>NW_006159883.1:2945719-2950497 GCF_000334495.1 Tupaia belangeri chinensis
TCAGGGCGCCCCCCCAACCCAAAAAAAAAAAAAAAAAAAAAAAAAAAAAAAAAACAGACAAACAAACAAAAAACAAACAAACAAACAAACAAAACTTGTAAATAAGAAATATCCCCTGATTCTCTTCAAACTATTTCAAAAGATCCGAAAGGAAGGACCCCTCCCAAATTGATTCTATGAAGCCCATATCACCTTGATCTCCAAAACAGACAAGGACATAGCAAAATAGAAAACTACAGACCAATATCCCTGATGAATACAAATGCAAAATTTTCCAATACTAGGAAATCATATCCAACACCCCTTAAAATGATTATACACCATGACAAGGCATTCATTATTTCAGGAATACAAAGATGGTCCAACATATGCAAAACAGTAATTGTAATGTATCACATTTACAAAAAGAAAGATAAAAACCAAATGATCATATCAATTGATGCAGAAAAACAATTTGATAAAATACAACATCCCTTCATGATTAAGATTTCAGCAAAACTGGCCTAGAAAGGACATTCTTCAATGCAAGAAAAGCCATACATGACAAAACCATAGCTAACATCACATTGAATGAGGAAAAGCTTAAAGCTTTCCCACTAAAAACAGAACGAAAGAAGACTGCCCATTTTCTCTACTCCTTTTCAACATAGTACTGTAAGTCTTAGCTAATGTACTCACAAAAGAGAGTAAAATAAAAGGCATTCAATTAGGAAAAGAAGAAGTGAAATTATCTCTATTTGTAGAGGATATGATTATATACATAGAAAATCCGAAAGAATTCACACACACACACACACACACACACACACACACAAACCTCCTGTGATAAATGAATATAGTAATTTAGTAGAATAAAAAATCAACATACCATTATTTTTTAAGCAACAAAGAACAAAATGAGGCAAAATTGAAGAAAATAATCTCTTTTTACAGTAGTGCCCCTTCACACACACCCACACAAACAAGAGAGATCTAGGAAAATACTTAATCAAATAAGTGAAAACCCTCTGAAAGGGAAAACTCTGAAAAACTTAAAAAAGAAATAGAAAATTCTACAAAAAACGTAGAATGACATCCCATGCTCCTAGATTAATAGAATTAACATTATCAAAATGTCAATTCTACCCAAATTAATTTACAAACTTAATGAAATTCTGATCTAATTACCAAAGAGATTCTTCACGATAATAGAAAAAAGAATCATTAAATTTTTCTTGATTCATTAAAGGGCCCATATCGCAAAAGCAATACTGTGCAAAAAGAATACGTAAAAGACATCTGATTTCCTGACCTCAAAATGTATTTTAAGACAATATGGGAAGAATTCATACAGAGTTGATAAATGGAGTGGTGGGAGGGAAGGATCAAGGGGAAATAAAGCAAAACAGTTAACAGACAGAAAAATAAAAAACATGTTGATGATACTGTGTATGGTAGTATCTTTGTACTGATATGTGGTATATTCATGCTGGGAATGTTCATTTTGTATTCTATAAATATATACAGTAACTAAATGTGAAAAATAAGAATAAAATACTATTTAAAAAACATATTTATTTATTTTTTTTATGGCTGAATAGTATTCCAAAGAGTATATGTGCAATGCTTTTTCAATTCATTCATCTGTTCACGGTTATTTGGGTGGGTTCCATGTCTTAGCAATTGTAAATAATGCTGAATAAACATCAACATACAAACACTTTTCCAATTAAGAATTCTTCTGTCCTTTGGGTAGATACCAAGGAATGGGATTGCTAGATCATATGGTGGTTCTATTGTAGATCTTTGAAGGATCTCCAATATGGAAGATTTACTGTTGAGTGAAGCAAGCCAGGTTATGAAGGAGAGACATTGTATGTGTCCATACAATATATACTGAGTGTCTGCACTCTATTGCCAAAACTGAATGATATAGAAATATAGCAAATGGTTGTTAATACCAGATACAATGTGGGAAAAGGATGGGGGAAGGAGTGGAGTATGAGGAAGGATTAAGAAGAAAAATAGAAAGGCAAGTCATTTATGGGATAAAGAAATGGACTATTATCTATTAAAGATAACTTTATAGTATTGTTAACTGGACTGGTGAGAAATGTATACATGTTGGAATATTCACTTTGCAAGTTAAGTAACATGCGATTGAATGTATAAAAGAAATTGAAATTAAAGGGACCAGCAGTTAGCATAATGGCTATGTTGCTGGACTGTGTAGACTGGACTGCGGTTTGCATTCTGGACCCGGTGGCTTAAAACTCACGCAGGGCACATGTGCATATGTGCCCAAGATCCCGAGAGGAGAATGGAGAAGGGATTGCGGTGTGGTCATCCCCCCTGGGGGGGATGATTTCTTGCTATCTCTCTGTCTTTGTCTGGTGAGCACACCCGCCCTATAGCAAAAAATTAATTAATTAATTAATTAATTAATTAAAGAAAAAAACATGTTTTACAAATCTGTTATAATTCATACAGGATGGTATTGGCACAAAAGCAGGTAGGTAGATCAAAGGAAAAGAATAGAGAATCCAGAAATAAACCCTAAAACATACATCTAACAGATTTTAGACAAAGAGCACAAGACAACCCAGTGGAGAAAAGAAAATATCTTGAGCAAATGGTGCTAGAAAAATTGGATATCCACCTGCGTAAAAAGGAAACTGGACTCTTATCTCTCACCATTAACAAAAATCAACTCCAAATGTGCCAAATATCAAAACATAAAATCTCAAACTATGAAACTCCTGGTGGAAAACAGAGAGGAAACTCTGGGAGATATCAGAGTAGACAACAATTTCTTAACAGCCCCAAAGCACAGGCAATAATTTCAAAAATAGACAAGTGGGACAACATTAGGCTAAAATGTTTTTGTACAGTAGAAGAAACCATAATTTGAATTAGGAGACAACCTCAGAGTGGAAGAATATCTTTGCAAAATATACCTCAGATAAAGGACTGATAACCATAATATACAGGGAATTCAAGCAGCTTATCTGAGAAAAAATACTAAATCAAATTAAAAGATGGAGAAATGAGCTGAACAGATAATCTTCCAAAGAAGATATATGAAGTACCAAAAAGCGTATAAAAAAAAATGCTCAACATCTCTTATCGTAAGGGAAATGGAAATTATAACCACAATGAGATACCACTTAACCTCAGTCAGAAAGGCTAAGATTAAGAAAAAAAAATGCAAGAATGATTAGTGCTGGCAGGGCTGCAGTGAAAAGGGAACCCTCCTACGTTATTGGTTGGAATGTGAATTAGTATAGCTCTTGTAGAGAGCAATGTTTAGGTTCCTCAAAAACCTATAAATCAAGCTACCATATACCTGGTAATTCCACTCTTAGGTATCTACCTGAAGGATAGAAAAACCTTTATTTGGAAAAATACCTGCATATTCATGTTTATTGCAGCATTATTCACAATTGCTAGGATATGGAATCAATTTAAATGTCTAAGAACAGATGAGTGGATGGAACAAATGTGGCACACACACATTATGAAATACTATTCAGCCTTTAAAACAATTAGACCTTGAAATTTGATACGAAGTGGATGAATATGGAAGATTTAATACCAAGCAAAGCAAGCAAGCCAGACTATGAAAGACAGGGATTGTACGTCCCTGCTCAATATGTATTGAATGTCTGTGCTCTATGGCAGAAACTGAAAGAATGGAAGGTATAACAGCAATGGAGGAGAAGGGACTGTGGCTGGCCATCCCCTCTGGATGTGATTTCGCACTTTCTCTCTCTGTCTCTCTGGCATGTGCACATTCTCAATAGCAAAAATCTCTTTCTAAAAAACAAATAAATTAAAAGAAAAGAAAGTTTATTCACTCTCTCTCTCTCCTTCTCTGTCTCCTCTCTCTTTTAAAATAATACAGAGTCTGTGCATGTGCCTAACAGAAAGAGAGACGCACCCTTGACCAAGTCTCTTTCTGCAGTCCTCCAGCTCCCCAGGATTTTTGGTACTCATGTGTGGACCAATGTGTTTCCAGGCCAAGGTGAGGAACTGAAGATCCATGGTAGGCCATGGATCTTCCAGCTTTGCAGAGCATTGCTACTGCTTTGCCACAGTGACTGAGCTTGAGTCCTGCTCTTTAAAATTGCCATCCTCCATCCCTCTCTGTAGTTCCTATGCACATCCCAGTCATTATTCTTTCTTTGTAGCACTTGAAGAATACTGCACGTGTGTTTATTTAATGTCTTCTCACCTGGAAAAACAGGCCTTAAGTGGAGAGAATTTTGTATTCTTTTACCTTCATCTTTACCATCCAAACTACCAGCTGCCACATAATAGGCTCTCAATAATCATTTGTCAAATAACTTATTCAATATAAATATCTCAAAAGAATGGTAATTAGCAAAATATAAGAGGCATATATATCCATTAAAATAATTATAATTGGAAACAATAGATGGTGTAATGATTACATCACTGGACTCTCATGTGGTCGACCACAGTTTGAGTCCTGAACCTGGCTGCTTAAAACTCACGCTAGACCCGTGTGTGTGCATGCCCAAAATCCTGAGAAGAGAATGGAGTAGAGGGGATTGTGGCATGGCCGTCCCCCATTTGGGGAGTGATTTTTCACTTTCTGTTTGTCTCTTTGTTTCACTCTGTCTCTCCAGTGAGCACATGCACCTTATAGGAAAAAATCTCTCTCTTAAAAACTAAGGTTATAATATTAGCTTTTAAATGTAATCTAACAAAATTCACTTAAATAATCTGAAATGCAAACAAAACTAAATCATCATAGTATATATTACCTTAACATG
>NW_006159883.1:2950517-2967102 GCF_000334495.1 Tupaia belangeri chinensis
TCCGATCAGAATAAGTATATATTCAAAGTTTATGAACACAATGGATCTCCCATTTCAAAAATACTTTTTAAAAGTTTAGCATATAACAAATTCATATAGTCCAGTCAACCTGAAGTTTAATAAACTACTATTAAGAAGCAAAGAAATAATATTTCTTAAACTTATAACCAAATTAAGGGAGAAGATCTTGTTTACCTTTAATAAAATTTCTTCCCTCATTAGTCTGCATTTAATTTTTTGTTTTGCTATCTTTTATTTCTTATTCATTTTGCATGTTCATTTTTTCCCTCTTCTGTGAGTTTTTCATTGTATATAATAGACAATGTTTCCTGAAAATTCATCGTGTATTTTATAACAATTTATTGATCTCCCTTCATTGTGTTATTTTAACTTCAATAGTAACTGAAAGACGTTCAACCTGAGGTGTCAACATTAAAATAAAAGATTGAGTATTTTCTTACGTAGAAATTGTCTGCATGCCATATAAATCACATCTAAATTTCTCTAGAAATGTTACCTTAACTTTCACCTATCATTTGAACAACTAATAATTTAAGATTGCTTACATTTCAGAAAAATAGAAGCTAGAGAAGTGAGCTACCATTTTCTATTATAATTAGGAAACACCTGTCACCAATCTCTTGATACCATTCACTGTATATTATCAAGGCACTCCAGGAACCCATTTTCTCTTTAAAGAGAACTTCAATAAAAAATATTTATTTTGCAGGATTGGTGAAGTAAATGCTTATTAGTCTTTGTTGAAAGATAGGTTTTAGATAAACAAAAGAATTCTTAAATGTCTTTTAAAATGTTGATACTGAATGTAAATTATAATTTTCTTTTAAACATTGTCAAAGAAAACAAACCTAGAGACACAAAACCTTTAGCAACCTAATAAAATTGGTTATTATTAAGAGGTAATGACAATACTGAGATCAAGCAACTGTGACACTAAGAAACATGAGCCTTGATGTGAATGAATTGCTACAGGTGTGAGTAAAGGAGCCAAATTCTACAAGTTAAATAGCTACCCATACTTTCCTTTGATATCTTTTGCCTAAGGTGAATGATCTTCTAAATGGGCCATTGTCTTTTTTATGCTATAAATGTAATTACCCCTTCCTTTTTCACTCCTTTCCTTTCCTTTCCTTTCCTTTCCTTTCCTTTCCTTTCCTTTTTTCTTTCTTTCTTTCTTTCTTTCTTTCTTTCTTTCTTTCTTCCTTCCTTCCTTCCTTCCTTCCTTCCTTCCTTCCTTCCTTCCTTCCTTCCTTCCTTTCTTTCTTCCTTTCTTTCTTTCTTTCTTTCTTTCTTTCTTTCTTTCTTTCTTTCTTTCTTTCTCTTTCTTTCTCTTTCTTTCTCTTTCTCTCTTTCTTTTCTTCTTTCTTTTTCCTTTCTTTCTTCTTTTCTTCTTTCATTTCTTCCTTCCTTGCTTCCTCTTCCTCTTCTCATTTATTTTCTTCTTTGTTTTCCATATGACTTGTGCACTCACCAGAAAGAGAGATATAGAGAAAGGGAAAGTGAGAGATCACTCCCACCAGGACGGATAGACACATTTCAATTGCTTCTCTTCCATTCTCCTCTCAGGATTTTAGGCATGAATATACAGATGCCCTGTGTGTTTTTCAAGAACCAAGTCTGGGACTTGAACTTTGCAATTGGCCATGTAGGAGCCAGCTGCCCCTTCCATGCCACTTCTGGGCCCCTCCCTTTCTTTATTAGTTATTTTCTTCCTCAAGCCCTCTTTTTTGAATTTTGTCTTTTCTTTTCTTTCTTTTTTTTTTTTTTTTTTTTTTTTTAAAGCATGTAGTATAGATAAAGACCAAACATTGTTCTACATGCTAAAGATACAAAAATGATGGTCAGGATTTATAGTAAGTACACATATACACACCAGAACATCATGCACACACAGATTATAGACATTAAAGCTGAGAGCAAGCTTGAAGACAACTCATCCCATCTAAATTTATAGCTTATGATTTTGAGACTCTTAAAATTAAACATGTGAGATCCCTTCTTGAATTAAATCATGAAAATCTGGTACTAGAAACCAAGACTTCTGATGTCCAGTCCAATTCATTTTCTTCTAGATCATGTTGACTTTCAGTGAGATATTCTTTTTTAAAAAAATACCTGAATACAGCAAGGAAGTTGTGATGATTTTTAAAACTAAATAGCTTCTTTTATTAAATGTTGAGACAACAATATATAAAAATAGTCTTATGTTATTCATTGCTGACTATTACAAATATGAGGATTCTAATGCTTTTTTCAGAGATATTTTTGCTATAGGGAACACACACTCTCTGGAGAGAGAGTCTGAGAGAGAGAAAATGAGAAATCACCCCCAGAGGGGTGATTACCATGTCAAAATCCTTTCTCTTCCATTCTCTTCTCAGGATTTTGGGCATACATACACACATGCCAAGCCTAAATATCAAGCCTCTGTGTCTAGGATTCATCCTGAAATTAGCCATGTGGGAGTCCAGCTCCTTAATTACCACCTTCTAGGTCCGAGAGGATTCTACTAAATCAAACTAGTTAAAAGGGATAAGTCATCCCTTAATCCTTGAACCATTATGAGATCAGTATTGCTAAGTAAGATTTATTGGTAAGAAATCAGGCTGAAAGAAATGAATGACTTCTCATATTTCACCATTCTAGAAAATTATAAAATCAGTGTACACATCAGATTTACATGATAAGAAGCTTTTTCTCCCCTACTATAGTATACTATTTCATGTTCCTATAGTAGGTATGACTAGTGCCTCAAGAAATATCAAACAAATATTATGTCTCTATAGTGTCTCAAGGAATATCGAACAAATATTACTGAGATCAAAGACCAAAGCTTTAACTAATGACCAGATGAAAGCTTAAAGTGAAGAAAAGATTTTAAAAATATAAGCTGAAGTACACAATTAAAAGCTTTGACTTGCTCGGACATTCAGAGATGAAGTTCTAAATTTAAGATATTTACTATTTTAGTTTTTGTGGTTTTTTTCCTGCTTAAATGAAGGGCATTATTTAGTTTCAGCAATCCAAAAAAGAAAACTTTCCCCTGTAGTTAAGACCCCATATACATCAAAGTATTTGAAATATATTTCTGAAAATTGAGAGATTTTGACTGATATATTTAAGGGAAGTATTTATTAAATTTAATTTATCTATTTATTCCCTTCATTTCACCAATAGTTTTAGACAAGGAGACATTTACTAGAAAGAAAGGATTGAATCTCGATGAGGCACTAAATAATGAATGTGATGGCACTTATACCCTGTTGCCAGGACTTCCAAGCTCAAGGTAGAGACTGAAATAAAGTTAAGGGACAAGACTCTGTAGAGTAGGTTCAAAGGGTAAGTTCCAGTGAGCGTACTGTAGGATTCTTTCTAAAACAGGAACATGGATCTTACACAGATAAAAAGTATACTTGTTCCATATTATTTTTACTATTTAACAAAAGATAAAATAAATCATAGCTCTTTATATTACAAAGATTTTTTTCACATACTTTTTAAATGGTTATCTTCATTAGAACATTTATATGTTGCTTTCTGAAGTAATTATTTGCAAAAGAAGGTTCAGGGTATAAAAAGGTCAAGTATAAAAGATGATTAAAGAAAATTCAGCCAAAAAGATAAACCATTTTTGAAATAATAATTCAAATGTGGGAAGTTAAAGTTAATGGTCATTTGAAATGTGTTTAAAATGAATGATAATTATCCTTAGTTTATGTTTGAAATCATTATTTCTGCATACAGAACAAATCATGGTTGTTTTGAAGTTTTTCTTTTTATAATTTCAATTGAGCAACAGAATAAAAAAATTAGAATGTTTGAATTTGTGTTTAAAATTATGCTATAAAATGTGGTATATAAACTTTATACAAAATATGTGGCCTACTCTGTGGTTTGTTTTAGAAGGTTAAGGAATGTTTTCTTGAGATTCACAAATGTTTTCTATCCACTTTGTATGGTGGGAAAACATGTAGTATTTACTTGAAAATTTAACTTGAACTTAAACAATTTAATAAAAACAATAATGTTCATAACATAAATACTGACTGGAAAGGTGGTATATATGGTTAGTGTATTACTCATTGTAAAATACTTCTCTGAGGGAAGTTTTTGATTGGGAGAACACAGGATTAAAATGAAGTATTGGACTGAGCTGTCTAACACTCTGGCTGAGGATATGGAGTAATATGTAACTATCTATATACATTGAATAATCTGATCTTTTTTGTCTCATTAAAGAAGTATGATCATTGTTAGGAAAAAGGAAATGAGAATACCAAAATAACTTACTTCAAAGAGATTTTACCTAAACTTTAGAGTAGTGAAAGCTAACTTATGTGAAGAAAAATTAGTCAGGCAGAAAGTGAAGGAAAGGACAAACAAACCAGAGATTGAATAGTTACTAACATAGTATTGTCTTTTTTTTTTTTTTTTTTTTTTTTTTTTTTTTTTTTTTTTTTTTTTTTTTTTTTTTTGGCTTGATATGATGTGTATGGTAAATAAATCACTGCTTTCTATATGCACTTTCCAGGAAAATATTGCACACCTAAAATGAATTTCTGAGAGGCAAAATGTTACTTTCCATATACAGAACAATACGTTCATATGTTCGTTCATATGTTATGTATTTATCCATAGGAAGAGACACTGAACACACACCTATTGTATGCATTGTATACATATGCAGTTGACCCTTGAACGACACAGGTGTTAGGGGCACTGACACCCTCTCTGCACAGTCCAGAATTCACATACAACTTTTGATTTTCCAAAAACTTTACTACCGATGGTCTATGGTTGACCAGAAGCCTTACTGATAACATATACAGTCAATTAAAACATATTTTGTATGTTTCATGTATTATATATCATATTCTTACAATAAAGCAAGCTCGAGAAAAAAAAATCTTACAAAGAAATTACAAGAAAGTACATGAAGAAAACCATAAGGAAGAGAAATCACATTTACAGTATTTATTGAAAGTAATCCATGTTTAAGTCGACTCATGTAGTTCAAGTTCATGTTGTTCAATGATCAACTCTACATATATAAGTTCATGTTTTATACATGCATACACACATATACTTACGTTGTATATTTTTAAGTTATTTAACACATTATGCTGCTGTTTGTTAAATAACCATTATTTTAAATTGTGATCTATGCGTGGTATATTGTCATTTACTAAGTTACTGCTAATTATTTCTAAGCATAATACTTCATGCATATTTCTGAACAAAGTCTCTCACCAACAGTATGGTGACAAAGTTGCTGGTGGTGTTTTTCTCAGGTTCTTGATTGCTCCATCTGTGTCTACTTTTCCCACTGAGATGTACTAGTGTTTCATGCGAGATTCCCACCCTCCCCCCATCAGTCTAAGACACCAGTCAGGTACTGCATTCTCAAGAGCTGCCCTTTCACAAACACCTGCTTGTTTTCAGCAAAATGAGGTCAATAATTCTCACCCTTTTCATAATTTCATGTTCTGGATTATTTTGTTGCCTTAAATTGTTTAATAGCTATTTCATTTTTATGTACAGATAATAATAGGTGAGGAAATGAGCAAGGAGCTCAGTTTAGCTGAAAGACCCCACCCTTACATTCAGAATCACTTTCCCTTAGGAAAATGAAGGTTTTAATGTAAGACTAAACTTTTCCTACAAAATTGCTTCCATGAGATAGTTCCGAAGAAAAATAGTCTGACAATACTCCTCCCAGTTCTCCAGACATGTTTGCTTAGGCACGCTGATGCTGTTGCAGTATACACACCTTAGCCTTTTCTAAGTCTCATATTTGTAACTCAAATTACTTCACTTTTTGGGGTGAAGATAGTTTTAGAAAAATATTTTAATTTTGTTACTTCATAAACTTTTTAGGTAAAATATTATTCATAGCAGATTATAGTCAGGATTAATTTGTATTTAGTTAACCCAACATAATTCAAAACTGTGTAATGTATGTTTACATTGTATTACTTCACTTTGAGTTCTTCCTTAATAAGTCATTCGTGATGACTTCCTTTGTCTTGGTATGAAGATAACACATAATGTTAAGGACACAGGCTTTGGAATTCAGACCACATTTAACAAAATCTTCATTCTCACAATTGCTATGTTTGATCTAGAGCAAGCTATTTAATTTTTCCATGTTTCAGTTACAAGTGAGGATAATAACAACATTTACCTCATAATGTTACTGTGGTTATTTTAAATGAAATATAATCTAGACAAAGTCTAAATACAATAATATCAAAATAGCAGGTTCTTAAGAAGTGATAGTTGTTGCTACTGTATATTGTTTCTTTAAGATCTTTTTTTTTTTCCCCTTCTAAATCAATTTAACAAAAGGGCATCAAGATGAACTTATTCCTTTAAGAAAATTGACAAAGTCATAGTATGGCTAAAATGTTCACTGAATCTAGTTTTGTCCTACTTAAATCTTTACAAAGTCGTAATGGCAGACTTTCTACAAGGAGACAGATTGTCTTCCTCCATAATAATTCATAAGAACAATTTAAAGTCTGTTTTTATTATGTGATAAGAAAGAGCCATCTGTGGTCCCTTGGCCATTTTAAAGAACAATGTATCTGAATGTTGAATTATAAACTAATGCAGAATATGAGAAAGATGAAGATTTCTCCTGCTCAGTGATATTGGATTTTCTGTGTATCTGGTTCTACGTAGCTAATGTGAAGGTTAGTATGGTCAGACTTTGATTCTTTTACCAGGAGAAAAACTAATAAATAAAAGGTCTATCTGTAATTCAATTTTCCTAGATTAGGAGGTCATAGACAGAAAAAAACAAAGGGTGTCCAAATATTAAATAAAGGCTGCTCAACTAATATCTTTAAATACTAATGGTTTCTGCTATTTGTAAAACTCAGAACTTTGAGCCATAGAGGGCTCCAAATAAAAGCGAACTGTGTCTCCACTTCAAGGAATTTATGACTATAGAGAAGAGCTGAGTAGACTTGATTTCTACATTGAGAGATTCAGAGAGGTAGGATGACGAAATCTCATCAGAAATGTTATAAGAATACTAGAGTATTCAAATTAGGACTGGATCATTAAATACATACAGGCATGTAATAGAGATATAGTAATAATTGAGGTGTACATTGAGGTTAGACTGTGGAAGGCTAAGATCATGATTTTTTATTTAAAAAGCAAACCATCTTAAAGAACTCTGCTCTCTGTGGGGTAGGATAGTTCACTGAAGAGCAGCACTCCTTCCCAAAAATATCTAAAAAGCCAAACAAAATATAGAAATTGTCTCAGTGATCCTCAACAGAATAAACATAATAAAACTACTCCAAAGTATGTCGTTTCCATCTTTTTCTTTAATTTTGCTAGAAGGCTTGTACACTTGCCAGAGAGACAGAGAGGGAGAAAGAGAGGGAGAGTGAGAAAGCAGTCATAGTCAGGGATGGTCATGCTGTGATTCCTTCTCCATTTCTCCTTTTCAGGATTTTAGTCACACACACACACACACACACACACACACACACACACGTACCTGGTGTGCTTTTCAAGCTGCTGAATCTGGGACTTGAACTTTGTACTCAATCATGTGAGACCAAGCTGCCTTAACTACCATACCATAGATTAGTCCCTCTAAAGTATATGCTTCTTTTTAAATATTTTATAAAGAAAAACTTACAGAATTTTTTTTCATCAGAGAACATTTCATTCTTTTTTCTGTTAAATGTCTCTTCCTTTTGCCCCTCTCATCCACCTTCTACCATCCACTCCCCTTCCCCTCCCTTAGTCTCTGGTATCTACACCAATTCTCTCTACTGTCATATTTTTGGATTTTTCATTTTCTGCTGTAGAGTACAGGCATTCAGTACATATTGAGTGGGGAAATACAGTGTGTATCTTTTCAAAATCTGGCTCATTAAGGCTTTTATATTCATCCACTTTGAATCAAATGGCAGGGTTTCTTTGTTCCTTATGACTGAGTAGTATTACAGGTTTTAACCCAATCCTCAGTTTTTAAAATTTTTTTTTTTGATAGATTTTCGCTATAGGGCCCGTTTGCTCACCAGACAGAGAGAGAGAGAGACAGAGAGACAGAAAGCGAGAAATCACCCCCAAGGGGGGATGGTCATGCCGCAATCCCTTCTCCTCCATTCTCTCAGTATCCTGGGCGCGCACACACATGTGCCCGGCGTGAGTTTTAAGCCACCGGTCAAGGATGCAAACCGCAGTCGAATACGTGGGAGTCCAGCGACATAGCCATTATGCTAACTGCTGATTCCCCCAATCATCTGTTTTTGAATACTTAGGTTTATTCCATATCTTAGCAATTGTGAATAATGCTGCAATCTGTGATAATTCTTATTTTTGACCTCTGTGATAACATGCTTTTGTTGGGTATAAGAGGTATATTTTTCTTCATTGGATGTTTTAGCAATTTGATTAAGTTATACTTAAGTATATCTTAAATATTAAAAATACATAAAATAAACTAATAGAAGCAGAGATTAGAACGGAGGTTGCCAGAGACTGAAAAAGGAGAAAATAAGGAGTTGTTCAATGGCATAAGATGCATATTTGCTAGATAAATAAATTCTAGAAGTCTATTGTACAGCATAGTGCTTAGAGTTTACAATACTGTATCGTACATTTAAAATGTTTAGAAAAGGATAGATTCCATGTCAAGTGTTCTCAACACACACACACACACACACACACACACACACACACACACCATACATACATATCTCCTCCCCCAAAGCGAAACGAAACAATTTTTGGACATGACGAATATTTTTATTACCTTTATTGTGGTAATCATTTCATGGTATACGACACACACACACACACACACACCATACATACACATCTCCTCCCCCAAAGTGAAACAAAACAATTTTTGGACATGACGAGTACTTTTATTACCTTTTGTGGTAATCATTTCACGGTATACACATATGTCCAGATTCATTGAATTATATATATTAAGTATGTGGACTTTTAAAAATATACATCAATTATATTTCCATAAAGCTATTTTAACAAAAGGAATTATGTATGTGGGAATTTGTGAAGAGGTATTAAAAATGTACTGAAAGAAAATAAGCAACTCTGCTCAACCCTAACAGAGAAAATACCTTTCAGAAACAAGAAAAAAATAAAAACTTTTTGAGCCAAATAAAAGCTGCAGAAATGTGTTACCCCGGAACACACATGACAAAAATTGTTACAGGATGTTTATTAGGCATAAATAGTGGATGGATATTTGGATGTATTTAAAGAAATAAAATCCAGAAACAATAAATAGGTGGTGAAATAAAAAACAATTTTGAAAAACTTTTAATACATGACATTGGATCTGACAATGATTTCTTGAATTTGACACCAAAAGCACAGGCAAAAAAATTTTAAAAAAGGAAAAGAAAAAGAAAGGTAAAATAGATAGCTTTGGAATAAACAAACAACTTTTGTGCATCGATGGACACAATCAATATAGTAAGAAGTTAATACATGAAATGAGAAAAAATATTTTTGAAAATCATGTATCTAACAATGGTTTAATATCCAATACATATAAAGAAGTTGCAAAACTCAATAAAACAAAACAACTCAATGAAGTGAGTAAATGACTCAAAGAGACATTTCTCGAAAGGAATATGCAAATAGTCAATGAACACATGAAAAACTGCTCATCACTAATTATTAAGGAAATGTAAACCAGAGCCATAACTAGATACCATCTGACCACCTTACTTTGATTAGATTGGCTACTATCCTAATAACATAAAGTAACAAGTATGGGCAAGGAGACAGAGAACTTGGAACTCTTGTCCACTGTTAGTGGGAATGTAAAATGTTGCAGCCAATACAGCACAAATAGATTTCTAAAAATTATTACTGAAAACCAATAGACAATCTAACAATTATACTTCTGGGTATATACCCACCAAAAGTAAAACTGGGGTCTTGAATATTTATCTGTACACCTATGATCATAGTACTGTTATTGCAAAGGTGGAAGCAATCCAAGTATCCACTGAAAGCTAAAATGTGCCGTATTCCTATAATGGAATATCATGCAGCCTTAAAAAGGAAGAGAATTCTGACATACGCTCCATGAACAAACTTTGAAGATATTATACTAAAAAAACTAACTCGGGAACAAACAGGTAAGTATCATTTGACTCTGTTTATATGAAATAATATATGGTTCCACCTATATGAGGTCAAATTTATAGACAAAAAGTACATAGTGGTTATCAGGAGGTAGGAGGAATGAATATTATAGAGATATAGTTTGTTAAAATGAAAAAAGTTTGGAGATTAGTTCCATGACAATGTGAATACACTTAACCCTGCTCGACTAAAGACTTCAAAGATAGTAAAGATGGTAAGTTTTATGTTATGTGGTTCTACCACAACTGAAAATAAAATTGAAACATAATTTACTATTTCCAGCAAAATAGCAACATATTTGAAGTCATTATTCCATATGCAGAAGGAATATACAAGATAATAATCACATAAGTACAGGAAGATAAAAATAGAAGTATGTTGTTATAAGATTCTTATATATAATTTAGTATAACTATTTAAAAGGAAAGTGGTACATTGGCAATGTGTATTGTTAATCTTAGAGAAACCACCATAAAATAAGACTTAGGAGGATAGCTAATAGGCTAATAGTGAAACTAAAATTGATAAATAAAAAACTAATTATGAGGTGGTGATTATGTTAACTAGCTTGATTTTGGTAATTATTGCACAATGTATACATGCAGCAAAATATTATATCTTACACTATACATATGTAAAAATGTTTGCTTATTATGCCTTAATAAATCTGTGAGAAAAGTACAGTATTCATAAAACATTTGTAACACAAAAGATTAAAAAAGAAATTAACTCTAAAAAAGAAATTAACAACAAAAGAATTAACCACATAGAAAAAAATGAAAGTAATATTATACTTGTTGATGTAAATTGAATATATCAATAACTACACTAAATGTAGATTAAATAGCCTATTTAAAAGGTAGAAAGTCAGAATAAATAAGAAAAGCAAAACTCAACTGTATATTTTCTATAAGAAATCCATTTAAAATATAAAGACCAAAAGTTTAAAAGTGGAATGATAGAAAAAAGAATGTCAAATGATGGAACAATATAAACTTAAAAGGTATAAGTAAGGGGCCACGTTGTGATTCAGTGGGAGCACAGCTGGACCCACATGGAACAGGTCCTGAGTTTGCTTTCTGAGGCCTCCCTGAGAGCACACGTGGTATATTTTCATACCTGTGATCCAATCCAACTGAGTCAGGATGGATTATAGTGCGAAAACCCTGTTGGAGTGCTATCTCTCTCCCTCTCTTTGTCTCTCTGTTTTTTCTATTTCATGGTATTAAAAATGAATAAAAAATTTGTAAAGGTACAAATAAAAAGAAAGATGAAGTATCTATATTAATATAAGATAAAGCCAAGTTTAAAGCAAGGAATATTGCTGTGGTTAAATTTAAACATTGCGTAATGAAAATGTCTCCTTTTATCGGGAGACTTAATGATCTCAAATGTATTTATAACTAAAAACAGAGCCTCAAAATTTATAAAGCAAGAACTGACAGAACTGAAAGGAGAAATAAATTATATCCCACACACAAACAAAAAAATCCTACAATTATAGATGTGGAACTCAATCCTCCTCTCTCAATAATTGACAAAATATGTACGAAAATGTCAGTAAGAATACAAAATATATGAATAATAATCCAGGGTCTCCAAAATGTTCATGGGAAATGTGTATTATGAAAAAAAACTATTTTTGCACCAAAATGAATTTGCTTTAATTCCATCTTTCATAAACTTTCTTAGTGCCTTTGTATTAACCCACTTGACAAAATTAACATCAATAGTACATTCTTTTCTCAAACTTGGAGAATACACATTTTTTTAAGTGTTCACAAAACATTCTGCAAAGGAGACCATATTACAGTCATAAAAACATCTCAATTAACATAAAGAAATGGAATTGACACAAATATAGTTTCTGAAAACAATAAAATTAAACTACAAATGCCCCAGCCTGGTGGTACAGTCAGTAGCAAACTGAATTGCCAACTAAATGCTGTATTGGAAGCCACATGGCTGACTATGGATTTGGATTCCTTGCTAGCTTGAAAACACAGATGGAATGTACACGTGTGCTCAGGACTGTGATAAGCCAGACGACCAAGGAAAGAGGGTTATGGTGTGAATAGACCCTGTCTAGGATGTCTCTCTCTCTCTCTCATGACCTCTATCATGAATAAAATTATTAAAGACTTAAAAACAACCTAAAAAAAATAACAAGATTTCTGGGAAAAAATATTTAACAGTTAAACAACAACTTCTAGATAATGAAGAGAAAAGGAAAAATTAGGAACTATTTTCTACAAAATATTTTCAAACAATTGGGAGGATGCAGCTAAAGGAGTTCTTGAAGGAAAATTCTGAGTTATAAATGCTTACATTAGAGAATGAAAATAGTCTTAAATCAATGTTAAAAGCGTCTACCTACAAACTAGTAATATTTGTTTGTTGTTTGTTAGTTTTCAATCAGATTGCCACTGCTACCTATTGCTTATTATATTTAGGTTTTATGTAGGTTGAAGTAGAGACATTTCCTGACAATTTTTTTTGACAGTTGATTCTGCTAGTTCTATTTATTCTTTCATGGGTTCTTAGTTTTTGTGAAATAGTTGTGTAATTTCCATAGATATTTTCTAAGTTTCTTTTGAGCATGGTGTCCATATTATCTAATCCTATTTTGAGCTAGAGCCTCTAGCAAGCTTGACCAGTTTTTAAATTTACAAATATGCTTCCTTCCTGTTATGAATTTACTGTTACTATATTTTCAGGTATCTTTTCCATTGTCTTCTATGATTTGTGGTTGAAAGTAAGAGCGATGCATAAACTCTGTCAACAAGTTGCCACTATAATGAGATAAATTAGTTAGGGTCCATCCTTGAATCCTTTATAATATAAATAGGAACTTTATTTTTTAACTTATTTATGTTTTGAGAGGTTTTTGCTAAAGGGCACATGCTCTCACCAGAAAGACAGAAAGAGACAGAGAGACAGAAAGCGAGAAATCACCCCTAGGGGCATGGCCATGTTGCAATCCCTTTTCCTCCATTCTCTTCTAGGGATCTTGGGCACGTACACACACGTGCCTAGCACGAGTTTAAGCCACCAGGTTCAGGACTCAAACCGCGGTCAACTACATGGGAGTCCAGCGACATAGCCATTATACCAACTGCTGGTCTCAGGAGTTTTATTTTTAATAGTCCCACAAACCCCACCTCCTGGTATTTACTCCTATCTGTATCTTTCACTTGGAATTCAGGTGTGTTCTCAGCATTTGCTTCAGTCAACAGGATATTAGCAACAATATTTCAGAAAAAGCATTTAATGTGTTTTCACATTGAAACTTATCATTTTGAAATGCTCTTGGGGGGACCAGCAGTTAGTGTAATGGCTATGTCGCTCAACTCCCATGTAGTCGACTTCAGTTCGAGCCCTGGACCTCAATAGCTTAAACTCACACTGGGCACATGTGTGTGCATGCCCAAGATCCCAAGAGGAGAATGGAATAGAAGGGATTGTGGCGTGGCCATCCCCTGGGGGATTCTCGCTTTCTGTCTCTCTGTCTCTCTCTGTCTTTCTGGTGAGTGCACACGCCCTATAGCAAAAATCTCTCAAAAAAAGAAAGAAAAAAAAGAAAAGATATGCTCTTGATTAGAACTAAGAAACCATACTATAAAGTGGTCCATGTTATTTTGCTGGAGAGAGGTCACATGGAGAGATACTGGGAGATGAGACTTCAGGTACTGAGAGAAAAGACATGTCAAGGACAGCTGAAATACTCCAGCCAGACTGTCTGTAGAATGCAGACATGATTTACCCCATCAAGATCTTGTGTATCGAAAGATCTAGCCAGCCAAACTACAGAATGACAAAAAATAACCAACTTAAGTCACTAAGTTTCAGGATTTTTTGTCATGCACTAATAAATAATGAACCATGTACAAAGGGAAAAACTATCCTCAGACAAATTAGGCTTCTAACATTTTCGATAATTTTTTTTTTAATATTGCCTCCTGTATGGTTTGTTTATACTTTTCCTTTTTTTCTGGAATGTGAATGCCCTGTTACCTATAAAAATCTTATACTTCTTTAAGATATTGAGATATTAAGTATTGAGCAAAGTAATAAAGGTAGTTTCTATTTCTAACACATTTTGGCTTTTACTAAACTGTCAATATGCCAAGAAAACATCCCCTAGGAATTACAGTTGTTTCTGTTTTCATTAACCAGCCCAAACTGTAACATTGTATTATTATATTAAACCCAAGTGATTGTAAACTGTCAATATGCCAAGAAAATTGCTATTGTAGATAATTGAAGTTGTTTCAGGAGTCCATTTTATTTTTCAGCTTTCTGGACCTTGCTATAAGTAGAAAATGGATTCAATGGTAATAATTATAGTAACCATTTATTAAATGATTGCTGCACTGTGTTAAGACATATGTGTAATCGGGAACCAGCAGTTAGTGTAATGGTTATGTCGCTGGACTCCCACATAGTCGACCGGTTCGCGTCCCGGACCTGGTGGCTTAAAACTCACACCGGGCGCATGTGCATGTGTGCCCAAGATCCTGAGAGGAGAATGGAGGAGAAGGGATTGCTGCATGACCATCCCCTCTGGGGGGGTGATTTCTCGCTTTCTGTCTCTCTGTCTCTGTCTGTCTGGCAAGTGCACACGTCCTATAGCGAAAACCTCTAAAAAAAAAAAAAAAGACATATGTGTAATCCAATGCTCCAGACCTCGACTGCTAAGTGGTCATCATCTCAAAGTCACCTTGTGATAGATTCTCTTTCTGTCTTGGTTCTATTTACAACATCTCTGCTTATAAAACCACTTGGCGAAAACTCTTAGTGTGATTTCCCAACATGAAAATTTCAATGTACACTGGAAGTGGTTCCCTGGTAATCTCAAAGCTTAGAACTCCTCAGTTTGGGATGTCAGAAAATCGCTAGGATAAATATCCTCTTATCCAATTCTTCCGCACAATTTATTGTCCAACTCATGGAAAGGGTAGGCTTATTATACAGAGGTTTTCATCAATAGTGATGAGGATGATAATGAATATTTATTGAATGGTCATGCATTTTACTTTTTATCCAGGTTGTATTTAATACATCCAACAACTCTGAGATAGTACTCTTATCACCAATTCACAGGTGACAGGAACACAGACAGAAAAGTTAAACTACTCAGGATTAAATGAGTTTCCAAGAAATTACATCAGTTTTTGTTTGGCTCTTCTCCAGTCACAAGAGCACAAATCTATTTCGAGGAGCTTGATGAGTGTCATATCCCAGACCATTTGCTTACTCAGGTCTAATTGCCACAAGGCACTTTCAACCCATCCCAATCACACCTTCCTGAATATGCAGCCAAATCTGCCCCTTATCACCAATAATAAAATAGAATTAGAAAGAAGGAAGAGGAATATAGATAAGTTACTTGCATTAAAAACAGGTATATCCAGCTCATTCAGCCCATTCTTGCTGTTTCAAGAAAACAAATAAAATATGGATTATGATATAGTCATTATTATTCTTATTTTATAGCCAAGAAAACGAACATTTAGAAGGGTTAAACAACTTGTCTGAATTTAAAAAGATATGTGACTAGGAGTGGAGACAGCTCACAGTCAGACTGTCATAGTATTTCCTGAAAAAGGCTTAGGGTGGTGAAATATACAGAAAACAAACTTTACATAAACTGGCAATTTCTAATACATATAATTTTTAATTTAGTGCTGCCAATTTAAACAGTGGGGTTTACATATAGAAAGATAACACACAAAAATGAACAAGTAACCACTCAAATAAATTAGCAGAAACATACCCGCTAAGAAAAGAAGTTCCTTTTTTGTTGTTGTTTGCTACTGGGTGTATGCACTCACCAGAGAGAAACAGAGAGAGAGAAAAAGAGAGGGAGAAAGCATCCCCCAGCAGGAACAGCCATGGTGCCATCCTTTCCCCCAATTCTCTTCTCAGGATTTGGCAAATGCACATGTTCCTGGCTTGTTTTTCAAGCTGCTGGATCCAAGGATGGAACCACTTAATTAGTCATGTAGGATCCAGTCACCTTAAACACCATGCCACAAGTTAGACCAAGAAAAGGAATTTCACATTTGTGTTCTAACCTTAATTTTATAATTTCAGACTTCCAGCAGGACATAAGCATGCCCTCTTTGATCCTTGATTTGATTTTCAAAATGCACACACACAGAGAATTAAGATTGCAGGTATTAAAAAAATAAAAACAAGGGGCTTGCCCGTAGTGTCGTGGTTAAGGGCGCTGGACTTCCACACGACCAACTGAGGTTTGATTCCCCGACCTGGCAGCTTGCTTTCTCACTTCCCCTCCCCCCCTCTGTCCCTCTCTGGTCAAATTTAAAAATTAAATAAATTAATAAATAAAGTTAAATAAAATAATTATTCAAAAGAAAACATAAAATCCAACCAAACAAAAAAA
>NW_006159883.1:2967640-2979985 GCF_000334495.1 Tupaia belangeri chinensis
ACTCAGGTCTAATTGCCACAAGGCACTTTCAACCCATCCCAATCACACCTTCCTGAATATGCAGCCAAATCTGCCCCTTATCACCAATAATAAAATAGAATTAGAAAGAAGGAAGAGGAATATAGATAAGTTACTTGCATTAAAAACAGGTATATCCAGCTCATTCAGCCCATTCTTGCTGTTTCAAGAAAACAAATAAAATATGGATTATGATATAGTCATTATTATTCTTATTTTATAGCCAAGAAAACGAACATTTAGAAGGGTTAAACAACTTGTCTGAATTTAAAAAGATATGTGACTAGGAGTGGAGACAGCTCACAGTCAGACTGTCATAGTATTTCCTGAAAAAGGCTTAGGGTGGTGAAATATACAGAAAACAAACTTTACATAAACTGGCAATTTCTAATACATATAATTTTTAATTTAGTGCTGCCAATTTAAACAGTGGGGTTTACATGTAGAAAGATAACACACAAAAATGAACAAGTAACCACTCAAATAAATTAGCAGAAACATACCCGCTAAGAAAAGAAGTTCCTTTTTTGTTGTTGTTTGCTACTGGGTGTATGCACTCACCAGAGAGAAACAGAGAGAGAGAAAAAGAGAGGGAGAAAGCATCCCCCAGCAGGAACAGCCATGGTGCCATCCTTTCCCCCAATTCTCTTCTCAGGATTTGGCAAATGCACATGTTCCTGGCTTGTTTTTCAAGCTGCTGGATCCAAGGATGGAACCACTTAATTAGTCATGTAGGATCCAGTCACCTTAAACACCATGCCACAAGTTAGCCCAAGAAAAGGAATTTCACATTTGTGTTCTAACCTTAATTTTATCATTTCAGACTTCCAGCAGGACATAAGCATGCCCTCTTTGATCCTTGATTTGATTTTCAAAATGCACACACACAGAGAATTAAGATTGCAGGTATTAAAAAAATAAAAACAAGGGGCTTGCCCGTAGTGTCGTGGTTAAGGGCGCTGGACTTCCACACGACCAACTGAGGTTTGATTCCCGGACCTGGCAGCTTGCTTTCTCACTCCCCCTCCCCCCCTCTGTCCCTCTCTGGTCAAATTTAAAAATTAAATAAATTAATAAATAAAGTTAAATAAAATAATTATTCAAAAGAAAACATAAAATCCAACCAAACAAAAAAAACAATGCCCTCTTTTACTTTTCCACAGTGATTTGGAACTCCATGCCTAGCAACAAACCTTTCTTAGTTTCTTCAGTAAATGCCACCTACTTCTTGCTTTCTTTCTGGAGAAAATGCTTTTATGCAGGTAAGGTTTATGCTGTAAGAGGAACTGGCCTAACTTCATTTTGTAAACATTAAAGAACATTTTAATTTTTTAAATGAAAATTAGTAAGAAAATAAATTAAGATAAAAGAGAAGATATTTACTAAACTGATGTATTTATGAAAAAGAGTCAGTAGAGTGAAATCAGGCTGTGTGTATGGTTTTTTTAATTGATTCATTAAACACTTTTTTTGTTTGTTTTTAATGACAATTATTTTTCCTCATCACAATACATTTCTTTAATACACTAGGCTCATGTCCCAAACCTGTTTATTTATCTGAATTTCTAATTATTAGGTAAAATACACAAATGCAGACATAAGGCTGTACCATCATTTTATATTTTTATTCAGATGTTGTATGCTTTTTAATCATTAATGAGAGTGGTTTACACATACGATAATCTCCAGCAAGTAAATATAAATTCTCCCACATGTATAGTTGTAACAGAATTTTTAAGTTAGGATTTTGTTAAGCAGAGTGATCCATATGATACCCTTTGGTTTGATTGTTGTTCAAAGATTAGCATTCTATTTATTTATTTTTAATAATGCCAGAGGGCATGCACATTTACCAGAGATGGACAGAGAAAGGAGAGAGGCGGCACTCCCCCACTGGGCCATAGTCTCTCTGTAATCCCTTCTCTTCCCTATTTTTGGGCATGCACTCACATGTGCCTGGCTTATTTTTGAAGTGGATGGATCTGGATTTGAACTGTGGTTGGCTATGTGAAATTAAGTTCCCTCAACCACTAGGCTATGGGGCTGGCCCTGTCTTGGATGAAAAACATTTTTCTTTTTTTTAAATAAGGAACTGCCTAATTCATTTATTATAGTATATGGGCCTGAGAAAACCTTTGTACTCCTGCTTTGGCTTCCATAAGTAAATTCACTTGGAAAGCTGCTTCCGTCGTTAGTTGCTAAGTTACAGCCAATCACAGCAGCTAGGCTTTAGTCATTAACAGAACTCGCCTTTTCTTTTTTTTTGGAGAGGTTTTTGCTATAGGACATATGTGCTTGCAAGAAAGACAGAGAAAGACAGAGACAGAAAGTGAGAAATCACCCCCCAGGGAGGATGGCCATGCTACAATCCCTTCTCCTCCATTCTCTTCTAGGGATCTTGGGCACGCACGCATAGGTGCCAGGCATGAGTTTAAGCCACCAGGTCTGGGACTTGAATTGCAGTTGACTACCTGGGAGTCCAGTGACCTAGCCATTATGCCAACTGCTGGTCCCAAGAGTCCACCTTTTAAACTGCATTAATGCAGACAAACTTCAAGATGCCACCAATACAAGTATTTCTCTATCTTATTCCTTCACTTCCATTGCTGTACATCACTTTATCATTTTGGAATAAAAGTATGCCTGACCATGAAGCTACCCAGAGTCCCTTGGAAGCCATTGTGGGGTCCCCGATTCAAATCATGTTTTTCCTCAATTAAACTCCATGAAATTAAATTGTTTGAAATTTTTCCTTTAACACATTAAAATTATGTACCTACATAAAGCCATTGGTGTTTTATCAGTAGAATGATAATCACTAGTTGAGAAGTACTGAGTTGCTCCTGAATCATGATTTCTCTCCCACCTTCTCCCCACCACCCCTACCTTTCTTTGAGTTTAATACTAATGATTCAAACATGGACATAGAGCTTTTCTCTTTATCGTCCTTAGGATGCCTAAGAAAAGGAGGTTTTTTCTAAGTTGTTATACAATGCCAAGGTATGATTTTAAAATTCATGAAAATAAATGCTATCCAAAACACAAAAGTTCTACCATAACTAGTTTGCTTGCTGCACTGCAGATGCATAAAAGAGCCCAGCTGAGCTCATACGTCAGAAGAACCCCATAGCTAGCTGAGAGTAGGATCCATACATTGAACTCTCCTTTCCCCCAACCCCAGCTCTTTGCCTTGTCTCCCTGAGACCCAGCCACTGTCCCTAAGTCTCCTGGACATCTTGTGACCATGACTTTCACCTCATAGAATTGACCTAAGGCCAGGGCCATTCCAAAGGTGTGCATACCTCTCCTACATTAACATCACTTGGTTAGGGGCATGAAACCTAAACACACACTGCTGATTCTGTTAACTGATAAGCTAACCTTTGCTGTAACCTTCAAGCAATGTATGTACAAACCAGAAGCCTGTCTCAGTGACAGAATTGGCATCGATCTTTAATTGACTTATGAATGCTTTGTTGTTAGCGTATAAAACTTGACCCTCTGCTCACAGTAGGCACAGACCATTCTCCCCCAGCTGTCAGTGGAACCTTGTTCCCTATAATATGAGTAAAGTCATGTCTTCACCTGCTGAAAAAATGTGTTCTTTAGGATTGGTAAACATTATGTGCAAGCCCTCTCAGATTTGGGGCTCACCCAGGACACTAGCTTTGATAGAAACTGTACTCCACAAGATTGTATGATAAATAAATGACTGTTGTTTTAAGAACTAAGATTTAGAGTTCTTTTAATCTAACAAAAAGTAACTAATGCAATGTAGTTCATAAAAATCTATTTTAATTGGGGGAGAATAACTTCAAATCAGTATCACCTTTGAGGTTCTATGAGCACATGAACATAGAAAGAGAAAGGGAGAGAGAGACTTTTCAATTGGCTCTAAAAAATCATATGTACCATCTTACTGATAAAGTTTAATTTAAATACAATAATGTCAATCACTTAGTAAAGCCTAGCCCTGATCCTCCTTTTTTTTGGAGAGGCTTTTGCTATAGGGCAAGTGCACTCGCCCAAAACACAGAGAGACAGACAGAAAGCGAGAAACCACCACCCAGGGGGGATGGCCACGCTGCAATCCCTTCTCCTCCATTCTCCTCTTGGGGTCTTGGGCATGCACACACAGTACGCACATGTGCCCGGCGTGACTTCATGCTGCCGGGTCCGGGACTTGAATCATGGTCAACTACACAGAAGTCCAGCGACATAGACATTACGCTAACTGCTGGTCCCCTGGCCCTGATCACTTTTGATCTCAGCACACATTAATCATGAATGAGTTAGTTTCATTTCACAATAACAGTTTTGATAAGGTGTTAGGAAAAGACATGAAGTGTCTTCTATCAAAAAATAGATTATTGACAATTAAAAACTTCAAAGCATCCATTGTAGCTGGCATGAAAAATCACGAGGTTGAAACAGGCACCAAAAGGACAGTTCCCTGCACATTTTGCATTATTAAGCTAAATTTATGATAAAATATACACTAATACACTTTATCAGGCAGTCAATGTAAAATATAGTATTGGTTCTCTGATCAAATAGAGGGCATGTCATTACTGCATTTATTCCCTCAACTTTATGGAAGATACTGCAACTGTACTTTGAATATATTTAGAAAAGTTTCTAAGAAAAAAAAAGTAATATAGATTATGTCACTGAAATATGATCTCAGGGAACTATTCAAAATGTCACACTTTTTAGTATCTCTTCACTTAGTCTACTCCTTGCCAAGAACATTTGATTCTCCCAAATTGTTATTATCATGAATATGTCTTAAGCAATGTGCTTTGCTGACAGATATTTTAAGAACTACCAAGAATGCAAGACGTCAAAGGGCAGCAGTTGGAAGTTACAAATGAAATATTTCATGACACTATTCCCCTACGAAATTATTTGGAGTAATGACAAATAATCAAAATTAGTATGAAGTACCACTAATGAAATAAATAACTATTTGTATACAAAACTTTCTTTTTTTCTACAGTGCATACATACAACAGGAGGATTTATCAGGGAAGAATTTTGTACAACAACTTGTGACACAGAAGTTATCATCTTTTTTTGTTTTAATTGCTAAATGGCATGTGTGCTTGCCAGAGAGAGAGACAGACAGGCAGAAAGAGAGAAAGAGAAAGCACCCACTCATAAGGTACAGTAATGACACAATTCCTTTTCCTTCATTTCTCTCTCTTTATCCTATTGGGATTTTGGTCATGCCTCCTTTCACACTCAGTGATTTCAAGCTGTCAGTGCCAACAGTCAAACCATAGTTGATCACGTGGGAGTCGGAGTCAGCTTTCTTAACCAGTAGGCTGCAGTACTGCCCCCCCCCATTTTTAATAATACTTTTTATTTCTTTTTGTGACGGGGTGCATGTGTTTGCTAGAGAGAGACAAAGACAGAGAGATAGAGAGAGCAAAGAGAGAAAGGAGTTTGAGAAGCTATCCCCAGGAGGATAACCATGCCACAGTCCCTTTCCTTCAATCTCCTCTAAATATCTTGGGCACACATGCACACACATAAAGCCTCCAGGTCCAGGACTCAAACTACACAGTTGGCCATGTAGGATCCAGGTGACTTTACCACCACACCAACTGGCTGGCCCATGATCCCCCATTTTTATTAGATATTATGTAAGTTACATCTGAATAAAAAGTTTTACATTAAGAGAACAATAAAAACAATCCACTATGTCCTCATAAAGGTTAAAAATTATCAATAAGGAAAGACCCAAATCTCAAATGATGGCTTGAAATGCAACTGGACAACATATTTTGTCAATATTTAAATATATAGGCTAATGTTATACCAAAAGAAAACTTCATCTTAATTTTGGGTGTTTATGCCTATATGTAAATTTTTTAAAGAAATATTTAATTTTTATTAATTATTATTATTTGTTAATTAACCAGAGAGAAACAGAAAGAGAGGGAAAGTGAGATGCAAGCTGCCAGGTATGGGACTCAAACCACAGCTGGCCCTGTGGGTGTCCAGCATTTTAACTGCCACCCCATCTGCCAGCCCACCTATATGTAATTGAATGAACTTGAATTATATAGCAGCATTTTATGTCAGCTATTTTAAGAGCTTCAGCTCCATACAGTACTTTTTTTATTTCTGATAATTAAGTAATTTGGATGTCAGATCAGAAATAATGATTTTTGTCTTTTGGGCCTCACAAAACAGTAATTTTAATGTTTCCACTATTGACTATTTAAGAATGAAGTTTTTATCAGAGTGTTTATTTTGGTTTAATGATAAATGTCCTTATCTGCATCTGTATATATTTTTTTCTAGTTTATTATCTGGTCCCACTACCAAAACCAGACAGTAAGTAAGTGACTATTCATTTTATAAGTTAAAAAGTACTATTATGTACTTTCATGGAAGATATTATGGGTATTTCAAAAACTTATGAGTCTTGTAGACTAACTGATTCAAGTTAATCCTGTCAGATATTTAAAAAGGATCAGATGTTGAGTGAACCACTTACGTAACACAGTGAATCAAGGATGTAAAAGCTATATTCATTTCTCACCCCACCATGTCATTATGCTATCAGGACAATATGTTAATAAATAAAACATCAAAAATTAATAGATTTTAAGTGGATTAGACAGAGTTTAGGTACCTCTTTTGCTTTACTTTTTAAAAAGTTACAAGAAATAATACAAAATGTAAACAATCTAGTATAAAACAAGCTCTAATTTTGTTGTAGGGTACCAGCATCAGTCATTCTAGGCTTCAATTACCTTACATATTTTAAAGAAGGATAAAAACATTTAGTTTTCAAGATTGTTTGAGAACGACCTGTGATATCATGTCATTGTGTAATTTATATTTTTCCTACTAGAAAGTAAGATCCTTGAAGGTAGAGTTTATATCTTGTGCATATATTTTCTATAGTGACTTTGTTTTTGTATTTTTTTTTTGAGAGGTTTTTACTATAGGGCACGTGTGTGCGCCAGAAAGACAGAGAGAGAGAAAGAGAGAGAAAGCAAAGTTTTGTCTTAGGGTGCATGCACTCACTGGAGAGAGAGAGACAGAGAAAGTGAGAGAGAAAATGAGAAATCACCCAAATGGAAGTTGGCCACACCACAATCTCTTTTCCTTCCTTCTCCCCTCAGGATCTCGTGCACACACTCACATGTACCTGATGTAATTTTCAAACCACTGGGTTCAGGATTTGAACCACTGTTGGTCATGTGGGTGTCCAGTGACATAACTACGATGCCATCTGCTGGCCCTCTCTGGGTTTACTTAACACTTTGGTTTCATTTAGATAATCAGAGAAGCAATGTAGCTAACTATATATATATATATATATATATATATATATATATATATTGCTTGAAATCTTCGAATTTCTATTAGAGACTCTGTGTTTGCGTATTTCACATGAGCATCATTTAAACCTGTGATAATTGAGTAGACTGGAAACAGTAATGGATGTAAACTGAACTACTGCTCAAATACTATCTAAATTGTTGGATGATGTGTAGCCATATGGAACAACTGAAAGTTAGGTTCTTTAAAACAACAGTGGTAGTTACTCTATCAATAGTCACATTAAAGTCTGTAAGAAAGTAAAAATCAAGTAAATTGACAACTGGCTTTCAAAGCGAACAGGGTATTGTTCCACATAGATAAAACATATACTATTGAAATTTCAAGTGTTGAAGTGAAAGAAAAGTTCCACATAGCAATTATGTGTGGCAACTAAGCCAGCATTCAAAACTCATTTCTGAGATAGTTTCTTTCAATCAAAGCCTGAGGGAATGTGAAATCTTAAATCCTTCATTTTGTAAATAGGAGCCATAGCTGAAGCAAAACCAAGACTCCTAACTTCCTCAGGGACTTCCATAAGGAAACTATATATACATATATAGTTTCTTTTACTGTTTTTATTTTATTTCACACTATCATTTTTAATTTGTTTTCTAATCGTGGTTCTCTCATTCTTTAAAACAAATTGGTACTTTGAAAAGAATTTGCTGTAAATAAAAATTCCAGTAGAAATACCAGATAAATATACAAAACCAAATTTAAACATTCTAGTTTTCTTCAATGTGAATGTGAAAAAGTTGTTCCTATACTAGGAGTTTTTAATAAATAGACAAGGAAATGATAAACTTAGGATCCATAAAAGGATTTCGATAGATTTTTTTTTCAAACATTCATTTTATTTTAATTTGACCAGAGAGAAACACAGAAAGAGAAAGAGAAAGAGGGAAAGTGAGAAAGGAAGCCATCAGATCTAGGACTCATGGTCAACCATGTGGGAGTGTCCAGTGTCTTAACCACCATGCCACCTGCTGGTTCCAGGATTTCAATAGTTTATGAACTAACGAAAAAGTAAGTTAAATTATATATTTCCTAATTAAGAACTTTTTTCTGGACAATGTCTGTTAATTGTAAAATAGAACTGCGAAAAAAATAACAAAGTTGTTAAGAAATATAAACTATTCTGTTCTGTTAATACTTTACTGTTGTAACACATAAGTAAAACACATTTTATATTTTTCAAGACTTAAATATAATGTTGGCTTTTCGTTGCTAGTAAACTAAATACAGACAACATTTAAAAATAAAGAATAATTTAAAAATCAAAAGGTGAGAGAAAAAGCAGGCCCAACTGGTGTCCATTGCTCATCATAATCTCCCTGACCCTACATTGTGGAAAGAGGGGCTACTTTGGCCTCAGGGACCATACCTTGATCCTGTAGATGCAGAGTTAGATGCTCAGCTGCTCCTTGCCACGTAAAGCCTAGAGAGGTTTGGTATATAGTAGCTGATCATCTGAACACTGTGAGACTCTGCAGGAATCTTCTTTCCCCTCTCAACCAACCAGGAAAAAGAGAGAAACTCTTTGTAAATATGAACCTGAGACTCCTGTAGATTCCACACTGCCATCTACAGTAGAAGGAAACAGGCACAAAGTTCATTCATAACACAGGGAAGCACATCAGCACACAACTATGGAAATCTATTCTAAAGAATTAGCAGTAAGTGAATACATCTCCAGATGACTAAAATTCACAGCAGAACCTTCAGAACTATAAGAAAACCAGGACAAATTTTTCTTCCAGAGGAACACAAAAATTCTTCACCAACAATGGATAGAACAATAAATTACTGAAATATCATAAAAACATTGAGAATACTTATCATAAGAAAACTCAAGGAGATGCAAGAGAAAACTGACAACCAATTCTGGGATATCAGAAAATATTTCCATGATTTGAAGGAGAAACTCCATAGAGATAGACAGCTTGAAAAAGAATCAAAAATAATTTCTGTTGATAAAGAATATGATAAAGGGGCCAGCACGTAGTGTGGTGGTCAAGATTCTAGACTCCCACATGGCTAACCACGGTTTGTGTCCTAGACCTGATGACTTGAAATTCATGCGGGTGAGGGTGCATGCATGCCCCAAATTCCAAGAGTAGAATGGAGGAAAAAGGATCGCAGCACTGCAGCATGGCTACTTCCTGGTGTATGGAGGGTGACTTTTCACATTCCTTCTCACTAGCTTTTGCTCACTGCCTTTCCTTATCTCTCTATTGCAAGTACATATGCTCTATTTGGGGGAAAAAAAGCAGGAAACCAAACCTTCCTTGAAACTATTAACAGCAAATTAGACCATATAGAAGAAAGAATCTCTGACCTTCGAGACAAAACTTCTGATTTAGTCCAAGAAACTAAGAAGAATGGAAAAAACAACCATTTAATAGAAGATCAACATAAAGGAAATCCTAAACACCATGAAGTGAGTGAATATTCATAGAATGAATATTCCAGAAGTGGGAATGACAGATAGAGGCTTAGAAAATTTCCTTAATGACATATTAGCTAAAAACTTTCAAATTTATAGAGGCAAATGGGAAGCCAAAAACAGGAAATACAAAAAACACCGAATAGCTGAATGATTTCTAATCACAGATGATAGAATTATCTACATAAAAATCAAATGGAGTCTATACAAAATTAAAATTGATTAATGAATTCAGTGAAGTAGCAGGATACAAAATTAATTTACAAAAATATATAGCATTTTTATACACCAAGAATGAGCAGACTGAGATAGAATTAAAGAAAGCAATCCCATTTTCAACAGCCTCAAAACAAAGAAGATACATAGGAATAAACCTAACCAAAGAGGTAAAAGACCTTTACAAGGAAAACTTGAAAAAACTGAAAAAAGAGGGACCAGTAGTTGGCATAATGGCTATGTTGTGGGACTCTGATGTAGTTGAATACATTTCAACTCCCGGAACTAGTGGCTTAAAACTCACGCCAGGCATGTGTACGTGCATGCCCAAGATCCTGAGAAGAGAATGGAAGAGAAAGGATTGTGGTGTGGCCATCCCCCCTGGGGAGTGATTTCTCGCTTTCTCTCTCTTTGTCTCTCTCTTTCTGGTAAGTGCATGCACCCTATAGCAAAAGCCTCTCCAAAAAACTAAACTAAAATAAATAAATACCTGAAAAAAAAGAAATTGAGGTTGAGTAAAAAAAAGAAAAATGGAAAGACATCTTGTGTTCTTGGATTGGAAGAATTAATTTAAGCAAAATGTCCATTCTACTCAATTTAATTGACATATTTAATGTGATTCCTTTCAAATAACGGGTGACATTCTTCACAGTAGAAAATACAACCACAAACTTTTTCTGGAATCTTAGAATCACCCAATGTATCAAAGAAAATACTGTACCAAAAGAATAAAGTAGAAGGCATCTCAATACTTGACTTCAAAATATATTACAAAGCAATGATAGTCAAAGTAGCATGGTACTGGTACCAAAAGAGACACATTGTCCAGTGGAACAGAATCGAAAATCCAGAATTAAACCCCAAATTATAGAGCCAACTATTTTTTTTTTTTTTGAGAGGTTTTTGCTATAGGGAGCATGTGATTGCCAGACAGACAGAGAGAGACAGAGAGACAGAAAGCGAGAAATCATCCCCCAGGGGGATGGTCATGCCACAATCCCTTCTCCTCCATTCTCCCATTGGGATCTTGGACACGCACGCACACGCGCCCGGGATAAGTTTTAAGCCACCGGGTCCGGGACGCGAACTGCGGTCGACTACGTGGGAGTCCAGTGACATAGCCATTACGCTAACTGCTGGTTCCCATAGAGCCAACTATTTTTGACAAAGGATACAAGACAACTCAGTGGAGAAAAGAACGTCTTTTCAGCAAATTATGCAGAAGAACTGGATATCCACTTGCTGAAAAATGAAACTGAACCTCTCTCTCTCTCATCATTACCAAGAATCAACTCAAAATGGATCAAAGATTTAAATGTAAAGATGAAACTATAAAACTACTGGGAGAAAATTTAGGGGAAACTCTTGAAGGCATTGGAACATGCAGATTCCTTAATTAAGATCTCCAAAGCATAGACAATAATTTAAAACATATGTAAGTGGATTACATCGAGCTAAAAAGCTTTTCACATAAAAGGAAATAGTGATTAGAGTGAAAAGATAACCCTCACCATGGGAGAAAATATTTGCACATTTCCTCAGACAAGGCAATGGTAACCTGAATATATAGGAAACTCTAGCATCTCATCCATAAAAAATAAATAATCCAATTTAAAAATGGGCAAATGAACTAGATAGACAACTGCACAAGAAAGACTTACAAATGGCCAAAAAGCATATTTAAAAAATGTTCATCTCCTGTCATAAGAGAAACGCAAATAAAAACCACAATGAGATAACATTTAACCCCAGTTAAAATGGCTAGAATAGTGGGCCAGCAGGTGGCATAGTGATTAGGGTGCAGGACTCCCACATAACTCACACAGTTTGAGTCCTACACTCAGAGGCTAGAAATTCATGTCAGGCATGTGTGCATGTGTGCACAAAATCCTGAGAGGAGAATGAAGAAGGGATTGCAGCATGGCCATACCCCCTGGAGGATGATATCTTACTTTCTCTCTCTTTGTCTCTGTGTCTCTGGTGAGCACACACACCCTATAGCAACAATCTCTCTAAAAAATGGCTAGGAAAAAAAAAAGAAATACAGGTGTTGGTGAAACTGTAGTGAAAAGGGAATCCTCTGCCACTGTTGGTGGGAATGTAAATTAGTACCTCTGTGGAAAACAAAATGGAGATTCCTCAAAGACCTACAAATAGAACTACGTGTGACCCTATAATTTCACTTCTTAGTATTACTCATTGCATCATTGTTCACAATTGCTAGGACATGGAATCAACTTACACGTCAAAAAACTGATGGCTTGGGAACCAGCAGTTAGCGTAATGGCTATGTCGCTTGACTCCCACCTTGTTGACCGTGT
>NW_006159883.1:2980133-2983705 GCF_000334495.1 Tupaia belangeri chinensis
GGGGGAGAGAAAGGGGAAAAAAAAAAACCCCAAAAAAAAAAAAAAAAAAAAAAAAAAAGAGAGAGAGAGAAACGATAAGATCCTATCATTTGATTGAAAGTAGATGAGTATACAGGACTTAATGTTGAGTGAAGTGAAATGGACTTTGAAAGACATACGCTGTACATTCCTTTGTAATATGTACCAAAGGTCTGTACTCTATGGCAGAAACCCAAAGATCCAAAGACATGATAATAGAGAGGATTAAATATAGCTACTAAAGACTATAAGGGAGGGGAGTGGGTGGTAAATGGAGGATGGGTGGGGCAAAGAGAAGAAATATTTAACAGACAAAAGAATGTAAAGTTCTCTGTTGGAATTAAAACAAAAAGCAAGTTCTGCAATGTTTACTTTATAAAATAATATAAAATAAATAAATATATTAAAACAATGAAAAGGCATTTCAATTTCTGGCCATTATGACATAACTTTTACCAGGCCAATGCTGACACTGAGAGCAACTAACACTTCCTGATAAAAATAAGTCTGTTTTGGTGGAGCTGTGGTGGCACAGACAGTAAAAGTGTTCCTTTACGGTATGGTAGACCCAGGTCAGGAACTCACAGCCTTTATGGTCTTCAGTATTTTGAAGAGACTTCAAAAATAGTGTAGAAAAGTGGAATTAGAGCATGAATTTATTTTGGTATGCCAAAAAATGGAAACCCATGCATATTTTCTCATAATAAGCATTTCCATGAAGTTTTTGAACACACTTTCCCCTCATATATACTTTGTATTTTTCATAATACCTAGCAGAGTGCTATATACATAGAAGTTTCTCAATAAAAATGTTTAGCGGTGATAAAAGTGATGAATTACTTTTTAATTAGTATTTAGCAGAATATTTGACAGTTTACTATTATTGTCAATACTGGCTTTATAATGTAGGCTGCACTTAGTCCATGAAAATCAAATCAACAGTAGATGAAAGCTAAGTAAATCTGTTTTATTGTTTGTTAGGAGATAGTGCAAAAGGCATTTTGTATCAAAGCTATAACAAACCAATTCCATTTCTGGAACTTACATTTAATCAGAGCTAGAGATATGTTAATTTTGGAATTAACAAAGGCTAAGAAATTTTAGCATTTGGTCTTTATTTCTGGAAATACAGTTTGGAGCCTATCATTCTATTAAAATCATATTTAGATGGTTTTGGTTTGGTTATCTAGGATTAGAAAATGAATTAACTTTAAACACTACTGAACAAAAGAATACTAGTCATGATGTAATTTTAAGTTTTTATCTATGTACCCCTCCCAATTCAGCCTGTTCTGATGTTTTCTTTATTGTGTTTTGTAGAAATAACTGTATTTACAATAATTCAAAACCATCTAGGCATAGCCATAAACCAATCCAAATAAATGCCTGGCAAACAAGAACTGACATCAGCCATAAATATTTGGTACTGCTATACTGCTGACTGCCACTGTCAACTTTATTTTATTATTATTATTTTTTTTGGAGAGGTTTTTCGCTATAGGGCGTGTGTGCTTGCCAGACAGACAGAGAGAGACAGAGAGACAGAAAGCGAGAAATCATCCCCCAGGGGGGATGGCCACGCCGCAATCCTTTCTCCTCCATTCTCCTCTCAGGATCTTGAGCACGCACGCACACGCACCCGGCGTGAGTTTTAAGACACTGGGTCCGGGACGCGAACCGCGGTCGACTACGTGGGAGTCCAGCGACATAGCCATTACGCTAACTGCTGGTTCCCTGTCAACTTTACTTTTGAAATAAAAGTTAATGTCTGATAGGACAGAGCTCATCTTTGCTAAAAGAATTGTTTAGCAATATGTGAATTTTTAATTCTCCATATTTTTATTTAAATTATTTTATTTATCAGAGGGAACAAGAAAGAGAGACTTTCACCGTTCATAGGGTCTCACCACACACAATCCTTCTGGATACCCAGATACCCAGGATCATGGATGCATGTTGGTACACCCAATGCGTACCCAGGTCAACCCAAGATCTGAACCCAAGCCTCACACACTTTAATATCACACAGTAGAGTCCTATATCCAGCATCACCATGGCTGTCCCAATCCTCCATATTTCTGAGTAATTTAAATGGTTCTTGAAATCATATCTCACAACTTCTTTGACTGCTTTGAACTAATGGTAAAGAGTTAAAAAAAAAAAAATGGTAACCAGCAGTTAGCGTAATGGCTATGTCGCTGGATTGCCACGTAGTCAACCGCGGTTTGTGTCCTGGACCCGGTGGCTTGAAACGCCCGCCGGGCACGTGTGCGTGTGTGCCCAAGATCCCAAGAGGAGAATGGAGGAGAAGGAATTGCGGCGTGAGCATCCCCCGACCATCCCCCTGGGGGGTGATTTCTTGCTTTCTGTCTCTCTGTCTCTCTCTGTCTGGCGAGCGCATATGCCCTATAGCAAAAACCTCTCCAAAAAAAAAAAAGAGTAGACATTTGGGCCATTCCACACCTAAGCCTATTTCTCAGTTTGAATAATCTTTTATTTTTTTAAGAAGTTTTAAGTTTTTTTCCCCACAGAAATTTTCTGTAATGTAATTTCAATGTGGCAATAGATACTTTATAAATGAGTCTTTATATTGTGTATATCTTTTACAGATTTTCTTGTTTATAGCTGATATAGGTAATTCTTACTGCTTTTAGTAGATTGATGTTACATGTAGAAATCTTGTTGAAATCTTATTAGTTGTATTAGTTTATTTGTTGATTCTGTTCTATTTTTAGGTAAATAAATATATATACATTTACATCATAAGAAAAAAGTAAGTGTTTTTATTTCTTTCCTAATTCTCACTTCTGACTTAAGTTTCAAGATCATTGTCCTAAATCTCTAATACTATGATAAACAATAATTGAGAAGTTAATGTCCTTATTTTGCTTTCAGTCATAAGACTCATATTTCATTTGATATTTATAGCCACGTAAAATATTGTCCTCAGTTTTTTTGTTTATGCTAACTTTGAAATCTAAAAAAAATTATATTCAGAGTTTGCTAAATTTTTTAAATGTGAAATAGCTGTTGAACACTATAGAATGTTTCTTTTTAAAAAAGTTTACTGGGACCAGCAGATGGCATAATGATTATGTCGCTGGACTCCCATGTAGTCAACTGCAGTTCAAGTCCTGGACCTGGTGATTTAAAAAACTCATGCCGGGCACATGTGCATAAGTGTCCAAAATCCTGAGAAGAGAATGGAGGACAAGGGATTGTGGTGTGGCCATTCCTTTTATGGGGTGATTTCTTGCTTTCTGTCTCAGCCTGGCAGCAAAATCTCTACATATAAACAAAATCTCTCTCTACAAACAAACAAACAAAAACTTTATTCTTGATAGAAGGTTAATGTACACACATGGGAGATAAAGAGAGTGAAAAACCCTTGACAGTCTTGTTGCAACAAGATACTCCTTCCCTGGCCTGGCTCATCAGAATCTTGTACTTCACACACACCCAATATTCTTTCAAACTGACCTGCAGATCTTCAAGATCTGAACCTGCAACTGTGGCTTGCAGGCTAAACACAAATTTTTTTTTTCTTTTCTTTT
>NW_006159883.1:2983799-2995147 GCF_000334495.1 Tupaia belangeri chinensis
TTTTCTTTTCTTTTCTTTTCTTTTCTTTTCTTTTCTCTTTTCTTTTCTTTTCTCTTTTCTTCTCTTTTTCTTCTCACTTTTCTTTTATTTTCTCCTTTTTCTTTTTTCATAGACTAGGCCTTCCTCTTTTGTGACCTTTGGGCCTCAGCTTCCCAAATGGCAGGGATTACAGGCAAGGGCCAGCGTATAAGCTTTAATAGTGAATGGAGAATCAAACCCAGAATTGTTGAGGCCAGTAGGTGGCATAGTGGTCAATATACTGGACTCTCACATGGCAAACTGTGGTTCAAGTCCTGGATCTGGTGGCTTGAAAATAATGCTGAGCATGTGTATCTGTGTGTTTTCCCAAGATCCCAGGAGGAGAATAGGGGAGAGGGAATTGTCATATGACCATCCCCCCTGGGGGTTGATTTTTCGCTTTTCCTCTTACTGTTTCTTTGTCTCTGTTTAGCAAGCACATGCACTCTATGGCAAAAACAAAATAACAAAAACAAAAACAAGCAAATAAAACCCAGAATTTTTACTTGGCCTCAGCCTGCTGAGTGACAGTATCAACCAGCATATTGCTATTGGATCATATATATATATATATATATATTAATTGAAATAATATGCTACTTTTCTATTTGTGACTGTACAGAGCAATCCATCTTAATCCACATAGCACACTTTATATTTATCATTCACTTACTGATAAATATTTAAATTGTTTCCAGTGCTGCTTTTACAAAGCAAGTTGTAGTTAGCATGGATGTATATTGTTTTTCTTTTCTGATTAGTTTCTGGTGTATATTTACCTGCATGTGAAATTGCGTGGTTATAGATTAAAAGCCTCTTCAAATTGAATACATATTACCAAATTGCCCTCAGTATATTAGTTACAATTTAAAATTAGCAGATATGCAAGCATATAAATTACAATAGAATCTAAATACTACTACTTTTTCTATAGCTCAAAATCACCTACAGGAAAAAAAGTCACGAATACTGTGACATTGTACAAGGTCGGTTCAAGTCTGTCCTAGTTTATCAGACTTGACTTTCATCATTTTCACTCTTTTTTTCCACATTCTCCCTATGCTGTGTGTGTATGTGCTCTTTTATACTGCTTTATCGTTTTGGAAATCTCCCTCAACTATTAAGATGTAAGAATGATTTGACACCAAGTCATCTTTGACTTCTAGACAGATTTGGTTTTTATTTTCTCTGTAATTTATTCTTGACTTTGCTTCATAATTCTTTGTTTTCTTGACCTTGTGTTCTCTTCACCCTTTTTTTGAGATTCGATTCTTTTTAACTTGTGTGTTCACAGCAATGCCTACTGGAGGATCTGGCATATACACAGTACTACTGAATAAATGAGTGAATAAATGAATAAGTAAATAGATGAATCAACAAAATTAGAATACTTTATAATCAATAAAATAGAATACTGAGAAAAATGAGTTTTTCTCAAATCTGAAAGTAAAGTCGTGCCTTGAGAAAACTAAATGTATTTTGACTCTTTAGACATTATTTTATATTTTAAAAATTGTTTCCTTTGCTGTTCAGAAGATGCATAGCTTGATGTAATCCAATTTATCTATTTTTTTCATTTTATTTTATAATTTATATTTAATTGTACATCTTTATGGCATATGATACAGTTTTAAAAGTATGCATGAGGTCTGTGATAATCAGTTATTATATATATCACTTTCAATGAAGAACCTTGCATCTTTAGGTCTGTTAAATTATTAGTCCCTGAGCCTTCCTAACCACCTCCCATTAAGCACCTGCCTCCTAAATAGTCTCTGGTATCTAAACTTACTTCTCTGCTATTTTTTTAATTTTTATTTTTCTATTTTGTTATCCTATTTTTTACATTTAATCCCTGTACATCTACACAACATACAAAATGAATTTTCTCAGTATGGTTACATTACATATCAGTCTGGTCAAAGACATTACTATTTATAATTATCAAAAACAGATAATTTTCCATTTTTATGTTCATAAAATGTTTTCCTTTTTATTTTCTTTGAATCCTTCTTTCCCATCACCCAATTTCTTTTTTTTATTTATTTAAATTTATTTATTTACATTCATTCACTGTACATCATTACAACATACAAAATGAGATTTTCCATCCAGAGTACACTGTACATTGTTTCAATTAAGCACATCAACATACATGTTATTGTCAACAAATAATTTTCCATTTCTTGTTTCCTGTATGTTTTGCCTTTTTTTCCCCATCCTTGATTCCCTGTCTCTTACCCTCTGACATCTCTCACTCTCCTCCCCCACTGTCTCTGGAATCTATCTTTGCTTTCTATACTGTTTTCCCCCCACATTTTATTGAATTACTAAAGATCTTAATTATTCTAAATATTTTCATAGCAAACACAGCTGATATATGCATTTCCATGAACATAAGTCTAACTTTAGGCATCCTATAAAGTAGCACCTAGCTGGGCCTATGTATCTTACTGCAGTCATCAAATATTATTTTCTAAAACTTTTTTTTAATTTAACTTATATTTTTTCCCTAAGCATCATCACAGCATACAAAATGTGATTTCCCATCCAGAATAGACTGTATAGTGACTTAATCATGCATATTATTATCAAAAATTTTCCATTTATAGTTTCTAGAAATTTTTTTACCCTTCTTTCTGATCCTCTGTCCTTTCCCACCCTCTTCTCACACTATCTCTGGTGTCTATAGTTGTCTTCCATTCTTTTCCCACCCACATAATCTAACTACTTTCTTTTTATTTTATTTTATTTTTTAAAGAGGTTTTTTGCTATAAGGCGTGTGCGCTCGCCAGACAGACAGAGAGAGACAGAGAGATAGAAAGCGAGAAATCACCCTCCAGGGGGGATGGTCATGCCGCAATCCCTTCTCCTCCATTCTCCTCTTGGGATCTTGGTCACGCACGCACATGTGCTCGGCATGAGTTTAAGCCACTGGGTCCGGGACTCAAACCATGGTCGACTACATGGGAGTCCAGCGACATAGCCATTATGCTAACTACTGGTCCCAATCTAACTACTTTCAATGGTAAGTTCACTTGGTACTATTAAGAAAACTAGATTTAACTTAAATAAAAGAAATGCTAAGGAACTTTGCTTAAAGCCAGGAAACAGGTTAGGATTTTGTTCAAATGGTAGGTGCATGAACCTATCAGTCTCAGGTACTTTATCTTCTGTTGTGGTTCAATTTTCCTGATTAAATTCCTTCACCTATTTTCAATCCTCCACCCAGACCGTCTCTAGTATCCACAGTTGTGCTCCATACTTTTATGCTTTATATCATTTTCAGCTATAAAGTGCAGAGATATATTAAGTGGAGACATATACATCCTCTCTTTCATAATCTGGCTTGTTGATTTAGGATTAAATATTCCATTCCATATTCATCCACTTTCTAGCAAATGTTAGGGTCTTAATTATATTCATTTATTTATTTATTTAATGATTGAGGACTATTCCATTGTGTGTATGTGTCACACTTTTTAAATACATTCATCTGTTCTTAGACATTTGGGTTGATTTCATGTCTTAGCAATTGTGAGTAATGCCACAATAAACATGGATGTGCAAGTGTTTTTCTGACTGAGTTTTCTGACTATCTTTTGGTAAGATACCCAAGAGTGGCACTGCTATATCATAGTAGTTCTATTTTTAGATTTTTCAGGAAACTACATATTGTTCTTCACAGTGTCTGTACTGATTTACATTCCCACCACCAACATCTCTTAGGAGGATTCTCACCCCCCTCTTTTTTTTAGAGGTTTCTGCCATAGGTCAGTTGTGCTCACTGCAGAGAGAGAGACAGTGAGAGGGAAAGTGAAAAATCACTCCTCTAAAGGGACAGCTACACCACAATCCCTTTTTCTCCAATCTCCTCTTGGGATCTTAAGTATGCATATACAAAAGCCTAGTGTGATTTTCAAGTCACCAGATCTGGGACTTGAACCACGATCAGCCATCTGGAAGTACAACAATGTAACCACCACCCCATCTGCTGGCCCTGAGGGTTTCCTTTTCACTGCAGCATCACCAGCACTTGGCATATATTATGGTTTTTAATCTTAGTCATTTGGACTGGATTAGGTGGTACCTCATTGTTGTTTTGATTAGCATTTCATTTATGATAAAGGTTATTGAGCATTTTTCATATGCTTTTTTGTCTGTTCATATGTCTTCCTTGGAGAGTTGTCTGTTCAGCTCATTGGCCCATCTTTTAATCGTATTGAAATTATTTTTGTCAGTAAACTAAATTCTTGTATATTCTTATTATTAGCTTTTTACCTGTGGGAGAGTTTGTACGTATCTGCTCCCATTCTGAGGGTCGTCTCTTCATCCTAATTGTTTTGTTTGCTGTGAAGAAGCTTTTTAACCTGATTTAACCCCCCTTGTCTATTTTGGGGATTATTGCCTGTGCTTTGAGTGGCTTAAGTAAGAAGTATTTGCCTACTCTGCTGAATTTAAAGTCTCTCTTGGTGTTTTATACCAGGAGTTTTATGGTTTGAAGTTTTATGTTTGATCTGTTTTGAGTAGATTTTTGTTTATGGTGATAGATAGGAACCCAGTTTTATTTTTCTGCAGGTGGGTATCCAATTTTATCCACCAGCACCATTTGGTGAAGAGATTTTATTCTCTCTACTGGGTTGTCTTGTGCCCTTTGTCAAAAATCAGTTGACTATTTGTTTTGGGGCTTATAACTGGGGTCTCAATTCTGTTACATTGATCTATAAGCCTGTTTTTCTGCCATTTCCATACTGTTTTGATTATCACTACTTTGTAATATATTTTGGGGTCAGAGAGTAAGGAGCTTCCTACTTTATTCTTTTCTCACAGTATTGCTTTGGCAATACAAAGCCTTTTATGATTCCAGACAAATTTTGTAATTGTTTATTCTAATTCTTTGAAGAATATCTCTGGTAAGTTGATGGGGATTGCATTAAATTCATTAATTAATTTGGGTAGAATTGGAATTTGGATTATATTTATTCTTTCAATCCATGAAAAGATTTATTTATGTTTATTCTTTCAATACATGAGATTACTTTTCACTTTTTTGTGTCATTTTCAATTTCTTAAGTCACTGGGTCTAGGACTTGAGCTGCGGTCGACCACATGGGAATCTAGCGGTGTAACTGTTATGCTGTCTACTGGCCCCATCATTTTAAATTTCTAGTTTTAAAGTTTTATATTTTTCCTTTTAGAGATCTTTGACTTCTTTGGTTAGGTTTATTCATATGTATCTTATATTTTTGTGGCTATTGTAAATGTGATTGCTTTTTTAGTTCTACATCAGTGTATTCATTGTTGGTGTATAGAAATACTATAGTTTTTGCATTTTTTATATCCTGCCACTTTACTGTATTCATTTATCACTTCCAGGAATATTTTTGTGGAAAATTTTGGGTTATCTATGTATATACTCATATCATCTGTAAATAGAGATAATTTTATTTCTTGTTTGACTACTGAATGCTTTTTCTCTTATTCTCTTGTCTGATTACATTGGCTAGCACTTCTAACACTATATTTAAAAGGAGTGAAGCAAGCAGACAGCCTCGTCTTATTCCAGTTTTTAGTGGAAAGATTATCAGCTTTCCATCATTCAGTATGTTGTTTGCTTTGAGTTTTTCATATATGGCTTTTATTGTGTTGAGAAATGTCCCCTCTATTTCAATTTTTTCTGAGGGTCTTAATCTTGAGGGATATTGTATTTTATCAAATGCCTTTTCTGCATTGACTGATAAGGTCATTTGTTTTATTCTCTTTACTTCTGCTAATGTAAGGTATTGCATTTATTGTTTTGCATTTGCTGAATCACTACTGCATCCCTGGAATAAAGTTCACCTGTTTGTGGTACATAAACGTTTTAATGTGTTATTGGGTACTATTTGCGAATATCTTGTCGAGAAATTTTGCCTTTGTATTTATCAGGAATATTGGTTTTGTTTTTCTTTTTTATTATGGCTTTGTCTACTTTTTGTATAAGGATGATTGTGGCTTCATAGAGTGAATTTGAGAGACTTCTTTCCTTTTGCATCTTTAGAAATAATTTGAGTAGAATGAAGGTTAAATTTCTTTAAAAGTTTTGTAGAATTTTGTGGTGAATCCATTGGGACCTGAGCTTTTCTTTGTTGGAAGAATATTTATTACTGATCCAATCTCATTGTTTGTTATAAGTATATTTAGGTTTTCTATGTCTTTCTGATTAAATTTGGTAGATTATGTTTGGTCAAAGATTCGTCTATCTCATCTTTATTTTCTTGTTTGTTAGAGTATAGTTATTTATAGTATTGTCTCATGATATTTTGTGTTTTTGCTGTGCCTTTTGTAATATTGTCTGTTTTTTGTTGGTTTGATTCATCCTTCCCTTTTCTTCTTGATTAATCTAGTGAACAGTGTGTCAATTTTTTTTTTTGAGAGACTTTTGCTATATGGTGTGTGCACTCACCAGAAAGACAGAGAGAGACAGAGAGACAGAAAGCAAGAAATAACCCCCCAGGGGTGATTGCCATGCCACAATCCCTTCTCCTCCATTCTCCTCTTGGAATCTTCGGCACACATGCACATGTGCCCGATGTGAGTTTAAGCCACCGGGTCCCGGACTCAAACCACCGTCGACTACATGGGAGTTCAGCAACATAGCCATTACAGTAACTGCTGATCCCACAGTGTGTCAATTTTTTGTTATCTTCTCAATGAAGCAGCTTTCGGTTTCATTTATTTTTTTGTGTAGTTCATTTATTCTATTTCATTTGTTTCAGCTCTAATCTTCATAACTTTTTTACTGCTCTTATTTTGGGGGGATTTTATTTTTTCCAGTTCCCTGGGCTGTGTTATTATATTGTCTATTTGCCATCTTTCAATTTTTTTCTCATGAGCACTAATTGCTCTGAACTTCCCTGTTATGACTGCTTTTGTTGTGTCCCATAGGTTATGAAAACTCATCTGTTCCTTATCTGTAGGTTCAAGAAATCTTCTGATTTCAGTCTTAATTCCTTTAGTGGTTGTGAAGTCATTCATGAGTAGGTTGTTTAGTTTCCATGAGTTAGTCTATTTTTTAGTTAGTTTTTATTTTTTGAGGGATTTTTGCTATAGTGCATAGTGCTTGCCAGAGAAACAGAAAGTAAAAAATTACCTCTTGGGAGGGATAGCCACATCTCAATACCTTCTCCTCCATTCTCCTCTCAGGATTTTGGACATGCATGCATATATGCCCAACATGAGTGGGAAAATTTTTGTAGCCATAATTACTAGAATTGAATAGTTATTTTTAAATTAAAATCTTTATGAATACTGATGAGAATAAGATATAAATAAAGCCTATACAAGTTGAATATTCCCTATCTGAAAATCTTGGTCCAGAAGTGTTTCAGATTTCTAATTTTGAAATATTTTCTTACACATAATGAGCTATTCAGGGGATGGCATCTATATCTATACATGATAAGCACTTATGTTTCATATACACATTACACATGTGGACACTCTACTTGCTTGGTATTACCATAATTCCTGACTGAATTTGTGTGCTAGTGATAAGCAAACATTTTTCCACATTTATTCACACAAGACTACTTGGCAATGAAAAGTATGACACACCATTAATGCAGTGCAAAAATAAGGCAACTAAGCAGTTGTAGCATCACCAAAGTATCTGTATCTGCAATGAAGCTACAAACACAGTAAACCATGGCTGGTTTTCTCCTTATAATACTTGTTTTGATTAAAATGTTACTGTACACTATAGTTGTGTGTGTGTGTGTGTGTGTGTGTAAAAACACAGCAGAAAGAGATACAGGGCAAGGAAATAGCTCTTCTAGGGATAAAGAAGCATTCTTTAATTTTTTTAAAGAATTATTTTTTTAACTTTATTTATCTATTTATTTATTTAAATTTGATTAGAGTGGTGGGTTGAGAAAGTAAGCTGCCAGATCTGGGACTCAAACTGTGGTTGGCCATGTGGGGGTCCAGTGCCCTCAACCACCACACCACCTCCTGGCTCCAGGATGAGAAAGTATTCTAACGGATAGCTTTCTAAAATATTTCCTCTAGTCTTTTGCCTCATTAAGAGCATTTTTTGTCTTAGAAAGCTTTCTTTCAGCAGACTTTTTTGTGGTATAAGTGCATTTTGCTATTATTTTGAGAGAGATTTTTGCTATAGGGAGCATTTGCTTGCCAGAAAGACAGAGACAGAGAGACAGAAAGTGAGAAATCACCCCCATCCCCCAGGGGGAATGGCCATGCCACAATCCCCTCTTCTTCATTCTCCTTTCGGGATTTTGGGTACGCAAGCACACGCACCAAGCGTGAATTTAAGCCACTGGGTCCGGGACTCGAACCACAATCAACTTCATGGGAATTCCGCGACATAGCCATTACACTAACTGCTGGCCCCACTGTTCTAGTTCCTCAATAAAATCACACACATTTTCACCAGGTCATATGTAGGCAGTTTTTCTGCAGTGCTAACATCACTTTATTGTCCCTATTACCACATTTACCTTGATTCAGTAACATTTTAAGTATTTGAACTTCAGTTAATGAGTGAACAACTGCAGCCTCATTACTGATGTTAAAATTTTCTTTGATATTGATTTCTTTCAGGTTAAATAATTAATCAATTAATTTATTTATTTAGGAGAGGATTTGGCTATAGGGCGCGTGTGCTTGCCAGAAAGACAGAGAGAGACAGAGAGACAGAAAGCGAGAAATCATCCCCTAGAGACATAGTGGCCATACCACACTCCCTTTTCCTCCATTCTCTTCTTGGGATCTTGGGCACCCACACACATGCACCCGGCGTGAGTTCAAGCCACTGAGTTTGACACTCGAACCGAGGTCGATTACATGGGAATCCAGCGAGATAGCCATTACACCAACAGCTGATCCCGTTTCTTACAGGTTATCGATGAACTCTAGTGGTTTATTTTGCACATGTGAAGATATCACCCCCCCCCTTTTATCATTTGTCAAACAGAATTTTTCAGTCACTACCTTGTTTATCACTATCACTGAACATAATTGTAGGCCAGAGTTTGGGTCAGACATATACAACTGTGTCATTTTATTCCAAGAAGCAACAACAGCATGTACAACATCCTTTGTGCTAAGCTTCTTTTGAAAACCTTACACATTTATGCCACTGCTCATTGCTGTTAGCATCCTGTTCAAAAAAGTGTTTCTACATTTACTCATTTATCTAATAAAATCCTACTCATATTGCAGAATTAATGAAGTCCTAGTCAGGGGAAAGCCCATGGCATACCCATTAATTATGATAAGAATTTCAGCTGCCAAATGAGCAGAACAGTTGTCAAAGAATACTATTTTGTGGAAACCAGCAGTTAGCGTAATGGCTCTGTCGCTGGACTCTTACGTAGTTGACCGCGGTTTGCATCCTGGACCCGGTGGCTTAAAACTCACGCCGGGCACGTATGCATGCGTGCCCAAGATCCCGAGAGGAGAATGGAGGAGAAGGGATTGCAGCATGACCATCCCCTCTTGGGGGGGGGTGATTTCTCGCTTTCTGTCTCTATGTCTCTCTCTGTCTGGCAAGCGCACGCACCTATAGCAAAAACCTCTCAAAAAAAAAAAAGAAAAAGAAAAGAATACCATTTTGTTTAGTATGGTACTGGGCTAGTAAAATCTTGACTTGTTAGACCAGCAGGTGGCATGACAGCTAAGGTGCTGGATACCATATGGCAAACTCCATGGTTTAAATCTTGGGCCCTGCAGTTTGGAGAACATGATGGGCAAGTGTGCATGTGTGCTCAGAATACCAAGAAGAGAATGGAAAAGAAGGAACTTCAGTAAGTAACTTTTAACTTTCCCTTTCTCTTTGTCTCTCTCCAGCAAGCACATGTGCCTGATGACAAAAATGGAAACAACAAAAACAAAAATTGACTTCTCTAAACAGCAAGAATGCAAATGTTTGTCTATCCCAGCCAGTTTATACTTATGCGTGCCTTCTGCTTTAACCCAACCCAGCACAGTTATTCTGTCCCTGGCATTCTTAATTTCTGTGGGATTTGTCTCATCAGCTTAAGTTAACATTTCTGTGAGATAATACCACAAAGACACTGATGATTCATCAACATTACAGACCTGTTCGTGTGTTAGGTTTTCATCAATGATGACCTTGGAATAAACTTGTGGCTGAATTTCTTTGTTGCTCCATGATCAGCAGATACTTTATCATCAGTAATGTTTAACAATTTAATGTCTTTTGTTAAATTTCTCCAATCAACCTTTTGCATATTCACAGGTCCCTTTAATTTTAAGTCATGATAGATCTTTACTTGTTTCATGATCAGTGGATCATTAAGTGCCATGTGTTCACCGCAACACTGACAGGCCCACTCTTTCAATATACGATTGTGACCTTCATTTCTATCTGTATGCAGTGTTTTTCTTTTTTTTTTTTTATCAACTTCTGTTACTCCATTTTCATAGATTCTCAACAGTTCATACTTCTGTTTCTTCTGGTCATATATGATGGCACTTCAACACTGTATTCTTCTGTAAGATGTTTCATGCTTACACTGTTGTACAGTTTCTCTAGCAGCTTCACTTTCCATGTACAGATAACTATAAATGTATCCTCTTTTCCTTATTACTGTTGCCCATGGGTAACTGCATGCATACATTTCAACAATATATCGCAGAGCAGAGACTAAACCAAAAATGCAGTGAGCAATGCATATACATCTTGTCCCCATGTGGGACATTGTGGGGAACACACCTGCACATGTGCCACCTTATTACCCTCTATGTGCACGCTATGTGCAGTAATCTGTGCATGCACAGAAAAGAGATATTGCTTGAAGGATGTGGGGAGTGTCTTTTTGCCTTCGGGATGCTGAATAAAATGTGTTGTGTTTCTGGGTTGTGGCTGCAAACAGTCACAAGAGGTCAGGTGTGGATTTTCCTTGTGATGTTATATTCATGGCTAAAGAGTTTTGAATTTTGGAGCACTTTAGATTTGAGGCATTTCAATTAGGGCTGTTCAATCTGTACCATAAAGTTTTGTATTTAAGCAAAGCATACTTTATTTGCATCTATGGCCTAGTCAAGTTTCATTTAAAAAGTTACACATTTGACATATTATCCCAAATCAAGAAACTTATGGATAATAGCAACTTTAAAGTAGAAAAATAACAATGTAGTAAATTAGATTTTTTCTTTTAAAATTTTGCATAACTGGATCCCACTTGGTGATCACTGTTAGAATTTGATTTTTTAAATTAATTTATTATTTATTTATTTATTTATTTTGAGAGGTTTTCGCTATAGGGCACATGTGCTTGCCAGACAGACAGAGAGAGAGAGACATA
>NW_006159883.1:2995449-3006159 GCF_000334495.1 Tupaia belangeri chinensis
GGGCATGCACGTACACGCGCCCGGCGTGAGTTTTAAGCCACCGGGTTCGGGATGCGAACCGCGGTCGACTACGTGGGAATCCAGCGACATAGCCATTACACTAACTGCTGGTTCCCAGAATTTGATTTTTCTCTCTGCCGTTTATTTTAATGAATTTTAAATTACTCATTCTATATGAAAAGTTTTGGCGCTTGCTTAATGGATTTTGATGTTGCTTCAAACACCCAAAATACTACTACCCTCCAGTTTCATAAATTTTTACTCTACTGTCTATAATACCATTCAATTTTAATATGTTTTAGGAGACAAAAATTAAAAGGATATATTAAAATTGTTATTATGGGATTTTAGAGCTGCTTTGAAAAGTTTTCAAGCATCACAAATTACTGCAATGGTCACTAAAATACTAGATTAAAATAACTTACTAACATCTTACTTTTGTCCTATATTTGAATCTTTACTCTTGAAGGGATAATAACTTTCAAACCTGAAGAGCATTAATATAGTAACATACAGAAAATAAATCTGAAAAATAATTAAGAAAGCTGACACTAATTTTACAGATTTATTTATATAGTTAATTAAATTATTTTTAAAATGGCAAATTCTTTTCAAAGAAAATTTTCGAAGAAATTTGGAAGTCACATATTTAAGAAAAATAAAATGGAGCTTCAAAGTAGTATTACAAAAATAAGAGCTTTAATAAGATGTCAATATTTCTAATAGTACATTTTGCAATTATTGCAATATAATTAAAATAATATCATCATTTGAGAACAGAGATATCAGAATATAACTGGTAAACAGTTATATCATATAGATATATTTTCAGGGCACAGAGGCTGTTATTCAAACCACTGTTGCAAGGTGGGATCTTGCCCCTAAAAATTATTTTTTTATGAGCTATTGACAGAGGAACTACATTTCAAATTGACCATTTATTCAAACAAATTAATACACTGTATAAGTTACCATATTATTAAATATATAGTATACTATATTAGTTTCTATTTAAGTAATTATCTAATCACACTATATAATACACTCCAAAAGCACAGTTTTTCTATAATGATACATCCCAAAATGATTACACATAAGAATTATATAGAAAGTTTTAAAAGCATGCAAAGTATACCTCATCACAAACTGCTAAATGTAATAGCCTTTACAGTTCATTCTAACATGTAGCCAGGGTGAGAACCAGGTCTCTAAAAGAATCAGAGAGGGACCTTGACACCCAATATTTTGTATTATCTTTGCCAACTTAAACATCCAAGAAGTAAATTTAGAGGACGACTAATATAGATGGTAGCTTTTAATTAGCAATCAATACATGAGTTGTATTTTCAAATAAGTAAGACTTTAATGAAAGTAAGATAAGGCATAGAAATAACAATAAATGTTACTCCTTTGAGCAGAGTGGGATCATATTAAATACATTAGAGATAATAAATCATATAATAATGAAAGAAAAGGAAATCATCTGATATGGAGAATAATGTTTTCATTGGAGACATTTAAGAAGAGATGCAAATAAATCATCAGCTAGTGAATTAGCACTTCATATTGTGTAGTAGGACATACTTGGACCCATGCATTTCAGAATAGACTTTCTTCCTACTCTTTAAAAATCATATCAATACACAACAAAGTGAAACAAAACAAATCACTCTACATGACTTGGCCATGGTGGTGCGCAGGTGATAGGAAGCTGCTATATAATACTGGAGCCGTATTCGGAGGTAGGGTTCAGTCATCAGGTTGACCTGAAACACAAGACTGCCCATGTTCCTGACTGGCTGGGAGGCTGAGGAGACACATGACATTGCAAGAACCTATTAAAGTACCTGCTGTTCCTTTTCTTCTTTTGTCTCTTTGCATGAAAGAAATAAACATTTTCAAAAGGACATTCTGCTTTAAAAGCACATTCTGCTTATAATATACACACAACACATACACAGAATTTTATCATATAGAATATATGATATTAGATAATATGCTGTGTATATAATATTATATATAACATGCAATGCATGAATACATACAAGTTCATATAAAATATTAAATAATATTTTATGGTCTTTATTGATGGTAGAAAAAAATACACTCTTTTGAAATTTAATTCATTATTTATGTTTCAGTTTTTGAATGTTTAAATATTATATAAACATATCATTAGTATTAGTTAAGTAAGTAAAAAGTCTATTAATAAACATCCCCAGAGGGGATGGCCACACAGCAATCCCTTCTCTTCCATTCTCCTCTCGGGATCTTGGGCACACACGCACATGCGCCCGGCATGAGTTTTAAGCCACCAGGTTTGGGATGAGAACCACGGTTGGCTACGTGGGAGTCCAGCGACATAGCCATTACGCTAACTGCTGGTCCCAATCTTTTTAAAATTAATCTGCTTTAATCAATGGGGAAATCTTCTGACTACATTTCCACTTTTCAGTGAAACAACAAATGCAAACACTGCAAATCTCAGTTGAAATACAAGACTGAAGGACCTAACCCCTGCTAACTAATTGGGTGTGTTTGACATTTACTTTATTGCCTTGTTCTTTTTCACTTTGATTTTCTTCTTTAATAAAGACAAAATTCTTGATAGCATACTGCTCTAGAGATTAGATTTGTAGCAAAGAGGTCAAGTTCCTTTATTTTTCTATTTCTTCCAATAACTCACCTTTTAAATAACATCACCCATTTCTTACCTCTTTGTGGTAACTAATTTTACCTGCTAACCTTTCTGAGTCATAGTATACTATTAGTATAAGAATTGCTGTTTCTTGTAGACAGACTGTACATCTTGTTGTTAAAGTATATTTAAATATATATATATATACACACACTCAGGTTTTCATAATAGAAGGACACAATGACACTTTGAGGAGTAACCTACCTCTTAAATCACTTCAAAATCTAAATCTAAATCTTAAATCTAAACATCTTGGGAAGTTGAAAATATATTCACAAATTAATTTTGGAGTTTTCTTGGGTCTTTGTTTTCACCATTGTAGTATACATGGTGTTTTTCAGTGTCTAACCCAAGTAGACCTCCTTTGGTCTCTTGTGCATGCATTTACTCAGCAAACACTTGTTCAGTATTTACTCCATCCTCAGAACTGTGCTAGGCAGTAAGAACTTAAAGATTAAAAAAGAAAAAAGAATTCCTGCCTTCCAGGTGTACACATCAAAGATCAAAGCAAGCAGACATTTGGTGTACATTGTGATCCTGGGGGATGGATTAAAGTTTTGCATTTTATAAGGATATAAAGAAAGAAAAGGGGAGAATAAAAGGGTTTTTCTTTTTTTCCCAGTGGAAATAAACATTCAGCTAAATGTTAAATTATCAGTAAATGTCAGCAAGTTGTGGGGAATGATGCTTCAAGTCTACGCTGGCTAAGAAAATATGCCACTTGGATCTCCTGCTGCAAGGAGCATAGTTGACTGACAGCCACAAGAGTCACCCCTAGGGACTCATCTCTATAATTCTTGTAAAACTCAAGTGTCTCTCAACCTGCTCCAAGCCTAAAACTGAGGACCAAGGAGGTACTTATTTGGGTCCATTCCTGTGGGATATACTATGCTGGTTCAATTCCTCATTGACTGAAGCTTTCTCTGAGTTTTGCTATTGTCTGAGAATCATTCTTGCAAGTCTCTTCCATTTTCTGTCTCTTTTTTCAAGAGTCAGATTTCTTATCATAGATCGAATAGCATTAGTGTCTCTCTATATTTCTTCTTCCTCTCCTTTATTCATCATATTTGTTTTTCTTAAAATATGCTTCTGAATAATCCCATTTTGATGTCTGTTTGTTGGAAAATCTGAACACAGGTGGACTCAGAAATGGTGCAAAGAAAATGAGTTTTCAGGACTGGCTCAGCTTTTGCCCAGAAAGCAAGGGGGATGACATCCCGAGTGGTATATGATGATCAATAACCCCTAGCATAGGTAGTAGCTCAGTTGCTGAAGATTTTACTGGAGGTAACCTAAAAATTTGACCTGATAGGAGAGAACTTCCACATGGATGCAAAGATTTGGGCTTTTAAAAAATAAGAGGCAACAAGACTGCAGAGTTGGGTGGTTATTACTGTCTTAAATAGACTTTTTGCAGAGGGGTAATGAGAAATTGAGGAATGTTAGCAAGAAGTAAAAGGCTATATGACATGGGGGCCAGCAGGTTCCATGGTCATTAAGGCACTGCACTTTCACATAGCTGACACCACAGTTCAAGTCCCAGACCAACAACTTCATAAATATGCCAGTTGTGTATGCATGCATACCCCAAATTTCGGATAAGAATGGAATAGAAGGGATTGTGACATGGCCATCTATTTTCTGCCCTAGATGGGTGATTTCTCACTTTTTATCACTATACACACACACACACACACACACACACACACACACACACACCCTGTGTGTGAGAACTAGCTGTTCTTTTCGGTAGCTTAGTAGAAGAGTAGATTGAAGTTGGCTCTTTAGCTTAGTAATTAAGTGAATTGAATCCTACATGACTGACCCTTGTTTGAATCTTAGCCTCAGTGGCTTGAAAATCATGCCAGGTATGTGCGCATACCCAAAATCCCAACAGAATGGAGAAGGGAAGGGAAAAAAAGTGGTAGTGTGATCACACACCATTGGGAGTGCTTTTCCTTCTCTTTTTCTTTCTCTGTCTTTATACCTCTCTCTAGTGAGAACACACACTCTCAGACAAAATACTTTTATAAAGAATAATTGACCCAGCAGAAGAACTAACTCATGATTTGATATTTCTATTTACAAAGCTCCAGAGATGTCCAAATGCTGAAAAAAGCATATCCCCTCTTTTTTTATGATAGGGGTGTGATGCGAGTTTGAAAGCAACCTGCCAGGCCCAGAACTCAAAAGATGATCGGCCATGTAAAAGTCCAGTGCCTTAACCACTGCCACCTGTCAGCCCCACAGGCCTTTTTTGCTAGGGTAGAAAGTCTGATTAGGAAAGCTGGGACTCTAAATTATGAAATGGGGACATCTGAATTAATGTTATTAATAATACTGGCACTAGAAAACCGTCTTGAACCATCAGATTTTGCATGGCTTTCCTAGTAAGGAGTAGGACATTTGCTGTGCTATAAGAAACTGTGGGAGCTTTCTCCCACAAGGCAACAGGTCATTCTTGAGGAGCTGTAAAACTAGCTGAAAGGTGTACAGCTAGCATTAAATCCTAGCATCACTCAGACTAAGGAAGGAAAGACATGGTTTGAAGAAGATCGAATGTCAGTTAGTATGCACTGGAAGGAGCAAACAGAGTGAATCTGGAATTGGATTTTAAATATGTTTAATCAATGAGGTAAGAATGTAAGATTAGGTAATCAAGAATTCATTCATATGGGACATTGTCTTAGGACGTGAGATTTATCAGGACCCCTTGACATTATCCCAGACGATAAGACAAATTCACCACTTGGATGGCTCTTACAGGCCTGAAAGAGTTACGTTTCATGATGATCAAAGTGGAAATAGGCAAATTAGAGTGCCAGATGGTAGAGAAATGAGTAAAGAGGCTGGGGGAATTGAGTATGCTGGAATAGATATATGAGATCAGAGGATCTAATATGGGATTATGTTCAGAGGACATAGTATTCATGAAGCCTGCTGAGAATACCCTAGGGAGAAAGTCACCAGCATCATCAAGGGGCTTTAATGGTAACACCTTTGCAGACCAAAGATGATGCTGGGAGAAGTATTAACAGAACTTGGGTCATTAATTCCATGGGGATATACTACCCTTCCAATAGTAGAGACAAGGTGATAGTGCTTAACTGCCGGGCTTCAGGAAATTGCAATTACTGTAATGCTTGAAAGCTACAGGAGCATCCAAAGGAACCTGGCCCAAAGAAAGTCCTAGAAATAGTCAATAGAGCAAGGTACCTTTGGGACTGATTGGAGAGGGAGCTAAAAATGATAATGCTAAATATCTACAGCAAGAAAAGAGCAAGAATGGAAATTAAGAATTAAAGATGGTTACCTCAAGAAAATATACCAATGTGTTGCTCAATTCCCAGACCAACTGGAATTTTTAGATCTTGACCTCATTGACTGAAGAAGTCACATACATGAAGTGACAGCCAGGAGATAATATTCTGTAAAGTTGAGATACCATTATTTACAATGCAGCATAACGATTTAATCAGAGGCCTTTATGTGCATTTTATCCTCAGCAGGACTTGTGCATGGGTACAGAAACCAGAGGTTAGCATGAATAGCCTTATTTAATGTTATTAGCATAATGGGCCCTTCATGCTTTTCTTCTTCATTGCTCTTCAAGATTAAAAAAGTTGATTTTGGGGGACCAGCAGTTAGCGTAATGGCTATGTTGCTGGACTTTCATGTAGTCAACTGCGGTTTGCATCCTAGGCCCGATGGCTTAAAATTCACGCTGGGCACGTGTGTGTGCATGCCCAAGACCCCAAGAGGAGAATGGAGGAGAGGGGATTGTGGTGTGGCCATCCCCCCTGTGGGGTGATTTCTCACTTTCTGTCTCTCTGTCTATCTCTGTCTGTCTGGCAAGCGCATGCGCCCTATAGCAAAAACCTCTCCAAAAAAAAAAAAAAAAAGTTGATTTCTAGCAAGTTTGCCAATGAACGACAAAATATGGATGCTTCCAGGGCATACTGGACTGTGATTTTAGAGATAAGCAGGTGAAAACAACTGTTTGGCCGAGGTAATTGACTGTTGACTATGAAGTGGTAGGACTCCTTCATACAATGTGAACAGTGAAAAATACATTTGGAGTCCATGTGATCCACTTGGATCCTCTTGTTTCAGACTTTCAGTGATAATAATTTGAGTCACACAACAGTGTAAACCAGAAAGACCTCTTAAGTGATAGTCAAAGTTTAGGAAAATTTAGGATAGATTATAAAAAAAGGTCCTACCATTTGTAGGCTGAGATCAACTTCAGGAATGGGAGCTGTAGTTCATCCCACTCACTTCCCACTTCACTATTCTTCACATGGAGATTTATGGGAACAATGGTGTAGCTAATTCCTGAATTATTTACTGAAGTACACTTATGCAGTGTAAGGCATGAATGTGGCAGCTGTGAAGGTGCACTATTCAGATGGTCCAACATGAATGGTATCGTTAACTGACAGCCCATGCCAAGTTGACACATTGCTTGATCCACCACCTTGTAATTTACACAAGGCCACGCTTCTGTCTTACTCCCAGTCAATGAATGAACATGATACAGCCTCTGATGCATTTTAATTTGAGAGGGTCACTGAACTCCTTAATGGGTGACTTTAGTTCAAGGACTCCCTATCACCTTGATTACAATTTGCTTTAACTGTGTTTTAGGCTAAGAATCTTCATGTTCAAATCTCTTTCCTCATTTTTTCTTTCTTTCTACAAGAGCCAGATTTGAAAGTTCTCTTTTTGCAAATTCTGTTTCTTCCCCCCCTCTTTTTTCCCACAGAGTTGTCTCATTTTTAAAGATTTTGTTTAGCTATTTATTTACTTATTTATTTTAATGTGACCAGAGAGGGGCAGAGAGAGAGAGAGGAGAGAGAGAGAGGAAGGGAGAAAGCAAGTTGCCAAGTCTGGGACTCAAACCACAGTCAGCCATGTGGGAGTCCAGTGCCCCTAACCACTATGCTACTTGGCAGCCCTAATAATTTTCTCCTTTAAATACCTTTTAATTTTAATCTAACTTGGCAGCTGCTTCTCAGAAGACCTAAACTAATCCAAAGACCAAAGAAGTAAAAAGAGAGACTTAGTAAGTCAATATTTTTATAACATTAAATACAAGTGTTTATGCAAGACAGCATGAATTGTAAAGAGTCACATAGGTGAAGTGTTAAAATGGGTGGGATGTGGCTGATTTATGACGTTTGGTTTTGATTGATTTCATATTACCAGAGTATAATATAAAGCAAAAATTCACTAAATCTCTGTCAAAACATTGAAGATAAGAATAAATACTGGTGGGGCTGGCAGGTGGCATGGTGGTTAAAGGTCACTGGACTCCCAAATGGCAAACCATGGTTTGAGTTCCAGACCTGGCAGCTTGCTTTCTCACTTTTCTTTTCTTTCTCTCTCTTTCTGTCTCTCTCTGGTAAAATTTAAATAAAAAAATAAAGTTAAAGTAACTTCAAGAAAAAAAAAGAATAAAAGACAGTTGTAACCTTGCTGTTATTATAAAATAAATATCAGAATATAATATATATTTTAAAAGGCTATTTTGATTATTAGGCAATATGTTTAGAATTCTGTAAAATTTTAAATTAGGTGAAAATAAAGTTTTATTGTAACCAGAAAGGCAACATTAAATGCACTCAACTTGATTGAATATATTCAAAGTGATTCAGGAAATCTGAAGGATAAAAATCTAAATTGTCCTTTTTATGCATTTTGCTTATTTTTAAATAGATACTACATGAACAGTTAAAATCAGATTATAGAAAGGTACATAATTAAATTGTACTTTAAAATTTTATGCTGGGACCAGCACTTGGCGTAATGGCTATTTCGCTGAATTTCCATGGAGTCGACCGTGGTTCGAGTCCTGGACCTGGTGGCTTAAACTCATACTGGGCATGTGTGAGTGCATGTCCAAGATCCTGAGAAGAGAATGGAGGAGAGGCCGGAGAAGAGAATGGAGGAGGGGGGTTTGCGGTTTGGTTATCCACTCATGGGGTGATTTCTTGCTTTCTGTCTCTCTATCTCTCTCTTTCTGGCGAGCAACAAGCCCGATAGCAAAAACCTCTCTAAAAGAAAAAAAAAAGATTATGCTTAGGACTCCAAAATATTCAAACTAGAAGCCATTTTAAAGCTGAAGTGTGTCCTGGCCTGTTCAGGGAAACTATGCTCTAAACTCCATCTTCTAGACTCCAGACATATTCAGACAAGCAGAGTCTCTCTATCTCTCTCTTTCTGGCGAGCAACAAGCCCGATAGCAAAAACCTCTCTAAAAGAAAAAAAAAAGATTATGCTTAGGACTCCAAAATATTCAAACTAGAAGCCATTTTAAAGCTGAAGTGTGTCCTGGCCTGTTCAGGGAAACTATGCTCTAAACTCCATCTTCTAGACTCCAGACATATTCAGACAAGCAGAGTCGAGGAGAGATTTTTGTCACAGAATGACCAGAAACCACCACAGAGGCATCAGAAACATGAAAAACCAAGAAAATATCTCTCCCCTGAGGGAAAAACAAAACAAAACAAAACAAAACAAAAAATCCCTCATCATCTGTAGACTGTACAGTAGAACTCATGGAAATGTCTGGTAGAGAATTCAGAATATTCATAGTGACAAAACTAAATGAGATGCAAGAGCTGAGAGACAATGAACTCTAGAAGATGCAGGAGAGAAGAGACAATGAGTTCCGGGAGGTGTTGAATTTTCTTCCATGATCTGAAAGAGGAAATACACACCATAAAAAAGGATCAAAACGAACTATTAGAGATGAAGGCTGCCATTCAGGAAATTAAAACCTCCTTCAATAGTATTAAAAGCAGTTTAGTCCATGTAGAAAATTGAATCTCGGATACTGAAGGCAAAACTGCTGATCTAGAAAAAACAACTCCCCCCAAAAAAAACAAACAGAAAATAACCCAATCAAAGAGAATACTATATGAGAAATAATAGGCAGCATTAAGTGCCCAAACATCTGGATAACCAGTATCCCAGAAGATGAGGAAACTAATAAGGGCATTGATAATCTATTCCATGAAATCTTGGAAGAAAACTTTCCAAATCTAGAGAGGCATTCAAATATCCAGACCCAAGAAATACAAAGGACCTCTAATAGAATCAACCCAAGATGATCTACTCCAAGGCACATCACAGTCAGACTGGCCAAATCTACAAAGAAAAGATACTAAAATTGGCAAGAGAGAAAAGAAGCGTCAGGTTACTTATAAAGGTTATCCAATCTGGCTAACCTCGACCTCTTTTCAGAAACAATGCGAGTGAGGCAAGAACAGGAAAACATATTCAAAGTGTTAAGTGAAAAACAGTTTCAACCAAGAATACTATACCTGGCAAGATTATCTTTCATATGGAAAGAGGATAAAAATAATTCTCAGATAAACAAGATCTGAAAGAATTTGCCAATAGCAGACCCACTCTTTAAGAAGTTCTGAAAGGAATGCTCTACCAAGAAAACTAAAGACACGGAAAAAAGAACAAAAGGCAACCGAGAAAATGACCAATTTAATGCTAGGGACAAGAAACATCAATAATAATGTTGAATGGATTCCAGGATTTAAACGGAAAGATTGGATCACAGCAACACTGTATATTCAACAAAAGAGAGTTTGAACATAAGACTGAACTGGCGAAATAGAATTTTTTGACTTTTGAGTAAAACATTACTGATTTTTCTTTACTATGCTTTGTTTTCCCAATTTAAGCATTTTACTTTCTTTTGAGATGTTGATATTTGTTAAAGTATTTTTCCTGTTTGTTTCTTTAAATGGAAACATTAACTTTTCTTCCTTTCTGATCCCTCTGGAATTAGAAAATATTTGGGAGTATTCTTATTTTGTAGCAGAAAGGTTATTTGCATACATTCAATAATGCTTGTTGCACTGAATCAAAAATTAGAACTACTCATTATTGGACAGGGCTTTGACTGGAATGTCATACCTGAAGATTAATCAGAAAACTATGGAACTAAGATGAATCTCAAATAAGCCAAAAAAAAGCTCTCAGAAAGATGA
>NW_006159883.1:3006625-3008262 GCF_000334495.1 Tupaia belangeri chinensis
CTTTTTTTTTTTTTTGAGAGATTTTCACTATAGGGAGTGTGCGCTCGCCAGACAGACAGAGAGAGACATAGAAACAGAAAGTGAGAAATCACCCCCCAAGGGGGATGGTCACGCCGCAATCCCTTATCCTCCATTCTCCTCTCAGGATTTTGGGCATGCACGCACACGCTCCCGGCGTGAGTTTTAAGCCACCGGGTCCGGGTCGCGAACCGCGGTTGACTATGTGGGAGTCATTACACTAACTGCTGGTTCCCAAAACTTTTTGATATATAAAGTAAATGTTTGGAAAAATGTAAAAATAAATATATATGAAAAAAGAAAAAAAAATCATGCTTATGATTGACTTTAATTATTAGTTTTATATTTTCACAATTGTAAATTTTCAACAATTCACTAATTGTATTTGCTCATTTCTATGACATAAATAAAAGTATATTATGTTTTAAAAGACAAAGCTTTCAAACCACATCAACCCCCAATTTTTAAGATCCCACCTTGTTCTCGTCTATAGCTACCCATTGTTTTTAGGTTTCATATGTAACTTTCCATAGTTTTTTTCTTTATTTATTTATTTATATTAAATCACTGCATATCTTTACAGTATACAAAGTAATTTTTCTCAGAATAAATATAGTGCATATTAGTCAAGTCAGAGATATTTTCATGTACATTAACTTCAAAGATAACTACATTTTTGTTTCTGTTAAATGTTTTCCCCCATCTTTTCCCTCCCTTCCCTTATTACCTGTTCCCTGCCTCCCATTGTTTCTAGTATCTTCAGTTGCTCTCCCTGCTAGTATACCTTCCAGTCTTTCAGTGTCTGCCATAGAGTGCAGGCATCTGGTGTATATTAAGAGAGTAAATAAAATGCTTGCCTTTCATAGTCTGGCTTGCTTCACTTAGTGTTAAATCTTCCATATTCACCACTTTGTATCAAATTCAAAGGACAGAAAAACACTCAGTAGGAAAAACACTTGCAGGTCCATGTTTATTGCTACATTATTCACAATTGCTAAGATTTGAATCAGCACAGATATCCAAGGAGAGATGAATGGATTGAAATGTGGCACATATACACTATGGAATACTACTCAGACATAAAGACCAAGAAAACCAGTATTTCTTTATGTTTCTCCATAAGAATATCAAGGCACATTTTAATCCTTTCTCTTTTTATAAAATTGACAACATGCCATGATACATTCTTTTCCAAATTGTTTTATCCCAATTTAATAGTATTTTGATAATTTTCAACATACAGACATAAAAGGCTTTTTGTTCATTTTCTTTCTTTTTGCATTTTATTACAAAAATTTTAAGTTTTTTAAATTAACTCATGGCAAATGTTATCATTACCACATTGAGTCTTTTTAAAATTGGTAAGTTGGTGATATGTCATTCTTTCTTTTTTTTTTTTTTTTGAGAGGTTTTTTATAGGGCGCATGCGCTCGCCAGACAGACAGAGAGAGACAGAGACAGAAAGCGAGAAATCACCCCTGGGGAGGGGGGGATGGCCACGCTGCAATTCCTTCTCCTCCATTCTCCTCTCGGGGATCTTGGGCACGTATGCACATGCGCCCGGCATGAGTTTTTTTTTTTTTTTTTTTTTTTTTTTTGGAGAGGTTTTTGCTTTAGGG
>NW_006159883.1:3008332-3008718 GCF_000334495.1 Tupaia belangeri chinensis
CGTGCTGCAATCCCTTCTCCTCCATTTTCCTCTCAGGATCTTGGGCATGCACGCACACGCGTCCAGCGTGAGTTTTAAGCCACCGGGTCCGGGACGCAAACCACGGTAGACTACGTGGGAGTCCAGCGACATAGCCACTATGCTAACTGCTGGTTCCCCGCCCAGCCTGAGTTTTAAGTCACCGGGTCTAGGACGTGAACCTCCGTCAACTACATGTGAGTCCAGCTACATAGCCATTACGCTAACTGCTGATCCCATGATATGTCATTCTTTTAAAAATTTTTTTGAAATGTTTAATGCTTTCTAATCATGTAGAATTTGTGTCATGACAGGTTATTCCTAAACATCTTTTCATGTGTGTGCGTATATATATGTGTGTGTATGTG
>NW_006159883.1:3008754-3021890 GCF_000334495.1 Tupaia belangeri chinensis
TATATATATTAGGGAGCTTTTTGCTTTGGGGCATACACTCACCAAAGAGACAGAGAAAGATAGAGAGACAGAAAGTGAGGATCACCCCCCAGGGGAGTTGACTACACCACAGTCTCTTCTCCTCCATTCTCCTCTCGGGATTTTGGGCATGCACACACATGTGCCCAGCATGAGGTTTTTAAGCTGCCGGTCCAATACTCGAACCATGATCGACTATGTGAGAGTCCAGTGACATAACCATTACTCCATCTGCTGGTCTCAAAAGACTTCTTTCTTTTCATGGGAAGAGTATTTCTGGTAAGCTATACTTCTGCTGGACTCTCATCACTTCTCATGACACCTGATTTTTTTTCCAAGGGACTACTACTTAGTATAAGTTGATTTTGTTAATGTATATCTATTTTGGAGACCATAATTATGTGCGCCATCCACTGTTACCCAAAATGATAAGTGAAATTTTATTTTACTAATTTTGTTGTGCTTGGATGATTTTCTGAAAACAAGCAAACAAGAAACAGGAAAATTGGCTAACAAAACCATTTTTAAACCAGAATCTGATCAGTTACCATTATTAACTGCTTTTTGGAAACTGCAAAATGAGGATAAAGAGAAAGAGCAGGTGTGGAAATATGTATATCATGAACTTCAAAAGGTCTGAGATTTTAACCTACTTATCATCTAGTATGTTTGTCTGTCAGAGTTTTATGCATGTTATCAGAAGGCAGGCATTTCCTGGATCAGAGTCAAAAGACTTTATTATAGAAAAAAGCATATCCAGATACATCATTGCATCGATTTCCTAAGTTCCATTTCCAACAGGAGTGATGAAAATGGGCCTAGAAAAATACCAGTACACACAGAGAGATGTTCTTACATGAGAAGAAACTGAGCCTAAGAAAACTACCAAGTATAGTACCCAGCAAGCAAGTTTTCTTCATTTCAGAAGACAATACCTCAGCCTTTTAAACTTGCTTACTATAAACACAACCCTGGGAACAGTTAGTACCTTATATCACAATATACTCAAACCCAGCAAGATGTATGGCACCATGAGAAATCCATGAATGACTACCTCCTAACAATGCCATTTAGATATTCAAAATATGGAGGAAGCAAATCTGTTCATTACCAAAAAAAGCGAGAAAGATATGAGTATAATTGTATATCATAGTATTAAAATATTCTGATGAGCTCTTTCCTCTTAAAAAGGGTTCAATTGGTAGGACAGAGACATTGGGCAGACATACTACAGATACTCCTTGAGTTGCAATGGGTTACATCCCAGTAAACACACTGTACATTGAAAACATGATTAAGTTGGAAATACACTCAATACACCTAACCTACCAAAAACTATAGCTTAAGTTTAACCTAGCCTACCTTACATACACACAGAACACTTACGTCAGTCCATTGCTGGAAAAAAAATCATCTAACATGAAGACCATTTTATAATAGAGTGCTGCACATCACATGTAACTTATTAGAGACTGTACTGAAAGTGGGAAACAGAGTGATTATAAGTCTATGAGTTGTTTACCCTCATGATTGTGAAGCTGACTAGGCGCCCTAGCTCCCTATCATTGCCCAGCATCAGGGGAAGTATCTTATTGCATATTACTAGCCAGGAAAAGACCAAAATTCAAAATTCAAAGTATTATTTATACTGAATGTGATTTGCTTTGGCATCATCATAAAGTAAAAAATAAATAAATAAATAAACCTCTAATTGGAACTGTTAAAAGTCAGGAGCCTCTATATATCTGAATTATAGATATTTCCTTGTAGAAAACTAAACAGTACACAACAATGGATTTATACATGATTTAATGAGAAAAAGGTTATCAATAAAGGATTCTGCTAAATTAGAAAAGTTAATCATGGAGGAAGGGAAATTGTGAGGTAATCCTCTACCAATAAAAGCTGAGTTTTTTCCTGCAGTTACATTGAAGAATAGTATCTAAAGCGAAGCAGCAGAAATATATTTTATATATGGTATTTTAAGATTTGTTATATATTTATCATATAGCATCTTCCTTCTTGCTATTCCAGTCAACATAGTTTAATAGTGACATTAAACATAGAAAAGAGAGACCAGTTTAATATTTCCATATGAAAACCAATGGAAGGAACTGATAATACTACCCAGCAATAAGATAGGGAGGAGAATGATAGATCTACTTTAGAAGAAAAAGTTAAGATTTGTGCTGTTTGGCCTGAAAGTATAAATCTTGAGTCTATAAAAGATACGGGTTAACAAATTAAATTTCCACACAAAGAAAAAATTCTAATAACCTGCCCTAGGGTGAAATGGGACTTGAGATAAAGTAAATTTAATTCAAGGATTACTCCTGGCTTTGTGGAACTTAAATCTTTTAGAGACACTCTTTAAGAAGACAAATATAAATACATAACTTACATTTAAACATAGGTATGAAGAAAGGATTTTCTTAAAGCAAAAAAAATGACAAACTATACATTTTCAAAAGATATCAAATACCATAGACATTAAAAATTTCAGGAAAATAGCCTAATATTTTAATTGATTAAGTTTCTGATTGTTAAAAAATTCATCTTTATATATGCAATTAGATACCACTTTTAGAAACATCAAAATCATTCCCAATATTTTGTAGAATCAGAATATTAACAAATTAGGGAATAGTTTTTTAATAAAAATTACTGCTCAGTATAAAGTTGTTTCAGTTACTTTTCCTTTAGTTTTCAAATCTTTTAATTTTGCAGTCCATTGAAAGTCTTCATTTTTTCCTATAGATTTCTCATTACTTTTCTAGATTACTTTAGTGATAGGTGAATAACTTTAAGCTATTAATAAAGAAGAATGGAAAAGATGAGCCCATGAGAAAGGTAAAGCATACAGACATAAACCTTTATGATAGAATATTATTGAAAGAAGAATTACAAGAAGAAGGAAACATACTGATGTGCTGGAATTTTAGCAATGTTTTAAATTCATACCAAAGAATTTTTATTCAGCTACAGAGAGGAAAGTCATGTGCCTTTTGCTGGAATGCAAGATTTCCTTTCCACTGAAACAATTTTATATGTTGTTTTGGCTGTGACTAACCCGTGTTATTTCCAACCTCAGAAGGGACTGCTTTGCCTATCAGCTAGGGAACACCCTCTTGGTAATATCAGGCAATACAGCTTAGAAACACAAGTGACATCAACACATTCTATTTCAGAGACAAATATTTCTCCTCATAAGTAGGTGACAAAGATTTTTTGAAAAATAATGCTACAGTTCTACATATGCAAGCTTTTACTTTTTCACCCAAGAAATAATCAGATTCTTTACCCCTCCTTTCTGCTAAAGACTTTGGATCCTTTAACAGTGTATATTTTAAAAACTAAAACAGAGGATTCCTTTGCCATCTATATAGTCTTTTATGACTCCCAAGAGGGGGGAAAAAAAAACCTTTATAGCTTCAAACATTATTTACAATTTGTGTAAAACGAAAGTGGCAAGCCATTGAAAATTTCCATTCCCACATTTCCTACCAACAGCTCCTCAAAATGTTTTTTGTGAATCCTTTTTCAGTCTCATCTCAATTCATTTTCCAAAATAATATTGATTGAGAATCTAAAGCATGTCAAGCACAATGGTAGGTTCTGCAATACAGTAATAAATAAAATCAATGCAGTACATAGCCTTATGAATTTTACATCCTAAAGAAGTGACATACATTAAATAACATATCACGTAAATATTGTTCAAGTTACAATTGTGACAAATTTATGAATCATATGTAGACACACACCAGACCAAATAGATTTAGGAGTGTTGTCACCTCCTCTGCACAGTGACTAATCTAGAAAGATGTCAAGAATTTTTAAGCCAGTTCTAGTCTTGACTTAGCAAATGGTCAGTTGTATAAAGGCTGGCTCTGTCAATAAAGAGATTCTTCATGCCAAACATAAAACTTGACCAATACTTTCCAGATGTTAATTTTTTGTCTTTTATTTCGGACTTTAAATCTGTCCTGCTCTATGCCAGTCTCTGGGGAAACGATAACAGTTTACAAATTCTCTATTTAATCATCCTTATTGCTGGAAGTTACATATGGAGTCATTCATTCTAAAGCCTTCTATATTGCACTTTGAATAATCTCCAAATATTTATAGTGTTATACAATTTTTCAGTTATTCTAAATAATTCCCATTTTCACCACCTACTGACTCACTGGGTGTCTTTAATCTCTTTTTATCTTAATTCCTTCATCTGCACATGATAAACTTGAACTACAGTATTATCTCAAAAGTTCCTTTCAGCTAAAACATCCCATGATTCATCCCCTGTGGTGATTGCAGTAGCAAACAAACAAACAAACAAAGATAAAACATAGTACTTATACCCTAGGTTAATGTAATCTCTAAAGAATGTTAAAAAATGTACCTTTGTTACTTCTGAAGAGTAAGTGGGATTCTAATGGCAGAGTAAGTGGGAGGAGTATATGTACACTTAGGATGAAAGGTTATTCACTTTCTTATCATATTATATACCCACATCCAGGAATTCAGCTAACTGCATATCAATAGTTTTGCATTGATGGGACCAGCAGTTGGAGTCCTAGACCTGGTGGCTTGAAACACATTGGGCACATGTGTGAGCATGCCCAAGATCCTGGGAAGACAATGGAGGAGAAGGGATTGCAGGGTGGCCACACCCTTCAGGCGTGATTCCTCACTTTTTGTCTCACTGTCTCTGTCTCTTTCTCTCTTGGCAAGCACATGTGCCCTAATGCAAAAAACTCGTTAAAAAAAAAAGGTTTGCATTGTCGCTGTATGTAGTTAGGCCTATGATGATTGTATCCACACTGAATGTGTACAGGTTGTTTTCTTGTCACTATTCTTCCAACAATGCAGTACAATAAGTATCTACGATTTACAATGTATTTGGTATTATAAATAATTTAGATATGATTTAAAGTATATGCAAAGATAAGTTACATGCAAATACTGCACCATCTCATATAATGAACTTAAACATCTGCACATTTTGGTATTGTGGAGCCAATCAGCTATAGATACTGAAGGATGACTGTATATGAAGAAAGACTTTCAGAAATATTGAAAGAACTCTGAAATTCATTCTAACTTGTTATTTGCAAATATACTATATCAAAAAGTTATGTTTTCCATTTAAAATTCATCTTTCATGTCCATAGAGGCTTGATATATCTTCCACACGGAATCTCAGCAATGCCAGGTAATAACAAGGGTCACATCAGTTCATTTGGGAAACACATTAATACATTATAGGATCTGTTATCTTAGCAGTCAAATGTTTTGCAATTAATTTGTAATGTATTTGATTTCAGTTTTCTAGTGTGGATGAAGGTGTTATCAGAAACAGTTTATTAAAGCAGGGACAAAACATATGCTTAAATACATTCCATATTTTTCACTGTTAAATAACATCAACTGGAGTAATGGGTATAAACACAAATTCCATTATGTCATTTACCCTCTGAAAACCTCTAACAGTTTTCCGATGTCTCAAGGATAAAGTTTAACAACTAGGTAGTCTTTTTTTCTGATGCTATTATCTGTTGCTTTTTTAAGAAGAAAACTCACCGATTACTATAAAACATCTCCATTTATAGTAGACACCCTCAACCATACTGAATTACAACCTGCTCCCTAAATCTTTCATACTACCGATACTTCATCTTTTTATAAATCTTCACTTCTGCTCTTTGTGTCTGGAATACCCTCACCATCTCACTCCACACTGAGATATTTGAAGGGTAAAATGTATTTTATACTCTTGCAGTCAGCTCAAATGTCGCCTTATGTTTAAGTTTCTCGACTCCCCCAGCCATTCTTAGGATTCTACATCCTTCTCAGTATTCTTTGCAATTTTCAACCTTCGTTTTACAGGATTTACCTAATTCATCATAGTATACATAGGTCTTTATATTTCTGTCTTCTAACTTAATAGTGAGAATGCTTTAAAAAATATTCTCTTTTTTATTATTTTTTTCTATCTATACTAGTCCTACAAAACTGTGGATTGAATAAATGAGGTTAATTTTTATATAATGTTCACTTGCAATTAATGATTACTAATAATGTTTTTAATTGTCAAATTATATCTCGGTTTTCTTATTTTTCTAACATAGGTATACTTTGTTCTCTCTCGATACTTCTACTTCAAAGCTTATTATTTTCTGAATAATTCAATAGGAGAAACAAGAAATAATGGTTTCTAGAAATATGCAAATATGCTTGTGACTTTTCCTTTCTGAATTTCATAAACGACAGGGTTAATAAGCCATGAACATCTGACAATCCAAGCATCAAATGGGATGCATAACTTGTCCTGAAATACATTAACACCATATTTACCAAATTTTAATATTTAGAATGTTATATGCCAGTAAAGATAACATTATAATTTTTTTACTGATACAATTCCTTTATTTAATTTTTCATTCTCTCAATTATTTCTTGAAAATTATTATATGCAAGACATCAAACCTGATGTTGTAAGAAATACTTCTTATTCTCAAAGAATTTACCTTTGAGGAGGAGATATGGTATACTTTGAATAAGCCAGATATTAATAGATGTTATGAGATACTAATGAAATAGAATAAAAGGTCATTGTAAACAGACAGTGTCTTTACAGAAATAGAGAAGAAAACTTGAGTTGTACTTCAAGATATTAACAGTCCATGGACATGTGATAATTAGAAATTATCAAACTTTTAACTTTTTAATGTTTGTCCACTTTTATATTCTTGGTGAAATGAAGAGCATAAATATAAAAAGACCTACCCCAATCACTTCAGACATATTTAAATTATAATATAAACAACATTCTGATTGATAATCCTGAAGACAGTGATTGTCTGAGTATTAGACATTAAACAAAACCTAATTGATTTGTCTAAGTAATGAGTTTTTAAACTATACTTTTAGCAGTTTTATCCAGGCTATGACCAGTTTTCCTCTCTACCTGGAGTTATTCAGTTATTTTTATATGAAAGTTTTAGGTAAGTAGAATCTTATTTAAAAATAATGCGCTGAAAAATAATAATGTCATATGGTTATTCAATTATGTTTTGGGCACATTTGATCAACTTAAAATGAACCATATAAACTTAAAAACATTTTTTGGGTACAGGACCAGCAGGTGTTGAGGGAAATTATTTATATTGATCTTTAAGAAGTTATTGAATTTTGCAAGAAATTAGAATTTTATTTTAGTGAACAAGTACAGTAATTTTTTTAGACAATTACTTAAAACAGGGTCAGCAGTTGACATGCTAGTTAAAGTGCTGGATCCCACATGGCTAACTTCATGGTTCATGTTCCAGACACAGTGGCTTGAAAGACACCAGGAATGTGTGAGTGCATGCCCAAAATACCAAGAAGAGAATAGAGTAGAAGGGATTGCAGTGTGGCCATCCCCCTGGGGGATGATTTTTCTCTCTCACTGCCTGTTTCTATCTCTCTTTGGTGAGCACATGTACCCTATAGGAAAAAAAAAATCTAAAATAAATAAATAAATAAAATTAAAGTATTTTAAAGAAAGAAATTGTAGTTAAATAATATTATATATATATGTATATATATATTATATGTGTGTGTGTGTATACATATATATTTGTTTGTTTGTTTGTTTTAAAGAGAGATTTTTGCTATATGGCATGTGTGCTTGCTGGAAAGACAGAGAGAGAAAGAAACTGAGAAATCACGACCCTAGAGGTATGGCCATGTCAAAATCCTTTCTCTTCCATTGTCCTCTTGGAATCTTGTGCACACATGCACACGTGCCTGGTATGAGTTTTAAGTCACCAGATCTGTGACTTGAACCACTGTCAACTACATGAAAGTTAAAGGGTGTAGCCATTCCACCATCTGCTAGTCCCTTAAAGAAAAATTTTTTTCACTATAGTTGATTGATATAAAGGTTAAAATAAAGAAAATCAGAATGTTAACTAAAGTACTACACAAAATTTTTATGAGCATCCAAAAGAATGATTTGACTCCCTGTCACTCATTGAAGATAATTTTAGTTATAGTGACATTCAAGAAGTTAGGAAGTCACAGAGAGAAGAGATTACCACAAACACAAGAAATCAGTCAAATAAGCATATAGATATCTCAAAATCTAAAGATATGTTTCTGCACTAGAGGCATTTACAAAATCCTATTTTTTGCAGAATGTATTTGATATTTATTTGAAATTTAATATGTTTTATTTTTATTTAAAACAGGTGATTAATAACACAGGCTATTTTCAACAAGTATACTTTATTTTATATGAACCCCATTGATAGCTGAGAGTAAAGATTAAGTGACCTCTATGCAATGGTGTTATTATTAATATCATTGATTTCTAGTTTTTTTCTTTTTTTCTTTTTATGATTCTCAGGGAGGTCTAATGATTTGAAATGTCTACCTACCCATGTGAGATTGTCTCTCAGAGCATTTGATTTGAGTGTTGCAACATTCTTTGACTTTTTTCCCTAGTATTATGACGTATTTTAAACAAATAGGAATAATTGGGGCCAGCTATGTGGCGTGGTGGTTATGGCAGTCAGATCTCAGTGGCTAATCATGGTTTGAGTCCTGTACCAGGTAGTTGGAAAAACACACCTGGCATGCACCTAAAATCATAGGAAGAGAAAGATATGGAGGAGAGGGTATTGTGGTATGATCATTCCCCATGGAGGGTGATTTATTTTCTTCTGCTATCTCTGTCTCTCTGTCTCGCTTTGGTGAGCACATGTATCCTCTGACAAAATTTTTATGAAGCAATTTTATATTCAGAGCTTAAATAATTACTATATGTATAGAAATGATAAAAAAATGAAATTTGTTTATTTTTTTAAGGGGTTTTTGCTATAGGGCGCATGCACTCGCCAGACAGACAGAAAGAGACAGAGAGATAGAAAGTGAAAAATCACCCCCCAGGGGGGCTGGCCACATCGCAATCCCTTCTCCTCCATTCTCCTCTCGGGATCTTGGGCATGCACGCACACGTGCCCGGCGTGAGTTTAAGCCACCGGGTCCGGGACTTGAACCGCGGTCGACTACGTGGGAGTCCAGCGACATAGCTATTACACTACCTACTGGTCCCGAAGTTTGTTTATTAAGAACATTATTAAGTTGAAACCAGATAACTGCTTATTAAAGGTGATCTCTAATCCCTAGCCTAGTGGCAAGATCATCTCTGAATCAGTAAAATTTTATTTTAATATTGTCTTCCAGAAATTGCACTGGAAGATGAGGTGTATATGAAAGTACTTGAGGTAGACTATTCTGCTTGGGAAGGGAATGTGGGGTAAACACATCTATTGATGATATTCTTTTGGCACTTTCATAATGCTTTGTTTTAGAGTTATTTACCCAACAGCCACAGAAAGTATCTTCTTAAAGTATTTGCTAAGCTTTTGATAACTCATCCAACTCACCAAAGTATTTTTGAAAAGGTTCAATAAAAATGTTTGAGACTATGCTGAAGTAATCATAAAAAAATCAGTTTCCCTAGACCTTCATACTCATTTTATTACGTACTACTTCTGTTAATTGAGTAAAATATGAAGATGAAATCATAATCTTCTGAGTGCTAGATTACCAGAAACCATTAGGATTATATCAAAAGGACAGAATAATCAATATGAAGATTCAACTCTGAGATACTCAGAACATAATACAATAAACTACAAAGTATTAAAGACGCGTATGCTAACTCAAACTTAGAAATCCTTAGTGACAATTTAACAACAAAGCAAAACAAAAAAACCCTGCTAACTGTGGAACTGTGGGAAGAAGGGGTTGATTATTCCACACTGAGCTGAACTAGAGTTTGTCCTAGTTGCAGATTGGGATGGGTGTTTCACATGTCTGCCTCCTTTGCTTAGTAAATTTCTTAGGGCATATTCTCATGGGGAGGGACAAAATGTAAAAAAGAATTCTGGGACCAGCAGTTAGCCTAATGGGTATGTTGCTGGACTCCCACGTAGTCGACCACGGTTTGCGTCCCGGACCCAGTGGCTTAAACTCACACCGGGCGCGTGTGCGTGCATGCCCAAGATCCTGAGAGGAGAATGGAGAAGGGATTGTGGTGTGGCCATCCCCCCTGGGGGGGTGATTTCTCACTGTCTGTCTCTCTGTCTCTCTCTGTCTGGCGAACGCACGCGCCCTATAGCGAAAACCTCTCAAAAAAAAAAAAAAGTAAAAAAGAATTCTGACTGTGGAATGTGATACACACTTCTATTTCATTTTCCTGATATTCTACTGGTCAAAAGAGGATACATGAACAGACTCAAAGTCAAGGAGTAGGAGAAAATACTTTACTGGGAGAAACTTCAAAGTCATATGACAAAAAAAATGAATTCCGATTTCATAAGTGATGCTTCTTTAATATGTTTGCTAACATTCTTCTGCAAATACTGATTTTAACATTTCATAACTGGATCACTTTCATATTTATGACAGGAAACCCAGTGGATAATTTAAGTTTTGCCCTATTATTAGGGTTAAACTGTTTTTAATCACACATTTCAAATGGGAATTAATTTTTCAATACATCTTGGGCACGCACACACATGCACCCGGCACATGTTTAAACCACCGGGTCCAGGACTCAAACCACAGCTGATTACAAGGAAATCCAGCGACATAGTTGTTACACCAACTGGTGGTGCCAGAGAAAATATATTTATGGCAAATTAATTATTCCTTATTGAAGTTTATCAGATGCTCTGTGTTTCCCTATATGATTATAGATTTGGAATTAAATAATTTTAAGTAAGAAGCAAAGCTGGGACAAATGACTGAGTCTAAACTACTGAGTTGGATAGACACAGAGCTGGCCTTTGAATGAATTGTGAAAGGATATAAACATGTATATTCAGTAGAACATTCAATGTTAAATTCACAAGTCCAGTTTGATATAGGAATTTGAACATGCATTGCACATTGACATGATTCCTTTGCTGTTGCTCACATTTAAAATTATCCAGCAACTAAACATGATCAAATGTAGGCTACTACTTTTTTTTTTATTTTTCCTTTTAAAAGTTGTCTTAATACATATTCATGTGAAAAATAAGAAACCTAGAGACAAGTATATAGAAGAAAATAAAAATTACTCAGTAATTAATGCAAACAGCTGTGGTTTTACATTGGGATATACTTAAGTTCTTGATATTCATAAGGCATGTGCATATACTAAATAAGATCAGCAAAAAACCATTTCGTTTTTAAAAAAATATTTTAATTTTTGTATCCATTAAATCACTATACATCACTTAGTTGCAAAGTGAATTTTCTAGCATGAATACACTTCAAGTCAGTCCAGCTGGGGATACTATACACATTATCATCATCAGATAATAATCCAGTTCTGTGTCCCATAAATCTCTATTTTTCTTCTTAATGTCTTTGCTCACACTCTCCTTCTCTCACCCTCTTCCCATACTATATCCAGTGTCTACAACTATTCCCATGTTTCTATGTCCTCTAATATTTCAATTTCAGCCATAGAGTGTGGACAATTGGTGTATATTTAGTGGAGACATACAATGTCTCTCCTTCATAACCTGGCTTGCTTCACTCAGCAATAAATCTTCCATATTCATCCACTTTCTATCAAAACCCAGGGTCTTGTTGTTTTTTATGGCTTAGTAGTATTCCATAGAGTATATGCCACTCATTTTTTTTTCCTTCTTCTTCTTCCATTCACTGCACCACTCATTTTCAATTCATTCTTTTGTTCTTATATTGTGTTTCTTGATTTATAAATATATTAAAATCCTTCTATTTGAATAAATATACATTCACATAATTTTAATAACTTCATACATCCCAGTGCATTGTACTACATGATATGTTTAATATATTTTATAGTCTGAAAATGTAGTAGTTTTTAAGATGTATATTATTCCAAAGCTATGAATATCCTTACATATACATACTTCCTCACATCTAATTAAGTTTCAGAGAGAATTTCTATATCAAAAGTTACATTTTAAAAAATCAATTTTGACGATATACTGCCAAATTATTCTCCATTTTTTTCCCTTTAGCTTATACTGCACTCCTCAGGATATACAAATATCAGTTTCTTTGATCTCATAATGATATAATACATATTATAATTTTTATTTCTCTTCCTTTGTAAATTTGCTGTTTATGCTCTTCATCTTTCTTGTTTATATCATATTTTTATATTTATCCAAATGGATTATTTATTGCAAGCATTTTTCTTAGAATATTCATTGACTTTTAATTTTTTTAAACAGGTAAATAAAAATAAATTTAAAAAATGTGTGTGTTTATGCCTGCACTCACCAGAGAGAGGCGTAAAATGAGAAATTGCTCCCCAAGAGAGATAGCCACACCATAATCCCTTCTCCTTTTTCATCTTGGCCATGCCACAATCCCTTCTCCTCTTGGGATCTTGGGCACGCATGCACACGTGCCTGGCATGTTTTAGCCACAGGGTGTGGGACCCGAACCCCAGTCGACTACATGGGAGTCCAGCAACACAACCATTACACTAAGAGCTGGTCCCTCAAGTTGAATCTTAACAAAGAAAATGGCTAACCAGTCTTCAAACACATGAATGACTCAGCCCTGCCTAGTTCTCCCTCAATTTCAGGATTCATGCTTAAGTGACAGAAACGCAATCCTGATATTTCATATTCAACTATTTAATATTGCATCTTTAATGCCAGTTTCTTTATGGTCATTAGTCTAACATTTTGCTTCATTTAACAGAGATTTCCCTGTTAGAACTTACTCAAAACATTTGGATTACTTTTATATATGCCACATTTAAAAAATAATCTTTTTCTCATGTTAAATTATTTATTCAAAAACTTAAAGATAATATCTTTAATTAAAGCATAATTTTCTCTGTAAATGTGTATTCATGACTACACTATTCTATCTTATAATATTATTTTTATAATAATCTCTAAAAAACTTATTTTAAAATCCAAACATTAAAATTGAGGGCATGTTTCAGAAATGATTACTAAGTTATGTTAAAATTTTAATTTATTTTTAAAAAATTTGCCAGAAAGACAGAGAGAGACAGAGAGACAGAAAGCGAGAAATCACCCCCCGGGGGGGTGGCCACACCGCAATCC
>NW_006159883.1:3022399-3034546 GCF_000334495.1 Tupaia belangeri chinensis
TCCAGAGAGAGACAGAGAGACACAAAAAGTGGAAGCACTTTCAAATGAGAAGGAGTCACACCACAGTCTTTTCTCCACCATTTCTCCATTTTGTTGTAGCTTTGGGAATACATGCACTTGCGCTCCTGCGTTCATCAGGTTGCTGGGGCTAGGATTCAAATCACATAGTTGGCCACGTGGGTTCCAGCTCTTCCAACGACCAGGCTATGAGGTTGACCCTTACATTCATTTTTACAAATTGACTCCATTATGTGACTCTATGAGCTTCCAAAACCATCATTGGTTGGAGTTATTTCAAGCTGATATGTCTTCATCAGAGGATATATTTTTGCTTAAATAACATAAATCAGAGAATTCCTCAATACATAAAAGACCTCGTAAAGACTCAAACATAAGTCAAATTCCTCTTTCTTAAGATGTGGGGGAATGATTGTCCTCTTATTTAGTAAGAGGGAGTAATTAATAACCATGAATTGTCCCCTCCCAGTTTCATAATGGAGCTGGAATCTAGATTACAATATCATAATAAGTGATGGGAATTGAGAGTGTAGATGATCATTTTGGATATTTGATCTTTAATAAGATTGATTACAGGAGAAAGCAGAGAAGTGAAGTAGTCGTAGAGCTTTTCTTTTACCTTTCTTTTTTTTTGCCATTGGGCACATGTACTCACTGAAAGAGACCGAGAGAGATGGAAGGAAAGAGGGAAATCATTGCCCAGGGGAATGGCCACACTGCAATCCTTTCTCCTCCATTCTCTTCTCAAGATTTTGGGCCCACACATACATGTGCCCAGTGTTCAAGCCACTGAGTCTGGGATTTGAACTATGGTTGGCTATGTGTGATTCCAGCACCTTAACCACCACACCATCCACTGGCCTGGAGACATGTGATTTTAAGGGTTATATCTGATAGATTTTTGAGAGGCAAGACATGATAATATTTAAATGTGTGTTATAGAAGGAGCTACTAAAGAAGAACTTAAGGATTGGAACTTTTTTATGTGGTCATGTGAAGTAATTAACACAAGATTGCAATCCTGCCACATATAATTATGAACAATTATGTACCTGTATAAAATATAGAAAACAAGAAATTCTTCAACATGTGACAAAATACTGCATTATTTTTTATGAGCTAGTCCCATATCTGCCTTGGCTGTTTGTCTTAGGGCAATTCACAAACTTCTCTAAAGAAAAAAACAAAATTTGGAGTGTGAGTAACAACCCAGTTCAGGGAGGTCTATACACACCTTGACCTTCCACAAAGCACAAACTCACTGAAGAAATTCAATGAGATCGGTCACTAACTGACTACCTGTTAGAATAAAAATCAGTATTCTTCAGAAGAAAAGAGAACTATGCCTATATAGTATAAAAACAAAAATGTCTTGTTACGTAATAGCAACTTACTAGGTATGCCAAACAGAAGTTAATGGAACAAACTAAAAGAAGACTTGGATACTGAATTTAATAAAGCATTTTAAGACTATTAAAAATGTGATCAGAATCTTAAGATAAAATAATCTTTTAAATGACAAGAAAGTGAATCTCAGGAGAGAAAAAGAATCTATAAAAACAGCCAAAGAAAATTGTTGAATGAAAAATCACAAATGTAAAAATTATCCATAAACTTAAAAATTATATTGGAAATGTCTAAGAAAAAGTAAATTTAAAGGCAAATAAATAAAAAAGTAAATTTAAAGACAAAAAAATAAAGTTATCCAACTTAAATGATAGAAAAAATAAAATGAAAAAATAAAACAACCCCAGATTATGACCTAATATTGACCTAATATTGCAGCTCATATTGAATCAAACTTCCCACAGAAAACAAATATAAGCTCCAGACAAATGAAAAATACAAATATAAAGCAAAACAATGGCAACAGCAACAACAAAAACCCTACTTAACTGAAAGCTCTAGAGAATGAATCAAAACAGACAAAAAATAAAAACAGTCAACACTATGTTGGTGCTTGGTAGGATAGGACAGTACTGGTGAATTTCAAATTTTATAGAGAGCTAAATTTAACTGATAATTTTCAAATTTAGAAAGAAGAAAATATCTGTGCCATGTGGGAGGAGTTAAAATCCAGATGAAAAAAAATCTACATTCATGTTGTCTTACAGAACAAGAGGATAAACACTAGAAAGAGAAGAGAGAAATGATACACATGCAGGAATTAGTACACAATGATTTTAAAACAGGTACACTAACTATGTTCAAAAACAAAATGAAAATACAGTTGCAAATAATGAAAGGTAAAGAAATGACAGTGAAACAATGATAAAGAAGAATAAAGTCAAGATTAGAGAGCTAAATCATTATTTGAAGTAGAAATAAAAAAAACTGGAAAGCCTGAGAGCAAAATAGATATAATCAAGGAAAGAACCAGTGAACTGGAAGATTGATAAGTAAGAATTTTTGGGGGGCCAGCAGGTGGTATAACATTAAGGCACATGGTTGACTGTGGTTTGAGTCCTGAACCCAGCAGCTTGAAATTCATGCCAGGAGCCTATGCTTGCATGTCCAAAATCCCAAGAGGAAAATGGAGGAGAAAGGATTGTGGTGTGGCCATCCCAGCCCCAAGGGTAGAGTCATGATTTCTGTTTCTCTCTCTCTGTCTCTCTGGTAAGTGAAGGTTGAATGGTGGCAGAGAAAAAAAAAAAAAAAAAACACACACACACACAAAAAACCATTCTGGGTTCTCATCCAGAAATTTATCTGATTGCATCAAGCACATGTGTGCCCAAGATCTGGAGCTCAAACAAGCTAGGAGAAATTTCAGTATCAAAGACTGTGTTAGGAGTGTTGTCTCTATGTCCCTCTGTTCTCTAGCTTATGAAATAATTTAAATTTTTAAAAATGTTTGTGGAAAAATAGAACTACTGGTCTCAGATCTGCAATGTTATATAGTAATAAAGAAAATTACCTATGTGACACAAGACAAGGTTAACCATCATAAAATCTAATACCTTAAAGCAATTTATTAACGTCACTCAAATTCTGTGGGTTAACTGATTTACGTAGATTTGCATTATGGTCCACTACATGGGTGTATCTAAAAGAATATACCACATGCACTTGAAAAGTATGCTCATTCTGTATTTGTTCAATGCATTGCTTTATAAATGTCAGTTAGGTTAAGTTGTTCAGCATGAGGTTCATTCTTTTTGTGTCTTGATTGATTTTTTAATTTTTTAGATTTTGTATCAATTTCTAGGAGACACCTGTCAACATTTCTAATTGTAATTGATCTATTTATTTCTTTAATTTACATTCTCCACTTCATGTGTTTTGAAGCTCTCTTATTATGTACATATACATTTATAATCCTTATGCCTTAGTTGTATAGGGACCTCTTCATCAATAGGAAAAGTACATTTTGATCTCTAGAAATTCTTCTTGACTCAAAGTCATTTTGTCTCATAGTAATAGACCAGCTTTCTCATATCTAATGTTCACATACTGAATATTTTCAGTGCTTTTACTTTGAAACTATTTTTAAATGTGATTTAATTGGGCAGCATATTGTTTTTGGCTTGATATTTTATTTATGAAATATTGACTTTTCCTTTAACTGGAATGTTTATTCCATTTACATTTGATGTTATTATTGACATGCTTGGATTTAGGTGTAATATATTTGCCAATTTTTATATTTGTCCTGTTTCTGTGCTCTTCCTTTGTTCCTCCCATTCTGCTTTCTTTTCCTATAATCAATTGTTAGGTGGTATGTCTTAATTCCATTTGGCTTTACCTCTCTAAAGATAACTTTTGATTTAGTAGTAGTGCTATTGTGTACAATATTTATCCTCATTATGGTCTTTTTAAAGTTAATATTGTACAACTTCACAGGGAATTTGAGAAGCTTGGACAGTAATCCTAAATAGCATATATATTGATACATATATGTATTTATATGTATATATATATATGTGTGTGTATATATATATATATATCACATAAATAAAAACTCCATAGATGCAAAGGGGTTTCAAAGAATTAATAGAAAATCCATGTTGTGAAAAAACTATGGCTGAATTTCACATTTTTTTTTTTTTTGCATGGGAATCAGCAGGTAGTATCGTAGTGTTTAAGGCACTGGACTCCCTTATGGATGACTGTGCTGTGAGTCCCAGATCTGAGAGTTTGAAACTCATCCTGGCACATGTGCATGTGTCCCCAAAATCCCAGGAGGACAATTGAGAAAAGGTGATTGCAGCATTGCCATCCCCTCTGGGGAGGGATTTCTTACTTTCTCTCTCACTGTGTCTCTCTGGTGAGTGCGCACATCCTATGGCAAAAATCTTGAAAAATTTTTTGTTTTTGCACCAAAATAAACCCATACTTTAATTCCATTTTTTCATAAACTTCTAAAAATATTTCACTATATATACATACATATAGTTTATATACATATATTTTTATAATATAAACTTTTAAAATCCTATATATTTTTTAAAGATACATTTTTTAAAGAGGGTGGTGTTCTATATTTGTCCTTAATTATCATAATGTCTATTGCTCTTGATTAGAGCATAGTTTCAACTTCGTGTAAATATCTTTATCCTAAAAGATTTTAATCTTCTTCTTTTCTCTTTTTTCTCTTTTTTTGAGAGTTTTTGCTATAGAGCACATCACTTGCCAAAAAGACACAGAGAGACAGAAAGTGAGAAATCATCCTCCAGGGGGGATGGTCACACTGCAATCCCTTCTCCTCCATTGTCCTCTTGAGATCTTGAGCACACACGCACATGCACCCAGCGTGATTTTCAAGCCACCTGGTCTGGGACTCAAACCATGGTCAGCCACACGGAAGTCCAGCACCTTAATCACTATGCCACCTGCTGGTTTCCCTTTATCATTTTAAAAAGTTTGTTCAGTTATTTATTTCTTTATTTCAGAGATAGAGGGAGAGAGAGAGATTTTTAACAGGGTCTCATCAAATCAGAATCCTCTTGCCCCAGCCTCCTAGCCACCCAGGATTACAGATGTGTGCAACCATTGCTGACCTGTTGTTTAGGTTGTGACAGGAAATAAATCCAGACCACGCATGTGGCCTTAGCCTCTGAGTAGAGCGTTTTAACAGTGTGTGCACCATGACTGAGCCATCTACTATTTCCACTGGTGTCAGTCTACCACAAATTCAGTTATCTACAATCTTAAGACTTGCCTCTGTCGGGAACCAGCAGTTAGCGTGATGGCTATGTCACTGGACTCCCATGTAGTTGACTGTGGTTCACGTTCCGGACCCGGTGGCTTAAAACTCACGCCGGACGCGTGTGCGTGCGTGCCCAAGATCCCGAGAGGAAAATGGAGGAGAAGGGATGGCGGCGTGACCATACCCTCTGGGGGGTGATTTCTCGCTTTCTGTCTCTATGTCTCTCTCTGTCTGTCTGGTGAGCACACATGCCCTATAGCGAAAACCTCTCCAAAAAAAAAAACCCAAAAAACAAAAAACTTGCCTCTGTCTAGCCCACTGGTGCTATAGACTAGGGAGTGACCGCAGGGCAAAGGCCAGGTTCCAACCAGGATATGTTCCTTTTTCTCAATAGAAAAATATATGCTTGTTTCGGCCGCAATTGGTTGTTCTGATGTCCTTTTCGTAGTTGTCTTTTGTAATTTATCCTAAGTTCTTCATTTCTGTCTGTGATAGATTTCTTCTCTAAGAGGCACTTTGCCCTCACTGAGAATAGCACTCTTAATCTGATCACTTTAAAAATTCATTTTCATAACATTATGTGGATTTTCTACAATAAATAACCATTAGTGATAAATATATACACAACTTAATGGAAAATTAATAAAATCATCTCTCCATATGTAAAAATACATTTTGACAGGTACTTAGTGAGAAATAAATATGTGTCTATATTCTTTGGGCCAAGGTTTTTATTTAATGACATAAATTACTTAAAGTAGTACTTCCAAAGTTTTAATAATGGTTATTACTATAAAATGCAGATTCTGGCTCCATTTCCTAGGGGGAGACCAAGTTTCTGTAGTGCTTTCACTGTCCATGTAATAACAAAGTTACTATTCAGTGAAACACACTTTGGGAGAATCTGCAGTACAGTGGCATTGTATAGATACTGTTCATTGTGTTTCTTTCTTTTTTATATTGGCAAGAAATTGAGAGAGAGAGAGAGAGAGAAATAGAAATAGAGAGAGAGTGATGGGGCCACCAACAGAGCTTCCACTGAGTGATCTACCACCAGCCTCAGATCGTGGATATGTGCTTGCCCAGCACACTCAGGGAGGTCTCCAGATATTAACCCTGAACCTTCCCAGGTGAGTCAGACTTGCAAAGCATTATGTTGCCAAGATACCACCAACTCGCACCAGATTTTGGACCTTACAGCAAGAGTGACTGAGTTTGATAATCGTCTCAATGACTCGATAGGTGAGTGACGTTGGATAAATAAATTTACCACTTTAGCTCTAGTATACTAATCTTACTCATCTGTGAAAAGGGACTAATAATGTCCACCTGCTAAAACTTTCCTTTTTCGTAAGAGAGATTTTTTGCTGTGGGATGTGTGCACTTGCCAGAGAGAGAGAGAGACAGAGAGACGGAGTGCGAGAAATCACTACCCCTGGGGAATGGCCATGCTGCAACCCCTTTTCCTCCATTTTTGTCTTGTAGTTTGGAGTCCCACATGAACATACACCCGGTGTGAGTTTTAAACTTCCGGGTCTGGGACTTGAACCGTGGTCGACTACATGGATGTCCAGCAACATAACCAACCACTGCTCCCAAAACTTTTTTTTTAAGAGAGATTTTTTTGCTATAGGGTTCATGCTCTCGCTGGAGAGACAGAAACACAGAGAGAAAGTAAGAAATCACCCCCCAACGGGGATATCCGTGCTACAACCCTTTTCTTCCCTGGATTTTGGGCATGCACGCACACATGCCCAGCATAAGTTTCAAGCCACTAGCTCTGGGACTCAAACTGTAGTTAGCCATGTGTAATCCAGAATTTAACCACTACACCACCTGCTGGCCCCCTGCACCTAGTAAAAGTTTTGATCTACTTATAGCCTCAATTATTATAAGGTACATAGAATAAACACCAAAGAAAATACACTAATAATAACAAAAATAAAAGTAATAAAAGCTCACTAGTTGAACACAAAAATCTTATTAGGCTTGTCTAGGCAATCATATAAATGACAAAATACATCTCATAAAATCTTTTTTTTTTTTAATTTAAAGAGGTTTTTGCCTTAGAGCAGGTGTACTTGTTGATAGAAAGAGAGAGACAGAGACAGTGAGAGGGAAAGTGAGAGATCATGCCCTGGAGGGATGGCTATGCTGCAATCCCTTCTTCTCCACGATCTTGGGCATGCACACATACATGTCACTGGATTGGGACTTGAACCAGAGTGTGCCTTGGGGGAGCCCAGTGACATAACTACTATGTCATCTGCTGGACCCTCTTATAAAATTTTCTAATAGAAAAATCAAATTTCCACAAAAGCAGTTATTTTTCATTTAAATTTTTTCATTTTTATTTATTTATTTATTTATTTATTTATTTATTTTAGAGAGAGATTTTTTTTCTATAGAGTATGTGTGCTCACCAGAAAGACAGAATGCAAGAATCAGCTCCCAAGTGGGATGGCCACACCTCAGTCCCTTCTCCTCCATTCCATTTTGCCCTTGGGATTTTGGACACACACACACACACACACACACACACACAGCTCGCATTTTAAGCCAGCAGGTCCAGGACTCCAACCGCAGTCGACCACATGGGAGTCAAGTGACACAACCATAAACCATATGGTATCTACTGGTCTCAACATGTTTTTCTTAAAATACTATATTTTTGCCAAATTTTTAATTACTTCTCCCTTTAAATAACAACAACAAAAAAACCTTTTATATGCTAAACTATGGTGAAACGAAGGGGAAGGCAATAAATGGCTGATGATATACAAATGGTGTAAAATGAGAAGCAATTATTCAAGCCAGACTCACCCAGCTCCTAAAAAATTTACTAGAAAAGATAAGCTAAAACAAAAATATGTGGAAATATTTCGGGAGTATATCATGTGCTTTCACAATTCATAGCATGCCAGACTAGTGATGATAAATTAAGGAAGCATTATTAATATAACTGGAACATGAAACATTTTATTATAGAATTGCCACTCTTCTTTTGTCAAGATGCCTTGGGAACCAGCAGTTAGCATAATGGCTATGTCGCTGGATTCCCACGTAGTCAACCGCGGTTCGCGTCCCAGACCCGGAGGCTTAGAACTCACGCTGGGCGTGTGTGCGTGCGTGCCCAAGATCCCGAGAGGAGAATGGAGGAGAAGGGATTGCGGCGTGACCATCCCCCCTGGGGGGTGATTTCTTGCTTTCTGTCTCTATGTCTCTCTCTGTTTTTCTGGCAAGCGCACGCGCCCTATAGCAAAACTTCTCAAAAAAAAAAAAAAAAAGATGCCTTTTAATCTGATACTATCCCTCCCATTTATCACTAGCTAGATGAGTCTTCCAAAAGTTTTTGGAAAGTGCGTATTGTGTAAAACCTATGCATAGGTTTCAAAATTTTTTTACACCTAAATGTGCTTGTACTATTTTTTTTCCCCCATTTGCTATAGGGCATGTGCATTCACCAGAGGGGAAATAGAGAGAGGGAAAGTGAAAATGAATCCCTCTTCCCCTGCCCAAGGAGAAGATGGCTGCGCTATATTCCCTTCTCCTTCCTTCTTTTCTTAGGATTTTGAGTATGCACCCTCACTTGGTTTGATTTTAGGGCCACTGAGTTTGGGACTTGAACCACACTGTTGGCTCTGTGGGATCCAGCTACCTCAACCACCACTCCACCAGCTGACCTATACTTGCACTTTAATTCCACTTTTACACTACTTTTTTTTTTAGAGGTTTTTGCTATAGGGCGCGTGCGCTCGCCAGACAGACAGAGAGAGACAGAGAGACAGAAAGCGAGAAATCACCCCCCGGGGGGATGGCCACGCCACAATCCCTTTTCCTCCATTCTCTTCTTTGGGATCTTGGGCACGCATGCACACGCGCCTGGCGTGTTTTAAGCCACTGGGTTCGGGACTCGAACTGCGGTCGACTACGTGGGAGTCCAGCGACATAGCCATTACACTAACTGCTGGTCCCTACACTAATTTTTTGAAGTCCCCTTGTATCTAAAAGTGGCATGCAACTGTTAAGTGAAAAGCAATGCCTTCCTCCCGTTGTTAATTACCTTTGCAAAACTATGTGTATTATGTTGTTAAAATATTCCCTCCCCCCATAAATTTTAATCATTAAAAATAATTTTCCAAAGGAGGCCTAAGATATCTAAAAAATATGTCTCATTATATTTTCTGACAAAGTCCTATATTCAGTCAGGCCAATATCAGAACTTGTAAATGATTTAGAGAAGCCAAATTTTCACCTTGAAAAAAAAAAGTAATAATATTAATATAAAGTTCTATATATAAAACAAAACTGATTAAATCTATCAAAAACTCCCCCCCCCTTTATTAGCTTATAAATCACGAGCTTATGGAAAAGATTGGATAAGTAGGGAGTCTGAAACATCAGAAGTAATCATTCTATGTTGTGCGCTAATGAACCAAAATATATGAATTTAAAAAAATCTCTCCAAATTAGTATTAGTAGCCAAATAAATTGCCTAAATTTTTACACTTTTTGTCTGTCTTCAAACTATTTCTCAGAGGATTAAATTTTATATATTAGTTTTCATCTATTCATGAACATTTAGTAAATGACTACGTGAATCAGACACTAAGTTAGATTCTAAAAATAACTAGCACAATCATCTGCCACAGTTCTTGTCCTCAGGTAGTGTATATTCCAGGGAAGGACATCAACTAAACTATTAAAAATTAACATAAAATTACAATAGTGATAGAGAAATATTGTTAAAAGAATAAGTGAAATGGAAAAGCAATTTCAATAGACTTACTGCCCTTGATACGCTCTTTAGTTTCTTGTTCATTCAGGCTATTGAACTGTGTCGCTGGAATTGGCATTGTCCCAGCATTTATATGAAATGATCTATCCTCTCCCTAAAAGCTAGAATGATATTTTACCATATATTGAATTCGTATATATACTTGCTTTTATTTCTAGACTTAGTTTCATTTTATTTAGGTTGTTTTCATTATTATTTTTATAATGTTTTTATTATGTGTAATATTATCTTTATTTTAAAATTCAAACTTTAGAATAAGTTTCACAAGCTCTCAAAAACTATTGCTGCTATTTTTGTTGGAGTCATGTTAAATTTATAGATTAACTTGGAATAAGTGACAGCTTCCCTAGGTTAAATAATCCAAGGTAAGGTCATTATAATTTTTTTCATTTATTCGTGGGTTTCATGAGTCCTTCAGGTACATATCCCTTTCTATGTGTTTTCTTTTAAGTTAAAGGACATCTAGAAGTCAGAAGAGCTCATGACAGTATTTGAAAAAGAACTGGCTAGAGACATCAGGAACTCAATACAACCTGCCACATTATTACTCAACCCAAGACCGATTATGCCACACCGACACTTAAAAGGGAAGCCTACTACAACAAAATGTATCAAACTGGGAAAACCAAAATACCCAAATGAGAAACTGCAAGAAACTTTGAAGAGAACTCACATCATTTAAGTCATACTTTAAGCAACAGATTAAATTACAGTGATTTCCATACTTAGGCAAGCCAGGTTTATCGTGCAACAGTAAAGTGCTGTTCAAGAGAAGCTGGACTCCAGACAGCAACCATGATTTCAGTCTGTGGCCCTGTCAACCTAAAACATACTGGGTCCTTGCACATGCACCCAGGATTGAAAAGCCAGAGGACTGGAGGGATTAGAAGAGGGCGTAACCAGACACTGTGAAGATTGCTTCTTTCTCTCTCTCTCTCTCTTTCTGTGTGTGTGTGTGTGTGTGTGTGTGCTCTATCATGAACAAAGAAAAAACAATGAACTAAGGGTAAAAGAAATGCTCTAATAAAACCTATCCCTGAGGGGACCAGCAGTTAGCGTAATGGCTATGTCGCTGGACTCCTATGTAGTCGACTGCGGTTCGCGTCCTGGACCCAGTGGCTTAAAATTTATGCCGGGCGTGTGTGTGTGTGCCCAAGATCCTGAAAGGAGAATAGTGGAGAAGGGATTGCGGTATGGCCATTCCCCCCGGGGGTGATTTCTCACTTTCTGTCTCTCTGTCTTTCCTGGACCCAGGAACTTAAAATTTACACAGAGTACGCCTGCATACACACCCAGAATTCTAAGAGGAGATTGGATGAGGCCATATTGCACATGGCCATCCTCCCTGGGGGGGTGATTTTTGCTTTCTGTCTCTCTGTCTCTTTCTGGGTATCTAAAAATAAATAAATAAATAAATAAAACCTATTCCTAATGGAGAAATTAAATCATTTTGGATTATCCTTTTCAGACACCAAAGACTACTAACAAGAAGTAAAAGTGAAAAAAAAAATGAGTCTGAAGCTAAACAAAGAATTTTTTTGAGTAAAATGCAATTTCTTTTCAAAATCCAAGTTGTAAAAATCCACCATTACAGCACCTGCACAAGATCCTGTTACTTCTTGTCCATGAAAGTCTCACTTATAAGGGCAGATTGTGTCCCTTGCACTCACTGGGACAAAAAAGCAAAAAGCAAAAATGATCCACATGCAGAAAACTGACCTACAGATTTTCTTAAATTTTGCTCTGCCTTTACTTTGCTGTCCTAAAAGTGTACATATATTTCACAGAAGAGTTTTTTTAAAGGACAGGGGGAGTTGCAGCTTATTTAAACAATTTTAATGGAGGACTAACCTTTTACTTTTAACATTTGTTCCCTTCATTTGTTTTCTGGCAGCAGCTCATACTTTATTTTTTTTCTCCCAAAGGACATAGCATAATGAACACACATGAGATTATTTAAATGAATGGTTTAATGAGTTCTTTGAAAAGATTCTTTAAAAAGCAAGCTTAAAATTGCTTTCCCAGTTGGGATGCTTTAAAATATTTTTAGAAATTTCATATATAAAGCCTTAAAAGTCTGACTATTTCTAAAAGAGCAATGATTGAAAGGAAGGTTTTCTTTTTTTGTATTGTAGTGTGATTTATCCTCACTCATATTGTAGAAGACATTATAAAACCCAGC
>NW_006159883.1:3034651-3064878 GCF_000334495.1 Tupaia belangeri chinensis
CCCCCGGGGGTGATTTCTCACTTTCTGTCTCTCTGTCTTTCCTGGACCCAGGAACTTAAAATTTACACAGAGTACGCCTGCATACACACCCAGAATTCTAAGAGGAGATTGGATGAGGCCATATTGCACATGGCCATCCTCCCTGGGGGGGTGATTTTTGCTTTCTGTCTCTCTGTCTCTTTCTGGGTATCTAAAAATAAATAAATAAATAAATAAAACCTATTCCTAATGGAGAAATTAAATCATTTTGGATTATCCTTTTCAGACACCAAAGACTACTAACAAGAAGTAAAAGTGAAAAAAAAAATGAGTCTGAAGCTAAACAAAGAATTTTTTTGAGTAAAATGCAATTTCTTTTCAAAATCCAAGTTGTAAAAATCCACCATTACAGCACCTGCACAAGATCCTGTTACTTCTTGTCCATGAAAGTCTCACTTATAAGGGCAGATTGTGTCCCTTGCACTCACTGGGACAAAAAAGCAAAAAGCAAAAATGATCCACATGCAGAAAACTGACCTACAGATTTTCTTAAATTTTGCTCTGCCTTTACTTTGCTGTCCTAAAAGTGTACATATATTTCACAGAAGAGTTTTTTTAAAGGACAGGGGGAGTTGCAGCTTATTTAAACAATTTTAATGGAGGACTAACCTTTTACTTTTAACATTTGTTCCCTTCATTTGTTTTCTGGCAGCAGCTCATACTTTATTTTTTTTCTCCCAAAGGACATAGCATAATGAACACACATGAGATTATTTAAATGAATGGTTTAATGAGTTCTTTGAAAAGATTCTTTAAAAAGCAAGCTTAAAATTGCTTTCCCAGTTGGGATGCTTTAAAATATTTTTAGAAATTTCATATATAAAGCCTTAAAAGTCTGACTATTTCTAAAAGAGCAATGATTGAAAGGAAGGTTTTCTTTTTTTGTATTGTAGTGTGATTTATCCTCACTCATATTGTAGAAGACATTATAAAACCAACCAGGAATTTGGATTTATTTTAACAAATTGCAGGAATTTTGAATTATTTTAACAGAATATCACATTTCATATTAATAAGTAGTTATTTATCAAATTTAAAAGCTGAAGCTCTTATATACTACTTTCATGCATAGAGACATGCAACTTCTCTAAATGGTGAACATTAGCTAGACACAAATTACTTTATATAAAGAACATTGTTGGTCTCCCCTAGTCCTTTTGAATTTGTGCTCAAGGTGTCATGGTCTTGAGGTTATGTGGAATTAACCCTGTTCTCCTGCCACTGTGATTATTTCAGAAGTTGGCATACACTTCATTTGTTCATGGAAACGTGTTGTTCATGACTTCTATTCCGTGATTTTATTCACCCCTTGGATGAGAATAAGAAAACCTGGAGACGCAAGAACCTGCAGAAATTGCTCTGTCTCTATGTATACAGACTAAGGGCAAAGCAGACACACGGAGCGTCATAGAGCTGGGAGGATCACAGGGCAGAGGAACCAGAAGCCTGATCAAATTCTCCCTGACAATTTCCTTGACGGCAGGCTTTTCAGCTTTGTGAGAAAGTAAATTATTTAACTTTTGAAACTAAAAATATGGAATCCCAGAGTGATGTGAACTGTGATTGATAGATATCACCCTGTCATTTTAGAATCATTTATTTAAAATCTTCAGATAGCTCAGACCCTTAGGCTGACATTTAAAAAGTGAAATTACCTTGTTAGACATAACTAAAAGTTGGGCGTTGATCAGTCTGATAAATGTTATTATAGGACCTTGTGTGCTCTGTTTGTCAGTTGACCATATTCACATGTGCTGTTGTGTGAGTCTTTTGAGTGTGTGTGTGTGTGTGTGTGTGTTTTCGCCATAGGGCACATATGCTCACTTGAGATAGGCAGAGAGAGAGACAGTGAGAGAGGAAGTGAGAAATCACCCTCCAGGGGTTATGGCCACTTCACAATCTCTTTTCTATTCTGCTCCTGGGGTTTTGGACATGCACATACATGCACCTGGCATGATTTTCGAGCTGCCGATCTGGGACTCAAACTATGATTGGCTATGTGAGAGTCCAGCACCTTAAGCCCTGATAGGCCCATGAGCTATTGTTCTAAAAAAATAGAAAAAAATCACATTTCCTAGCATTAGATATTAACTGTCTAGCATAATTTGTATATATATCTCAAAACAGAACAGTCAATACGAAGTAGCATGTGGCAAATAGACCAAGTTCTGAATATTTCCTAATGTGGAAAAGAACTTTTTTTTTTGGAGAGGTTTATGCTATAGGGCACATGCGCTCACCAGAAAGACAGAGAGAGACAGAGAGACAGAAAGTGAGAAATTCCCCCCCAGGGGGACCGGCCACTCTGCAATCCCTTCTCCTCCATTCTCCTCTCAGGATCTTGGGCACACGTGTACACACACCCAGCATGACTTTAAACCACTGAGTCCGGGACTCGAATCGCAGTTGACTACATGGTAGTCCAGTGATATAGCCATTACTCTAACTGCTGGTCCCAGAAAAGAAGTTTGCAAAAGATCGTCAGTAAGTTTCTCTCCAGCTTTAACATCATGTGATTTTATGACAGATGAAATATTAGAGCTTTGAATCCAGAGTGGATGAATTTGGCACATGCAGATTTTCAAGGAAAATGAAGTCTTATTCTTTATAAATTGATTTATTGTTTCTGTACTCTAAGGTTTTAAAGGGCTGATTCTGTGTCTGTTCTCTGGTTTATTACAAAATACTCTTTGGTGATATTTAAATTTTTATGAGCAATTATTTTTTTAGTGAGTTTCTTTTTGTGTGAAATAAAGAACAACAGTTTTATATTAGACATTTTATGAATTTATAATCTCAAAGGTTCAGAACTGGAAAGTCTTCCTCATATTATAGGAAGCCCTAAAGCGTGTTCTGCAAGTGAACACTGAGCCTCTTTGAAATTCCTTTATCGATGAAGGAATCCTTAGTTCCTAAGCAACACTCCATTTTCCTACCGTTCTAATGCTCACTATCATCGCCTATACGATGGGTCATACCATCCTTGGAATCCAGAAACTCATCTCACACATTATTATAACTGTAATGAGATATATTCTCAACCTACTTATGTTCTCAGAATATAAGCATAAGTTATTTTTACTTTCTCTTCTTTAGTGCCCACGTTCACTTCATCCGCAAGTTCGTTCAGATCGACTCGAAGCATATCCTGATTCCTATCACTTACTTCTCCAGCTGCTCCTCTTAACTTTTGAACACCTATCTCTACCTGGACAATTATAATTGCCTCCCAATATGGTCTATTTTCTATTTTCTTAGAGCAGCCAGAATCAACATAACCTTCCTCTGCTTAAAAGCGATCAATGGATTTTCACTGATTTAAAAATTAAGCTAAAAATCCTTACCATTGTTTGCAAAATCTTGCATGATAGAAATCTCTGGCTTTCTTTTTTTTCCATAAGTACTCTCCTTTGCTCTTCTTAAGTTATGCTGGCCTTTTTCCTATTAGGTTCCAAACCCATCTTATATCCACTAAGTGTCTTTGCCATAACTTGTATTTCTAATCCATCTACCTGAATTTCTCTTAATCAAGTCTTTGCAGAGTCCTGGCCATGGTGGTGCAGACGGTAGGACACCACTGCACAATGCCGGGCCACGTGGGAGACTGAGTTTGGATCTGAAATGGATCTGAATGTGCTGGGTGCTCCCGTGATCCTGGCTGGCTGGGTGGCTGGGGTGGGAAGGTCTTGATATGGCAAGAACCAGTTAAGGGTATTTCTCTTGCTCATAAAAAGAAATAAATAAACTTGAAAAAATATCTTGTCAGAGATGATTCTTTTCTTTAATTGTTATATTTAACTTTTATTTATTATCATTATTATTATTTTAATTTGACCAGAGTGAGAAAGTGAGAAGGCAAGTCACCAGGTCCAGGACCTGAACCACAGTAAGCCATGTGGGAGTCCAACACCTTTAACCACCACACCACCTGTCTGCTCAGAGATGACTCATGTATCATAAAGACATCTGGTCAAATATCTCTTCTTAAGGGACCAGCAGTTAGTGTAATGGCTATGTCGCTAGACTGCCACGTAGTCGACTGCAGTTCGAGTCCTGGACCCGGCAGCTTAAACTCACGCCTGGTGCGTGTGTGTGAGTGCCCCAGATCCTGGGAGGAGAATGGAGGAGAAGGGATTGCAGCGTGACCATCCCCCCTGGGGGGTGATTTCTCGCTTTCTGTCTGTCTGTCTCTTTCTGTCTGGTGAGCGCATGTGCCCTATAGCAAAAACCTCTCCCCCCAAAAAAGAAAAAAAATCTCTTCTTTAGACATCCCTTCTGAAAGACTCTGTCCTCCTCCACATTTTGCTAAAATTATTTTAGTTATTTACCTGTTTTATTATACCCTTCCTTATATAACTCTATGGGAGTGGTAGATTTGTCAGCTCTGAATCTTTTTTTTTCAAAAATTGTTCTATTCATTCATTCCTTCATTTTTCATTTTATCAGAGAGGGGGAGAGAGAGAGAGAAAGAGAGAGACAGAGTGAAAGAGAGAGAGAAAAGTGATAAAGCAAGCAGCCCGGGTTGGGATTTAAACCACAGTCGGCCGTGTGGGAGTCCAGCCTGCTTAACTACCACACCACCTGCCAACCCCATCAGCTCTGAATCTCCATCAGCTAGAATGAGTGAGTAAGTGAATAAGAGGCTGAATATAAGATGGTTAAAATGAAATACACACACACACATGCATATATTCATTACAAGTTTGGAATTATGTTGTTTATAAATTACTCAACAAATTTTACTGGTGCGTTGTTTTTCATATTTTGATCTCTGAACATTTGGCATTGTGTTTGAATACTAAGATATGGGGACTGGCAGGGGGCATGGTGATTAAGGCACTGGGCTCCCACATGGCCATGTACGGTTTATTCCTGGACCTGGTGAGTTGCTTTCTCACTCTCTCTTTCTGTTTCTTCTAGTGAGTGCACATTCCCTGTAGCAAATTTTAAAATTTAATGATAATGATAAATAAAATTAAATCTTTAAAAGGGAGTTTTCTCTTTAAAAAAAGATTAGTAAGACATGAGTAGAAATGTGTTCTACACCTAGTTGGGGATAGAAATATTGGGAGTGCTGTAATTAACAATTCCTTCTAGAAGTAAGATAATATTCCTGATAAGATATTTCAGCAATTTTATATGGGATTTAATGAGATTAAGATCCCACATGTGGAAAATTAGAGTTCTACCCTTCCCAAAATTACATACATTGAATCTTCTCTGGGACCAATTAATAAACTTCAACAAGGCATTTCTTTTTTCTATAGTTTTCCCTTTATTTCTTCTGAAAAAAGCATGAGTTGCTTTCTCTAGCATTTTTTTGTTTGTGAAGTAAGTCTGAAATAAATTTTGCACAAATTATAATTTTGCTTATAATTAATTGTTTTAAGAATTTGCTATTATAGGGACCAGCAGATGGCATAATGGTTATGTTGCATGACTACCACGTAGTCAACCACGGTTTGAGTCCTGGACTGAGTGGCTTAAAAAAACTTACACCAGGTGCTTGTGCATGCATACCCAAAGTCCTGAGAGGTGAATGGAGGAATTGCCACAGCACAATCCCCTCTTATAGGTGATTTCTCTCTTCCTGTTTCTCTATATCTCCAGTGAGCACACATGCCTTACAGCAAAAATCTCTCTTAAAAATTTTTTTGCTATTATAGATGTATGAGGGATATTTTATGCTTCCGCTAATATTGGGACTTTGGGAAAGTATGACACATTTTTGTTTAGTAAAACAGAAAAATAAGTCATGACTTTCCCATCAATCTAATAACTTACATCCCACCTCTTGAGGTAAATTTGTCTTCAGCATGTTTTATAGCAATGCAATGTTACTCTCCTATAAACTCTTGTATGGACCCCTTATTGTTTCATTTGTAAAGTTTTTATGGCTTTGCTTTTGCAGTTCCTTACATCTAGATAATTTTTTTCGTTCTACTTTTACATGCTCAGAACATCTTTTATCTTACAGGCACAGCTCAAGAACTCTCACTTCCAAAAAAAATCCTCTTTGAATCCAATATTTAATAACCAACAAAGGTCAATTCAGGCTGTGTAGGTGGCTGTTGGCAATGTACAAGTATTTTTGACTTTGTTGTTTTATCAACTGTACTAGGGAGAAATGTTCACCTGTTGACATACCCATTTTATAAGCCAAATAATAATGTGATTGAATGTATAAAAGAAAAGAAAATAAAAAAATAAAAAAAATTTAAAAAGATATTATAATACTGGCTCTTTCCCATCTTACAAGATGGCAGATGTAAAAGCTGAGAAGCCAGATACTAAGAAAAAGAAACTTGAAGTCAAGAAGAATAAAGTCAGTAACAAGTTTAAAAATTTATGTCCCCAACTCAATATATAGCGAATGTCTATACTTGATAACAGAAACTGAAAGATTGGACAGTGTAAAGTCGAACAACTGTGGATATCAGAGACAGTGTGGGAGGAGGGTGAGAAATGGGAGAAGGTGAAAGGGAGGGAATCAAGGGGAAAAGGGAAGAAGTAAAACATTTAAGGGACACAAAATGGAAAATTATCTGTTGATAATATGTTGGCTAATATTTTTGATCAAACCAATACACAGTGTATTTAGAATGGGAAATTCATTTGGTGTGTTGTAATAATACACAGTGATTAAATGTAAATAATAAATAAATAAACAGCCCAAGAAAGGGAAGCCCCCCTGCAGCCAAAACGTGGTCCTAGTCTGAAGAATTAGTGGATCCTCTCAATCTGCTATGTATTCAGAAGGCCATGTACAAAGAAGTGCTCAGCCACTAAATCCAGAATTGAAAAGAAAAAGAAGGCGGCTTTGGCTGCCATCACAAAGACAGTTGGTGGTGATACAAACAGTGGTGCCCAGGTAGTTAAACTTTGCAAAATGTCTACATATTATCCTACTGAAAATGAATCTTGAAACCCGTTGAGCCCTGAGGTGGGGAGGGAATGCTTTTTGGTCAGGATGTGAGACTGCTGTGAGGCAGCATCACTTCTGACACCATTCTGATTGTGCTCGCTGGTGCCACGGAAGGAAGAGGATGGATTTCCTGAAACGACTGGTCAGTGCCTTGCTGCTTGTGACTGGACCTCTGGTCCTCAGCTGAGCTCTTTTGCATAGAACACACCAGAGATCCATTATCGCCATGTCCACAAAATTTGATACTAGCCATGTAAAAATTCCAAAATGCTTCACTGATATTTAGTTCAAGAAGAAGAAATGGGGAAGGTCTGAAACTAGGAAGGCGTTATCTTTGACACAGAGCAGAGAAATCTGAGATTACAGAGCAGTGCAAAGTTGTTCAGAATGCTCTGCACTCAGAACTGTTATCAAAAACCAAAGCTGCTCCTTAGCTCTAATTCTTGTTTGCCCTTACAAATAGTTTAATCATCGCAAATTGGTGTCCTATATTTCTTACCAAGAGCCTAATTAGTAGCTTACTGGAGAAAAATTTAAGAAGACATTACCGAACTGATGGATGACCAGGACACAGGGATTTAAACATACACTTTCTTGCTGGAGATGCTAATAATATGCCCATTGAAACACTGAAAGAAATCCCTTCCTCTTTTTAACTTCTATGGCCACTCATTGTCCTTTTTTTTTAGCCTCCAATCACAATTCAGGTGTACAACATAATTCAACTATACTTAAGTTTCCTTCATTTCTGGACATATGCACGAGTCATTCTTATCTTCTATATTAGACAAGTAATCAATGATTTTTTTTTAATTGCCGAAGGGAGAGAAAGATAGAGAGACAAAGTGTAAAAGCATCCCCCATGGGGGATGGTCACATTACAGTCCCTCTCTTCCATTTCTCCCTCCTTTAGGGATTTTGGGCACATGTGCATAAGTGCCTAGCATGTTTTTTAAATCACTAGGTCAGGACTCAAATTACATATGAGATTCTTAATCACCATGCCTTTGGCTGGCCCATTCAATTTTTTTTTTAAGTAAATGATGATATAGATTGTAATGTTTTCATTAGCCATAGCACATTTACATTTGTTAATGAATTCGAAATAAGTAAAGTTAATGGTAGACATTTCAGACAAGTTGAATTAGAATTCTACTCAATGGGACAAATGTAGAGAAGACAGCTTTAGGGAGATAGGGATCACAAATGACGATCTTGTCCATCAGTAGAGAAATTTCTCATTAGATAAAACGTTCCTTTTTTCAGCCCTTACCTATTAAATAATTTCTTATATCTGTTCCTTACAAAATAGGCAAAGGGGAAAAGTACTTGAGCAAGAGATTATTGTACTATTCCCTTGTTCCATGCAGAACATTTTATCTTATTTGTTTTTTAAATGCAGTAAAAAAAAAAAATAAGCAGTACATTAGCTATTTGAAGATCAATTCAGCTGTCAGACTTGAAGTTATTTTTATTCAACTTTATTTCAATAGTAATTGATAATAGAAACCTAGAGTGTTGAAGATAATTTTAAGTAACCTCATGACCCTTACGTTCTAAACTTCTAAACTCTCCAGAAGATATTTGGAGGCTTTCATTGGATGACATTCTCATGAATTTAAATGAAACATATTTTAATGCTCTCTGGCATAGCTCATTTTGATGCTGAGTAGGTCACTTTCTGTCAGAGGGAAGAAACAAGCTCTAAAAGACAATTAATACAAAATGACTCAATCATTATTGTTAATGACTCTGCTCACTTTACCCAGAAGTGAGGGTTAACTCTGCTCTGCAAAAATTCTCCAAGCTTAAAGTTTGCCAGCAAATTACTGATACACCACCCAGAGCCCAGGGAGGAGAGTTGTGCAGTGGCACTTTACATTAACAGAACTCTTTATATTCGTATTATGCTAATTAAGCAAGTGAGGCAATCTGATGCAATGATGGTACTTAAACTGAGGTCTCTAATGGCAATAACGTGCCTCAAAGGGTGCAAGTCAGTGTCCTGCCAATGAGTTTAATCCATGCCTGGATAAGTTAAAGGTCAGGATGGTTACAGTGTGCCAATAAGTGCTTCACATTAGCAGGTTTGGAAGAAACCCAATTCTTGCCTCGTTAATAAAGTCCTCATGAAAGCTTCTAACTTGACTTTCATTATCAAGTTTTTTGAAAATATTAATTATGCTCATGGTTCCTTCCATTAAGATGAATTATATTGATCCCAATTTTTTGACTTACAGGTGTGAAGAAGCAACCAAAGGAGAGCTCCTCTCTCATACTAAGTTTACCCCTTAAAATACATATAGCTTCAAAATCTGAGATTTGTAACTGTGTCCTTTCAAGAGAAGTGTACAGATTGTAAACTAAATTGGCTCATTCCTTTCTGAGGTTCCATACATTTGTGAAAACAACCAGTAATAAGATCTTCATAGCAGGGTGCTGGCCCAGGGCTGCGTACAACAGTAACACAGTGTTTTGCAATGCTGGACCCACTCCAGAAGGCTTGGGGTTTATGTCCTGGGGTCCCTCTGCACATGCTAGAACGTGCAGCTATGAGGGCCAGCATATGGCATGGTGGTTATGTGGCTGTACTCCCCCATGGCTGACTGTAGTTCCAGTCCTGGATCCAGTGGCTTGAAATTCATACTGGGTGCAAGTGTGTGCATGTCCAAGATCCTGGGAGGACAACAGAGGAGAAATGATTGCAGTGTGACCATTCCCCTTGGGTGATTTCTTACATTCTCTCTCACTGTCTCTCTCTCTCTGGTGAGTATATGGACCCTGAGGCAAAACCCTCAACAAGAAAGAAAGAGAGAGAGAGAGAAGAAATAAAGATAGAAAAGAAAGAAGAAAGAAAAACACAAAAAAGAAATAAGGAAGAAAGGAAAGAGAGAGAGAGAGAGAGAGAGAGAGAGAGAGAGAGAGAGAAAGAAAGAAAGAAAGAAAGAGAGAGAGAGAGAAAGAGAAAGAAGAAAGAAAGAAAGAGAAGGACAGAAAACTAAATAAGGAAAGAGAGAGAGAGAGGAGAGAGAGAGACCGAGAGAGAGAAGAGAATGTGTAGTTACTCTGAGCTGGCCTGTCTGAGGCTGAGAGTAGATCTTGCTGAGAAGAATCTGTGTTAGGTAACTCTCTCTCTCTCTCTCTCTCTCTCTCTCTCTCTCTTTCTCTGCCTTTCTCCTGGAAAGAATAAGTAAACTTAAAAAAGAAAAAAAAAAAAAGAGGTAGAGGTTTGCAAACCTGGGTCTTGGTGAGTGCTATGATTTGAATGCCCGCCCCTCACCAAATTAATATTGAAATTTAATTGAATCATGAGATCTCTGTCCTCGTGAATGGATTAATTTCAATATTGTAAGAGTTGATTAGCAAGAATGAGTTGGTTATAAAAGTCAGTTTGGGGCCTGCAGATGGTTTGGGGGGTTAAGGCATCTGATCCTACATGGCCAGTTGTGTAGTTCAAGTCTTGGACCCAGTGACTTGAAAATTATGGCAGGCACATATGCTTGTCTGCCCAGAATCTTGAGAGGAGATTGGAGGAGGAGGGATTGTGGTGTGGTCATCCCCTCAGCTGCTTCTCTACTTTTCTTTCTCTCTCTATCTCTGTCTCTTTATGTCTCCAGTGAGTGTGCACACTCTATAGCAACAAGCAAACAAACCAAAAACCAAAACCAAAACTAAAAAACAACTTTTAAAAAAAGCAAAAAAAGAGAAGCAAGTCTGGCTCCCTCTTGCCTCTTCTTTTTCCCCCTCTGCTTCTGTCATGGATGTTGAAACATGAAGGCCCTGGTCAGATATTGAGCCATGCTCTGGGACTTCCCAGTGTCCAGAACTATGAACTTAAATACATTTTTACCAGTTATAAATTGCTGTCTCAGGTATTCTGTTATAACAACCAAAGTCTAATAAGACAGTAAGAGACACAGGACTTTTGTTGTCCAAACATTCACAAGCCCTTCTTATAAGTACCGCTGTTTTAACTATATTGAAACACTCACACAGTTGACCTTTTCTTTCTTCTCTCCCTTTTATTTTTCTATTACTTTCTCTCTGGGCTTTAGCTAGAAAGATATTGTTGGCAATTTCTTTTCTACTAATTTTTAAATTTTTTTCTTTTTCTTTCATCACTCTCCTAACATATCCCCTCTCTACCATGTGTTCAATCCTCCAAAGTTGTGATTTCTTTATTTAAAAAGCAGCCACACTTTTAGCCCAGTGTACTCACAAAGTAGATAGTCCACAGAACAAAAGGATTTTATTGTTAATAACATCATTTTTAAAACACTAGCATTCGCAAATTACAGTTCATGCAACAAGAAACTGGCAGCGTAAAAATAAATGAGGCGCTATTATAATTGTGATTTTAAATTATTTTTAATTTACTCAATTATGCTTTCCTATTTTCCTAAACCTCAGCCACAATTCATCTCCATTTCCTTAAAGCAATTGTGTTTATCAGTTCCACTAGGTCAGCTTTGTGTTTAATAGACCTTGTTTGGAATCACAGACAGTTGCTGAGATTTTATCCTCTAAAATAGATATTTAACCTCTGATATTCATTTTCTGTAGTGCAATAATTTCTGGTCAAACCATCAAAAGTACAGTAAGAGTACCTACTCCAAAGAGAGGGGAAATAAGTTCTCCTGCACTGAAATTTTAGCGAGGTCAGGAATATTTCTATACTCAAAAGAATATGTAAACATCATAAATATAGTCTTTAATAACGTTTACAAACAGTTTTCCATAACTGATTGCCTATGTATTGTTTTTTTTTTTTTTTTCTTTTCTTTTTGGTTTCCCACACAGAATCAGGGAAACATTTCATGGCTTTTTCTTTCTCTTATATTTCTAAAACCAGGCACATACTGTAAGTACACAGTTTCTGAGAAGCAATTAGAGTTAATGGGATTAAAAAGCTAATCACACGACTGCTCTTGGCTTGTATCTGCAGAGCTGCATAGTAAAGTCTCACATTCCAAATGCACAAAAATGAGTTATTACACATGTCCCTGGAAAGTCTCTGCAGACCTTATTTTCTCTGGCTCTCTCCAGGGGCAACTTTTCAGAGTTTCATCAGAGAAAATGGCTCAGATTTATTTCTTACAACAGGGACATTTGCACTTCCATGCTTTTAAATTGATTTTGATCTATGTTAAAGATGACAGCAAGACAAAAACTAGAGGTCTAGCCAGGACAAAAACACAGTAAAAAAGACATGCTTCCGAGTTCGTAGTGATGATGATCACCACAGAGACTCTCCAAAAAAAAAGAATGCCCATACTTCAAGAAGCTGGAGAAACAGACATGCCGGTGCCAAAGTATTATGGGATGTGAGCCAGTCACTGCAAAAGGCAGAGGGGCCTATGCTAGAGGAAGGCCCTCTGTGACAAGAGGAGGTTGAAATAGATGCTCTCTAAAATCTCTTTGCCATTAAAATTCCATGAGCATGCAATGCTGAATCAAAGAGGGGCTCTACATTTATGTGCCGATGATTTACAGTGCAAAATAGCAGGACAAGACTATCTACACTGAACGAGAAAGACATAGCAAGAAACAATTCACCATAAAAAAGATGGCTTACTCCTGATCTCCTGATGTTCTTTAGTGCAATAAAATAAAAATTAATAATAATAGCACTTTTAAGATTTTCTGAGTTTTTTTTTTTTTTGGAGAGGTTTTTGCTATAGGGCACATGTGCTCGCCAGAAAGACAGAGAGAGACAGAGAGACAGAAAGCAAGAAATCACTGCCAAGGGGGATGGCCACGCCACAATCCATTCTCCTCCTTTCTCCTCTTGGGATCTTGGGCATGCACAAACGTGCCTGCCGTGAGTTTAAGCCACCAGGTCTGGGACTCGAACCATGGTCGACTACGTGGGAGTCCAGTAACACAGCCATTACGCTAACTGCTGGTCCCAAGTTTTTCTGAGTTCTTTTAACTCCTGGCATCTAAGCATCTTTTGAATTTCACAGTCCTATGAGGCAGCTACTACTACCACTATTATTAGTTGGTACTGATAGAAAAGGCACACAATAGTTCGGAAGTTCACCCATCATCACCCACTCAAGTGACACAGCCAGGGCTGGAATGTAGCTAGTATGGGGCCAGATTCTGGCTATTAACTAGTATTTATAAGAATATTTACTAGAAATCATGTTTTTTTTTTTTTTTGAGAGATTTTCACTGTAGGGCGCATGCGCTCGCTAGACAGACAGAGAGAGACATAGAGACAGAAAGCGAGAAATCACCCCCCAGGGGGGATGGTCACGCCGCAATCCCTTCTCCTCCATTCTCCTCTCGGGATCTTGAGCACGCATGCACACGCGCCCGGCGTGAGTTTTAAGCCACCGGGTCTGGGACACGAACTGCGGTCGACTACGTGGGAGTCCAGTGACATAGCCATTACGCTAACTGCTGGTTCCCTAGAAATCATGTTTGATTGTGTTCATATGAAGAGATCTGTCAAATGCCCTTCATAAACAGTTGAAAATCTATAAGCAAAGAAACATAAATCCCTCCCTCAGTTCGTTATTGGATCCACCTGCTGTTTTAGGGCAATTAAGTCAAATACGTTGTTGCTACATGTCTATCTAACGTATACCATTCCCCAAGTATTTCAATGGCCACCTCCACAACTGTCTGGCATGCCTCTAACCCACCTTACCCCCACTGAACAGGCATCAGTGCATTCCTGGGAGAATGTCCAGGAAGCAAACTGCAATTCCTCATTGGCTTAGTTTAAGAAAGCATAGTTAGCAAAGTCTCTTCTATTTCAAGGGCAAATATAAATGACTCTTAGATTGCAAGATCTCCAAACACATTGGATTCTCAAAACTTTCCTTCTTCATTAATTTGCAATTATACTCAACAATCATCGACATTCAGGAAGTACATAGCAATCACACTGAGAGAAGGCTCTAAGATATCACAGTAAGGTCCTAATACAGCTTCAAAAGGAAATCAACTGTGTACAGTGCAGAATATTTTTCAGCTCACGCAGTGATATCTCACATGAAGTTAGGTTATAAACTCAATGATTAGTGTAAAAATTTTTTAAAAAATTAAATTATCAGAAAAAAAAAAGTTACTACTGAAGAGAGCGTGTGCCTAGCCTCCACAACACAGTCAGGAGTGTACTGAACTGCAGTGCTGGAAGCCACATAGCTGACTACAGGTTTAGATCACCAGCCCAATCAATGTGAAATATGCCAGGCATACATAACTGCTCAAAATACTGACTAGCTGAAAAGCTGGGAAAAGAGGATTGCAGTATGACCAGACACTGTTAGTGAGAGGTACTTCTCTCTCTCTCTCTCTTTCCTTCTCTCATGTTCTCTATAATGAATAAAATGAATAAACTTTTAAAAAGACCCCAGTTCAGGGACCAGCAGGTGGTGTGGTGGTTAAGGCACTGGACTCTCACATGGGTGACCATGATTCTAGTCCAGGACCCAGCCACTTGAAACTCATGCCAGACATGGGTGAGTGCGCATATCCAAAATCTCAGGAGGAGACTGGAGAAGCAGGGATTGCAGCATGGCCATCTCCCACAAGGGGTTATTTCTTTTTCCCTCTCATTGTTTCTCTCTGTTTCTCTCCTCTCTGGCAAATGCATGCACCCTATAGCAAAAACTTAAAAAACAGTTTTTTAAAAGACCTTAGGTCACTCATATATTTCTATCTACAAAATTTGTTTTCAGTAGGTCTCTCCGTAGAGTCTGCCTTCTTTATATTTCCTCCAAAGGCTAATAAACCACAAATTATGCTGAGAATAAGATACAATACTTTGGTTGCATTTAAATAACATTATATTAAAAATGTCCCACCCACTCCTACACTGGGAAAAGCTAAATTCTGCATGCAAAAAAGTGTCTTTTATGTCATCCAGTGCAGTCATAAAAGCAAAGATAATTATGAGTGGTAAACCTTTAGGTTAGCCCATTGACTGAATCATAAATGTAAATCAATATATAGTTTCCTGGGAAATGGTACAGAATTAAATAACCCAAGCTTTAGTACATACAAAGAACAAGATAGAAATAAAATAAAGTGGTATATATTTTTCATCTGAGATATCATTTGAAGAAATTTCTATTAATCAAAGAAGTTAAAAAAAGGAAGATATAAATTTTAGGAAGGGATATTTTCCTATGATTTTCCTCTGCACAACTTAATTTTAATAAAGTGACCCTTCTGGATTGACAATTTCAAGAAGATCATAAAATACTAATATCATTTGACCAGTAATTGAAAAAATTTCCAAATAAAGCAAAAAACACAAAATAAACAGGGGAAAATTACAATAACAGAAAGGACTCAATGTGGGAAAAAATGAATATTATCATCATTCCTACCTTTTATGGAATATAATACAATATACAGTATAATGGTTTTAAAGATAAGGTAATATGTCAAATGCTGATGATATAATAAAATAAAATTTGCAAAATAACTTATAACAGGCATTTATATATATACATATATATATATCATATATTGATGTCAGCCTTTTCTCTTAATAAACAGAACTTTAATTTCTAAAGAGTAACAAAATACTTAAAAATAAGTAAGCATCTGCTAAACTGTACAGCCATTAGTCACAAGACATACATTTTGTGCTAAGATGTAAACAGAAACTGAGATTGGACAGTGTAAAGTCGAGCAACTGTGGATATCAGAGACAGTGTGGGAGGAGGGTGAGAAATGGGAGAAGGTGACAGGGAGGGAATCAAGGGGAAAAGGGAAGAAGCAAAACATTTAAGGGACACAAAATGGAAAATTATCTGTTGATAATATGTATGCTAATATTTTTGATCAAATCAATACACAGTGTATTCGGAATGGGAAAATTCATTTGGTATGCTGTAATAATACACAGTGATTACATGTAAATAAATAAATAAATAGCCCAAAAGCCCCCCTGCAGACAAAACATGGTCCTAGTCTGAAGAATTGGTGTATCCTCCCAGTCTGCTATGTATTCAGAAGGCCATGTACAAAAGAAGTGCTCAGCCACTAAATCCAGAATTGAACAGAAAAAGAAGGCAGCTTTGGCTGCCATCACAAAGACAGTTGGTGGTGATACGAACAGTGGTGCCCAGGTAGTTAAACTTTGCAAAATGTCTACATGTTATCGTACTGAAGATGAGTCTTGAAACCTGTTGAGCCCTGAGGAAAAAAGAAAATGCTTCGGTCAGGATGTGAGACAGCTGTGAGGCAGCATCACTCCTGACACCATTCTGATTGTGTTCGCTGGTGCCATGGAAGGAAGAGGATGGATTTCCTGAAACGACTGGTCAGTGCCTTGCTGCTTGTGACTGGACCTCTGGTCCTCAGCTGAGCTCTTTTGCATAGAACACACCAGAGATCCATTATCGCCATGTCCACAAAATTTGACATTGGCAATGTAAAAATTCTAAAGGAAGCTCTTCTAAAAGGGGACAATATCTCTGCGTATTTATTCTGTCCTCTGTCTTTCCCTCTCTGCCGAATGAATGCTCTAGTGTCTCATGGTACTGCCATGTTTAAACCATTAGACAACTAATGAGTGCAAAATGTACATGGTAAGAACAGCTGACTCTCAAATGAGAAGGAGCTTGAGACCTGATAACTATATACCTAGAAGTTCTCTTTAAAAGTGAATAAAAACAACCTTAATAATTTGTTGAAACCAGTCTTTCTCAGGATCTGTTACTTGAGTCTGAATGGAATTGACACCTAATATGACAAATTATATGTAACAGTCACCACACACACACAAGCACACTCCCAATTCAGACAGTCTTTGTGTAGTCTCAGTAGGAATAGATTTTTAGTTACCACAATTTATTTTAATGACCCCAACTCCTTCAAGCACAGTTCAAATTTCAATGACCACAGGATATTAGTGGTGAGTTATTGCATTAAATATAATCTCCATTAGTAGTTGTTCAGCTCACAATCACTATACATACACACACACACACACACACACACACACAAATATACACATACAAAGAAGCTCAAGATGACCAATCACTTTTTTGAAAGTCTGCTAATTATTGGTCACTACATATCTGCTATTCCTTTTGTATACAGACAGAACAGCATATAGTTGTGTTGCCTCTTTGTCTCCCAAAGATAAATCCATTTTAAAAAATGAATCATGGAAAGAACTGGGCCAAAAAAGATTAAAATGCAGCAAAGAAATAAACAGAGATGTTGATGAAAGTAAAAATCCAGTCAAACGTAATGAAGTTATAGAAAGAAAAATAGCCAAGCATAGATACTGTGACCTTTTGGGAAATTCCAGATACGCAGCTGGAGACATGTAGTGAACACCAATTTATTTACATAAGTGAAGAAAGTGATTGTTGTGAAAAGGACTAAGACTTCTTAGAGAAAATGGTGTTAGACACCTCCCCCAAGAAAACAAAACAATTAAGACCAAAATAGTCACAGAAGCCCCACTTCACAGTATATAAATGATAAGAGATATTTTAGAACACTGAAAACACGACAGACATAATCCTACAAGTTGATTCAAATACAGGAGGAAGAATATATTTTACCTAGGCATAGAAAAGGCATCATGGCAGGAAGAAGCTGTGAGTGGAATAAGGACCTTCTAAGAGGGCGGTGCATCACAGGCAGCAGTCCTGTGTCTTCACTTTCCTTAGAACTTAACACGGTTGGCCCTCCTTACGTGCAAATATGGTGGGTCCTCTGTAGAGAAGATGGAACATAACATTCTACTCTCTTTTCAAAGGCAAGGCCAGTGAGAATTTTGATCTGTTGTTGCTACTTTACTTGATCAAATCCAAAAAGTCAGGCATTTTTATATTTTTGATGACATCCTGGGAATCCCCAGTATGACTATGACTACAAGGGATCTTGTAGATTCATGCTAAATTGGAATTGAACTATTTCATTTCCTTTGAAGACACAATAGTATTTCCCTTGAAGAGCCTTCGGCTCTGTATGGGGCAATCTGATGCACACGGTGAATCTAATTTGGAGAGAGTTCTATTTGTATGACTGTATGGGCTAGGGACTATATGGGCTGGGGACACACTAACTGGTTCCAGAAGAAGTAAGATGTTTTGAAAAACAAGGTTATTTCTTTTAAAATCATGTGTGGTTTCTTGACTTATTTCTAAATCCACAGTAAGAATTTTCTGTATGAAGTTGCATAAACAATTTTTAATTGAAATTGACAGTGTCAAGTATATTTTTTTGTAAAGTATAATTTTTAAAGTATAATTCAAGTAACCATGATAAAACTGAGGACCTTTTATTTGTTCTACTGAAATCTCATAGGTAATGAAGTTAGTTGAATTGAAAGTACAAAATTACAGGGACCAGCAGTTAGTGTAATGGCTATGTTGCTGGACTCCCATGTAGTCGACTGTGGTTCGCGTCTCAGACCAGTGGCTTAAAACTCATGCCGGGCACCTGTGCGTGTGTGCCCAAGATCCCGAGAGGAGAATGGAGGAGAAGGGATTGTGGTGTGGCCATCCCCCCTGGGGGGTGATTTCTCGCTTTCTGTCTCTCTGTCCATCTCTGTCTTTCTGGCGAGCGCATGCGCCCTACAGCAAAAACCTCTCCAAAAAAAAAAAAAGAGAAAGTACAAAATTACAATTCTCCTTTATTTCATTTGTTGAACTACTGCTATTGTCTAAAAATTAAGTTTCATTTAAAATGAGTCTTTTAGAACCAACTAGTCTGAAAAGCATAGAGGAGTATGAGTGTGAATTGTTCTTTTACATTTTAATATATGTTGAACTGACCGAAGTTGTCATTGTAAGAAATGAAACCTTGGGAAAGCAGTAAAATATATTATTTCAAGATTCATGTGAGAATATTAATATTAATCACCAAAGAGAATTGGAATTCATGGTGATAGAAACATACTCCCTAGATGTGGAGAGGTGTGAAATTTGTATAATTCTAGACATGTTTGTCCTAATTGCAAAATTCCCAGAAGAATGAATTTTCTCATGTCTCGGCATGGTGTTTCTTAAATCTATTACCTTATGAAGTTAAATACTGGCATATGAAAACTGCAGCAGTTTAGATAATACCTAATTTAAAATGTGTTATGATTTAAAATTTGTTCATTTTAAATTCAGTGAACATTAACAGTTTAAGAAACATTTGGTATGGAAGTTAAGAATGTAAAAAGATTAGGGTTTGGCAGGAAATGGAGACTTTGTAAGTGGTTCAGTGGTTTAGTCTTTTTTGTACAATAGTGAATTGCAAACTGCAAATGATACTTAGCTGTTGTTTTAAATTAGGCCTTAGTAAAAGTCTAGAAGCCCACTTACTAGGCAATGTAACTCTCACTGAGAAGACCAGCAGATGGCATAATGGCTGTCGCTGGACTTCCATGTAGTCAACTGCTGTTCAAGTCCTGGACCCGGTGGCTTAAACTCACACCAGGTGCATGTGTATACATGCCCAAGATCCTGAGAGGAGAATGGAGGAAAAGGGATTGCAGCATGGCCATCCCCCCTGGGGTGATTTCTCACTTTCTGTCTCTCTGTCTCTCTCTGTCTTTCTGGCAAGTGCAGGCGCCTTATAGCAAAAACCTCTCAAAAAATAAATAAATAAAAAAACAAGTGATAGATTAGGTTCAAAACTTAATTTTTCTAACTCAGGTAAAAAACAAAACAAAACAAAAACACCCAAACCTAATACGTAAATCTTACCAAAATCAGCTTATAAATACTAAAAGCATATTTCAATTGGAATTCTAGAAAATAGAATTGTCATTTTGCTTCTATGGTAAACATTTCATAAAACTTCTTTCCATGACAGAAGTACCTCTCCATCTTCCACTCATTTCTGTATCAGCTGGCAGGAATATTCATGACAACTTGTGTTCTGGAACCTTGAGTATCCAGAGAAGAAAGAGTAGGGGTAAGCTCTTGCTGCAGTGCCCAGGTGCCCAAGGCTTGCAGGTAATATGACTTGATGATTCCACTATAGCAGAATCTCAGCTGCTACAGCTTTTGTTAATAAAGTGCAGTCGGGATTAGAAGTTGTGTAATAGCAGACATTACTTATATTAGTTAAATGACAATGGTTGCCATGTCTTTTTTTGTTTTTTAATTTAATCCTCACAACCATTTGAGATGATAGAAAACATTAACTACACTGAATAAATAAAAATGATAGCTGAGTTTATTACATGTTGTGCTATGTTTCCCAAATGTGTGGTAGCTAGTAATTCTCCCATCCTTCTATGAGCATAACATCCCTCCTATTGAGATAGAATCTATTTCTTGTCTCCTCATTGACTTGCACTGATTTATTGGCAGAAGTAGAACGAAAGCCATGACTGAAGCCATGAGGCATCTCTACAACGTCTAGATGCTTCTGCTGTTACTCACTTGGAACCCAACTGACATGTTGTTAGGAAGTCCAGGCTATCCCACTGTAGAGAAAGGCCCTGTGGAAAATATTTGACAGATCAGGTATCATATAAGGGAGAAATATCACAAAGAAAAATCCAGCAAGCCAGCTGATAGTCAGGACCAACCCTGCAGGCCATGTGAGAGAGGGCTTCTGAGACCTTTCAGCCGGCTCATTCTCCAGCTGAATGAAGCTGCTTGAATGGTCCTGAGGTGACACATGGAGAACTGCTCAACCAAATTTAGGACGATAAAAAAAATGCTAAATCATTGCATCTAGCCCTTAAATTTTGGGTGCTTTTTTATTCAGCAATAGAAAACTGGTAAGTTGACTTATATTTTTTAAACTTCTTTTATTAACTCATTTAATATATGCAATTCAGCGGAGCGGGCAATGTTCTTATGTGTTGTTATGTTCATGTTATGGGTGAAGAAACCGAAATACAAGAAGGCTAAGGGACTCATGTAAAGTTGCACGGCTAAGTGGCAGCTTTGGAGTACAAAGCCTGATTGCATCCTACCTCAGAGAAAGCTGAGGCTCAGCTGGTTACAGTGAGGTCAGGTTTCAAATCTGTACTGTCCAAAGCATGGGCTCTTTGGGTTGTGAGAAGTGTTTGGATGTAGTTGAAGTTTAAAATTCACAGGTATAAGTTGTCGACATGATTAGTAGTGTAGGTTGGGGCCAGATTCTGAAAGGCCCAAACATTATACTTTTTAACTTCTTCAGTGATTCTAAACATTCATCAGTAAGAGGATATAAGATAAAATTTAAAAAAAAGAAAGTATAATACATTCATTATATTACATGGATAGATTGTCACTTTCTTTCTTTCATCTTAGAAGAGCTCTTCCTTCATTTACGACAGTGTTTTCCTAAACTTTTTTTTTCTTAAAAATCGATGTTATTTTGTAAAATAATGGAGAGAAAAGAGAGTTGTAGCTGTGTTATTAATGTCAGTATCAGGCAAAATACTATACGTGTAACTGTGTCTCTGTGTGCATGTGCATGTAGTACTGTCTTTTAAAATCTAAAAATCTAGGAGCCAAACACTGAAAGTAAATGTGATCATTTTAAAAAATAAATTATCAGGCCAGCAGGTGGCATGATGGTTAAGGTGCTAGACTCCCACATGACTGCCTGCAGTTCGAGTCCCAGACCTGATGGTTTAAAATGCCCGCTGGGTGTGTATATGTGCATGCCCAAAGTCTCAAGAGGCAGATAAAGGACAATTACTCCCTTGGGAGTGAGTTCCTGCTTTCTGTTTCTTTGTCTCTGTCCCTATAGCAAAAATCTCTCCACAAACAAAACAAAAAGAATTTAGCTTAATTAATTTTGATATTGTGAATATTTAAATATTTGGATAGTTTTAAAATTGCACAGTAATAGTAAATTATAATTCTTAGTTATCTTGCATTCTCTACTCCTTCCTTCATTTTCATACTCTTCTTCACAGAGTAAAACCAAAAAAAGGAGATAAAAATCTAAGTATCAGGTTTAGCTCTTCTAAGAATCCCTGGTTATACTGAGAGTGACACTGAGTACCTATTCTGTGCTGTAAATATGTATAATAATTGCTAATTTAATGATCACATGATTGAATGACTTCCTAAGGAGGGAGCTTTGAATTATCTATACATTTTCATAACCAGTGATAGTCCTAGCCTTGAAAATAATTGGACTGCTTTCACCATAAACAACAAGAAGAAACAATATTACTGCCCCAAAAATGCCTTAGGAAATTATTCTAAATTGAACAAACAAAAAGGATAGTTGCTGTAAGCTTTTATTTTAGCACTCAGTTTTAATTTATGAAATTCAATGTTGGGCAGTAATTTAGAGAAATTGCCTGTAGTGTAAAACATGCTTTTTCCATCTTCAAATCAGTTGAAAAAATATTTTAATACAATTTAGATTTTATTCTACAATAGCTCTCTGTAATTATGCTTCCACTAATTAAAGCTTTTATAGTTTGGGTTTAATTCAGCCTTCCAACCTATTTTCCATCAATTTTTTTGTCTGCGAGCTGTCAAAAGTAACAACTCTACTCTCCTTTTTTTCCCTTGTATAAAAGTCAGAAACTACTCCCAAGACTTCACCACAATTAAACGCACAAATGGAAAGGCAGATATTATAATGGAAAGCAAATTAGTTTTTGCCTCAGTGACAACAAGTACTTGAGATTCTATGAAGATGCTTGAAATAGCAAAACAACCAGGGAGGGCACTTCAGTTGCTGCATAAACAAATACTACATGCAGATATTCTAATCAAGAACATTGCCAAATGCTACCTTTTGCATTTGGTTTGCATTTCTAATTTAAATTATTCTGTGTGAAGTAATATTTCACATTTTAAGAGACTGCTAGCCATCACAATTGTAACATTATTTGTGTGTAATTAACCGTCATTTGTACTGGTGACACCCTTTTATATCCAAATGTGCAGTCTGTTGTTCAGTTTATAGTTATTAAAAGACAGCATTTTGGAAAGATGAGTAAAATGAAAAAATAACATACATTTAAGACTAAGTCATCTAGATTTTTAAATTATACACTTAGGATAAACTTTTCAAAAATTTAAGTGTCAATAAAAGACAGAAATAATAAAATCATCATATAAATGTATGGCACGTTTTTATAAAAAGTTCAAGGAACTTTATATTATGTTAGTGCATTAGTTTTAGAACTAATCCTATACAATCCTTGATTGATAGTCTGGTCCTAGAATCATGAATATGCTTATCCAATTTGCAGTGATGGTAAATTAATCACAGTTGCTGATAGATGGTCTGACATAATATAACTACATATGAATTTAAACAACCAGAACATAGTTCATAATACTCTGTAGTGTTAAGTGCAAGTTGTATTGACATGGATAAATAAAGAGAAGGTAATAAAAGAATATCTATATACAAATGTGTAATAAAAGAAAACAAAGCAAAAACTCTCAAGGTTAAAATTGCTGTAGCCCCACCTTGTGGCCGCAATAAAAACAAAATGAAGTCAACCCTTGAATTATCAACTTTGACTGGTTATTTGCCATGTACAAGACTCCATTAAAACTACAGCAATTTATGATGCAAACTTCACTATTATGGGCCACATTTTAAGGGTTAGAAAATTAAAACATGGAGAATTTAAGTAAGTTGTTTAAGGACACAGAGCTACTGGGGGAAGAGACAGCATTTGAATGAAAGCAATTTGTTCCAGAGTCTGCACTGTCAAATCACTATACTCTGTAAAAATAGACATTTATTTCAAAATTAGAAATAAAAAAATGATATTGATTGACTCTAAGTATTATGCTGGATCACCTGCTAATAGTCCTGTTTCATTCTCATTTGACTCTTTTGAAAGGATTTAATTCTGTTTTAATAATAGGACCCAGGTGTTTTACATGCCTGTTCCAGTGAAGTTAATCATCTAGAGGGGAGAAAAAAGACTGATGAAGTAAGATTTGACAGGTAGAGGACTAGTGGGAAGATAATTTTAAAAGCTTTTATTTTATTCCCTAGGAAGAAAAAAAAATAGCATTTAGATTGGAAATAGAATTTTAGTGTTTTTTCCTGATTGACTACAGAAAACTATCTTTCAAATGCCCTTAGATCAGCTTCCTCATCTTTATCTTGGTTTCCTAATTCATTGATTCAATGGATCTTTGACATGTAGTCTCTATTTTTGTAATTTAAAAAGTTTTTTTTTTTTTTTTTTTTTTTTTTTTTTGACATAGTGTGCTAGCACACATCCAAGAGAGACAGACAGAGCCAGGAAGAGTTAGAGTGAGAAATCACCTCCTGGGGGGGATGGTCACACCTCAATCCCTTTTCCTCTATTCTCTTGGGATTTTTGAGTACATGCACATGTGCCCAGTGTGAGTTTTAAGCCACCTGGTCTGGGATTTGAACTGTGGTAATAAGCCATGTGGAGACAAGCACCCTAACCACCGCTCTGAATGCTGGAACCTATTTATATAACTTTAAAAATGATTTTTTACAACCTTCTCTTGGTAGATTGGAATATGGAAATATGGAAAAACACAGACATCATGGTGTGGTATATCCAGATATCCTCTGCCTCCACACATATGTACTGTATCCCCCATGGTCAACACCCCTCATCAGAAACATACATTTGCTGCAACAGAAGAATCTTCATTACCCCATCATAATTACTAAAATTGATAGTTCACCTTTGGGTTCGCTCTTGTTGGAGTACATTCTATAGGTTTAGATAAATACATAATGATATGCGTCCATCATTACAGTATCATACAGAGAATTTTCTCTGTTCCTAAAAATCCTCCCTGCTACTTCCATTGATATCTTTCCTACCCCCAACTACTACCAACCACTGATCATTTTACTGTCTCCCCAGGTTTACCTTTTCCAGAAGCTTGTGTAGTTGGAATCATACAATATATAGCCTTTGCAGATTGGCTTCTTTAACTTAGTAATATGTAAAATTTCCCCATGTCTTTTCATTTTGATATTGCATTTCTTTTGAGTGCTAAATAATAATCCATGGTTTGTATGTACTAGTTTACTCATTCACTTACTGAAATTACAATCTGCCTGCTTACAAGTATTGATAATCTTGAATAAACTTGATGTAAATATCCATGTGCAGATTTTGTGTGGACAAGTTTTCAACTACTTTGGGTAAATACCAAGAAGTCCTTACCAAGAAGTGAAGGTGTCAGATCAGGTATGTTGTAAATTTGCCTTCCCATCAGCGACAATGAAGTTTCTACTGTTCACAGTAGAAGCCTGAGCAGCACATGTACATGTGTGTTGTGGGCAATAGGACAAAGAGTTGATTTTTTTTTTTTGAGAGGTTTTTGCTATACCGTGCATGTGCTTGCCAGAAAGACAGAGAGAGAGAGAGAAATAGAAAGCGAGAAACCATCCCCCGGGGGGATAGCCAAGCCACAATCCCTTCTCCTCCATTCTCCTCTCGGGATCTTGGGCACGCATGCACACATGCCCAGCGTGAGTTTAAGCCACCAGGTCCAGGTCTCGAACCACAGTTGACTACATGGGAGTCCAGCAACCTAGCCATTATGCTAACTGCTGGTCCCAAGAGCCCCTGTTTTAAAGGCACTACAAAAGAAATGAGACAATAGACCTGGTGATGGTGGTGGTGGAGGTGGTAGGGTTCACTCTGCAAGACTGGAAGCCATGTGGAAGACTGCATGCCAGTGTCTGCATGAGCCTGGCTGGCTGGAAGGCTTGGGGATGGGGATGATGGCATAATCAGGCCCTAATGAGGGTGCCACTCTCTCTTCTATTCTCACTGTTTGTCACGTTAACACTAAAATGAATAAACTTTAAAATATATATATTATGGGCCAGCTATGGCAGTGCAGCAGTAGTGTAATGCCCATGATGCTGAGACCATGCTGGGAAGACCATACTGGGTTTGTGTCTTGAGGTCTCCTGGAAGATGCTGGCTGGTTGAGACTAGGATGGACAGCACCACGAAGGCTCTATTGGGAGTGACAGTCTCTCTCTTTTTCACTCTCTCATGAAAGAAATTAATACTGTTTTTTAATGAGGCAATAATTGGATCATAAGTTAGAAATATCTTAGATTTCATCTGTTTTTTGATAAAAGTCAATGTTATACTGGCATTGGATATTTCACTTTTAAATTATCCATCCCTTTGTTGATATCTATTTATTGATTAATTGATAGATTCTTGGTTTTATTTTTTTTAACAAAAAATTATGGATATATAAAATGGACCAAGGGAAACAAAGCATTTATATGTTTCAGTGTTACCAGGTTCCATGGGAGATACTGTATTTTTTGTCGTTTTTGAGTTATTTCACATTTCTGTGAGTTTTAGATAAATAGCAACAATAAAAATGTTATTTTCCCATAGAGATACAAATTGTATTCAAAAGCATCTGGTTATTGTCCCTTGGTTAATGATCAGTTTTGCAGCTTTGTTTCTATTTGCAAATTAATTTATGTATATTTTCACCTATCAATGTTTATTTTTAAAATTCTTCTTTGAGCTATTTGTAACATCTTGCTGACTTATGAATTAATGAGAAAAATATTTGGCACATATTCTTTTTATATTTGTAAAAGATTCACAATTTTTACCTGTTTTAGAAAATATCTATTTACCTAGCTACCTAATTATTCACTTTCCTGCCTATTTATCTTTCTCCATAAATATTTGAGTTTGTATATTTATAGAAACCTCCCCCATATCCTTAGGTTAAATATTCTATAAACATGGGACACATATACCATGTCACTTCACATATTTCTTATATCAGTGCTATATACATTTATATTCATAACTCTTGTTTTTCTTGGGTTTTGTCATAGGGCTTACGTGGTTGCAGGAGAGAGAGGCCGACAGAGAAAGAGAGAGGAAAAGTGAAAAATTATCCCACAGGGATAATGGCCTCTCTGCAATCCCTTCTCTTCCAATCTCCTCTTGACATTTTGGGCACGTACACACATGTGCCTGGTGTGATTTTCAAACTGTAGGATCCGGGACTTGAACTGAGATCAGTCATGTGAGAGTCCAGCACCTTTACTACTACACCATCTGCTGGCCTCTCTTCATAAGTCTATTAAGAAATAGAAGTCAGGGCCAGCAGATAGCATAGTGGTTACATCACTGGATTCCCACAAGACTGACCGTAGTTCGAGTCCCTGACTTGGTGGCTTTACAGTCACACTGGGTGAAGTTTTCATGCATGCCCAAGATTCTGACAGGAGAATGGAGGAAAAAGAATTGTGGCATGGTTATCCCCCCTGGAGGGGAGGGTGTGATGTCTGTTTCTCTATCATTGTCTCTCTCTCTCTCCAGTGAGCACATGCATCCTAAGGCAAAAATTCTAAAAATAAAAGGAATAAATCTACATTAAAATAGAAGCCATATAGACTATGCATAAAACTCTGTACCAATTAGAATAATAAAATAGTGATAATAAAAAGAAACAGGGGGGGCCATTAGGTGGCATAGTGAGTAAGATGCTAGACTCCCACATGGCCAACTGCAGTTCAAATCTTGGACCCAGTGGCTTGAAAATCACACCAAAATCTTGTGCATGTGTGCCCAAAACTCCAAGAGGAAATGGAGGGAAAAAAAATTGTGGCATGGCCATTCCCCATTGGGTATTATTTATCATTTTTCCTCTCAGTCCCTTTTCTCTCTCCAACAAGCTCACATGTCCTATGGCAAAAATCTAAAATAAATAGATACAGAAATAAACGGAAAAGGAGTTTCTCCTTGTCTGAATGAGGTATGGCAAGGGACAAGCAAAGAATGGATGTCTGGTTAGTGGCTAAAGGCAGAGTAAAATTATAGCAAAATTTATATCCAAAAACTAACAAATGATACATAGTTTTCAACATTAGGATTGATTTAAACAGTACAGACTCTTTATAATTCAAAGTATAACCACATAATCAGATACTGAGTTTCTCATTTATGAAGAGTATCTCATTTGTGAGAGCTTTGCAGAAACCATAGAAAAGATAACCAAACTTTGAATGCTTGTTTTATTTATTTATTTATTTATTTATTTATTTATTTATTTATTCATTCATTCATTCATTCATTCATTCATCTAGAGTTGATATGTAGCAAGGTTGCAAATAGAACTCACTGGATGGTGATGACCTCTACTTTTTGTCTGACCATCTAGATACTCTGGCCCTCCGCAGTAATATAAGTGGGGTAGTGCCATTCTAGGACCCCCATAGACCCGAGTCTATGAATAGCTATCTCCTCTTTTTATCAAACCTACTAAACTGATGTAAATAGCAGTTGTGTTGAATTATCATTATCTTTCCAATGTGTTACTTATGTAAATATTTAATTACATATTACTTTTGATTTGTTAAGCTGCCAGACCTTTTCATGGGCTTTGAAAAGGTCATACATCCTAAATCAAATTCCCAGAACAATGAATTGTTAAAACAACCAGTAACAGAATTGGAAATTTGCATAAGACATACAGTCCCATTTCTTGTGTATAGTTTTGAGTAACAACATTCCTATTTTTAAGAGTAATATCCACTCCCTAAAGATAGAGTATAACCTATCTGTTACAGAGGTAGCTAACCATAAAGGAATGTAGAGCTATTTGTCCTGTAGATCTTCAAAAACTTCTTCCTTGGGAAACTTACTTTTAAGTTCTGGAAGTAGGCAGATGCCCCAAGTCTCATCAATATTATGCCACTTGAGGTTAGGCCCTTGAGCTTGATGGAAAATAGGTTCCTTGCAATGTAGGAAGACCAGCCTAAGTAGAAGAGAATGCAGTCACAAACCAAGAGAAGCAGAGATAAACAGAGTTGGCAGGATGACTCAGAAAGTCCCACTGCTCTTGATTTCCACAGGGCTTCCCAGGAGCTGCCCCCAAACTGGCAGTACTCCAGTTACTCCAGCCAGAGGATTCTGCCTGAGATCTCAGCAGCCAAGATGACTGCAAGCAAATCCCAGCTCTGCCAATTACCAGGTGTGCACTCATTCATTTTACTTAATGTCTATGATTCAATTTCTCCAATTCTAAAAGGAGGAAGGATGATGATAATAAAATAGTAATCACACCTAAGTCACAAAGATTTGTAAAGATAAAATGAGTTAAAACATAAATATATCTTCAAAAAGTTCATGAAATGCATATTATGGTAGAACTATGGAAGGACTTCAGAATCTTCTTGTAAAAAAATAAACTTACATTTTAATTACATTTTCTGTGAACTTTTTGAAGCCCTCTCTATAAAGCACTTAGAATTGTGCTTAACATATACTGAATTATTTACCTAACCGTTAATATTATTATTGATCACGTACATTTTTTTAAGAGTTAGTTTGACTTTCGGGAACCAGCAGTTAGCGTAATGGCTATGTCGCTGGACTCCCACATAGTCAACCGCGGTTCACGTCCCAGACCCGGTGGCTTAAAATTCATGCCGGGCATGTGTGCGTGCGTGCCCAAGATCCCAAGGGGAGAATGGAGGAGAAGGGATCGCAGCGTGACCATCCCCCCCTGGGGGGTGATTTCTCGCTTTCTGTCTCTATGTCTCTCTCTGTCTGTCTGGCGAGTGCACGCGCCATATAGCGAAAATCTCTCCAAAAAAAAAAAAAAAGTTAGTTTGACTTTCAGTCTTTACAACTTGCAATTGACATACCTATAATTACTAAAGGCACTTTTTAGGCCCTCCTCTCCTCTGACATGGATATTAATTCCCACATTTTTCTGAAAAGGCATACAGTTCTGAGAAGGAATGCACACACTGACTATCCTTGATTTCAAAATGTCTATGACGCTGGTCGCTCTTATCACCAGTCCAAACATGAAGTGCTCCTTTTTCAGATTTCCAGATTGTCACCTCTAATTGACTATCCTAGGCAACTTACAGGCAAAAAGTGTGGTTATTTGCTTTGGAGATTTGACCAAATACCTAAGAAAAAATGAATGGTTTTATGGCCATTCCAAAAGTACATACATTCTAAATAAAATTATCATGAATAATACATATAATTTGAATTACTGGATCATTGGAAAAGTCATGATGTACTTTTCTATGTTTTTCTATGAAAAAATGCATCATGACTTTTTAAAAAAACAAGTAAAAGAGAAAATACAAACATTAAAATAGAAAACTAGAAGAAACTAGTTTTTCAAAATAATAAGAATAAAAATATAGTTTTTTTAAAAACACGTTTTTAAAAAATAAATCTATTTCAGACCAATCTTCATTGCTCCAATTTTATTCATTTTTCTGTTGGAAAAAACTCAGGGCCAAGGGTAAAAGTTGCCACCATTTATATTTCACTATTCATTATTTGCCGTTTTACCCAATTATACATATTAGAAATTTTATAGTGTGAGAATTCCTG
>NW_006159883.1:3064903-3083209 GCF_000334495.1 Tupaia belangeri chinensis
AATAAAACTGGACATGAAATTAAACCAATGGAACAGGAGTCTGTAATGTAGAGGAAAATCATCACGATAGAAAAGCTTAGGCTAAAGGTCACGTCAATGGCCCAGCTCATCTTTTGGGGGAGGGAGTGGATGAAGGAAAAGTGAAAAGGAAGAGACTCAAATGAAACATTTCCAGACATTCTAATTGAGGTTGCTTCTTCCCAGGACGTTTATCATTGTGACTGGCCTGGCTCAAGCCAGACATGTGCATCACAAGCCAGCCACAGTGGTAGGGAACAATCAGGCTGTTTATAGTCAAGCTGAAGTCGCATGCCCCACTGCGGAGGTGTTTGACATTCCTCACACACACACACATAAATGAAGGGAAAGGATATACAGTCCAACATATATAAGGACAAATGGTTAACGATACATGAACTCTCTAAATATTCACTGTTGTAAAGAGGCAATACTTTGCTTGCTCCTATGAAAATAGTAATATTTCCAACATTAATATTTCATTTTCTTTCTTTCTTTCTTTCTTTTTTTGAGAGGTTTTTGCCACAGGGCACGTGCGCTTGCCAGACAGACAGATAGATAGACAGAAAGCGAGAAATCACCCCACAGGGGGAATGGCCACACCACAATCCCTTCTCCTCCATTCTTCTCTCGGGATCTTGGGCACGCACGCACACATGCCCAGCGTGAGTTTTAAGCCACCAGGTCTGGGACACAAACCGCGGTCGACTACATGGGAATCCAGCAACATAGCCATTTCGCTAACTGCTGGTCCCCCATCATTAATATTTCATTACTGTGAAGATAGCAACATTTCTAGTTTAGGATTTGAAGTGGAGACTGGGGTCAGGCAGTGTAGGAGCAGTAACATAATGCTCTGGACACATAGAAAGGTGCTGGGTTCCTGCCCGGAGGTTTCCCTCTGTACCTGGTGGGCATGCACATGTGCACCCATAATCCTTCTGGGAGTACCTTTCTCTTATATATCTGTGTCTCTCTCTTTTTTAGGAAGAAATAAATAAAATAAACTTTTTTAAAAAGTAGAAAAGTGTTTCATGTATTATTTTACAAGTAAAATGATACATAATGATTGAATGTTTAAAAAATAATGAGTATAAAAATAATAATAATAATGATCTGAAAAACATTATGAAAAGCTATTTGATGATGATGATGTGAATAGTAATATCTTTGTCTTCTCTGATATGCATGGTATTTCTTCTGGAAAAAGAAATGTAATACATTGTAAAGATATATGGAATTCTATGTAATGTAAACAAGATTATGATAATAATAAATAAAATTTTTTAAAAAGTATAGATAAAAGAATACTCTGATCATAACAGGAAAGTATAGAGAACAGAATTATTTCATGATATTTTCCAAAAGTATTTCACTTTTTTTTTTGAGAGGGTTTTGCTATATGGGAGCGTGCGCTCTCCAGACAGACAGAGACTTAGAGACAGAAAGCGAGAAATCACTCCCCAGGGGGGATAGTCATGCTGCAATCCCTTCTCCTCCATTCTTCTCTCGGGATCTTGGGCACACATACACACGCGCCCAGCTTGAGTTTCAAGCCACTGGGTCTGGGACGCGAACTGTGGTCGACTATGTGGGAGTCCAGCGACATAGCCATTACTCTAACTGCTGGTTCCCAAAAAGTATTTCACTTTTGAACTCTTTAGCTATCTTTTAAACTTCTATGTATTGAAACATACTTCATTTGATTGTGCTTCACTTAATTGTACTTCACAGATTTTATGTCTTTTTTTTTAAATTGAAGGTTCATGGAAACAACTTTAAGCATCTGTAGGCACTGTTTTTCCAACAGCATGTGGTAATTTATGATTAGTGATTTTTGTTTTGTTTTGAGGCACCGAACACCACACCCAAATAAGACAGTGAACTTAATTGATAGATGTTGTATGCTTAGACTGCTCCACTTAACCAGCCATGTCCTAATCTATCTCCCACTACTCGAGTCACCTGACTACCTGAGGAACAATAATACCGACATTAGTCCTATTAACACTCCATAATTGTCTTTAAGTGTTCAAGTGAAAGAAAGTCATACATCTCTCACTTTAAGTCTAGAGCCAGAAATGATTAAGCATAGTAAGAAAGGTTTGTCAAAAGCTGAGACAGGCTGAAAACATGCCCTTAAACCAATGCCTAATCCAGAGCAAGGCCCTAACACTCTTCAATCCTATGACAGTTGAGAGAGGTGAGGAAGGTGTAGAGGGAGGTTTTGAAGTTAGTAGAATTTGATTGATAAAGATTAAGGAAAGAAGCCATTTCCATAACAAAAAAAGTGCAAGTGAAGCAGCAAGTCCTGATGTAGAAGCTGTGGATAGAATGCCAACCATTAGACAGCAAGCTATCCAGATCTAGCTACGACAAATGATGAACGTGGCTACACTAAGCATCAAATTTCCAATATAGATGAAGCAGTTTTCTATTGGAAGAAGATGGCCTTTAGGACTTCCATAGTGAGAAAGAAGTCAATGCCTGTTTCAAAGTTTCAAAGGATACACTGAGCCTTAGGAGCAAATGCAGCTGGTGACTTTAAGTTGAAGCCAATGCTTATTTACCATTCTAATATTCCTAGAGCTCCTAAGAATTATTCAAAATCCACTCTGCCTGAGCTCTATAAATGGAGCAACCAAACCTGGATGACAGCCCATCCATTTATAGCATTGTTTACTGAATATTTACTGAATATTTACTGTTGAAACCTATTGCTCAGAGAAAAAAAAGATGCCTTTCAAAATATTACTGCTCATTGACAATACACCTGGTCATCCAAAAGTCCTGATGGAGCTGTACAAAGTGATTAATGGTTTCATGCCTGCTAACACAACATCCATCTTAAAGTCCAGAGAACTGGAAGTAATTTTGACGTTTGAGTCTTATTGTTTAAAAAATACATTTTGTAAGTCTATAGCCATTATAGATAGATAGTGATTCCTTTGATTTACCTGGGCAAAATAAACTGAAAACCCTCTGAAAAGGATTCACCATTTTAGATGCCATTAATAACATTCATGATACCAATTTCAGCATAAATAAGAGTTTGGTAGAAGTTGATTCTGAACCTCATTGATGCCTTTGAGGAGTTCGAGAAAGTAATGCAAATGTGGTAGAAATAGGAAGAGAATTAGGGTGTGATGTGGGGAGTCTGAAGTATGACTGCATGGCTGCAATCTCATGATAAAACCATAATCGGTGAAGGAGCTACTTCTATGTGTGAGCAGAAGACGTGGATTCTTGAGATGAAATCTACTCCTGGTGAAGATTCTGTGAACATTTGTTGAAATTATCACAAAATAGTTTGACTATTACATAAATTTAATTGCTAAAGAAGTGGCAAAGTTTGAAAAGACTGACCCTAACTTTGGAAGAAGCCCTACTGTGGGTAAAATGCCATCAAATAGCATTGCATGTTACAGAGAAATCTTTTGTGAAAGAAAAAGTCAAAGACTGTGGGAAACTTTATTGTTTTCTTATTTTAAGGACTACCACAGTCACCTCAACCTTAGCAGTCACTACTTTGATTAGTCAATGACCATTGCCACTGACTAGCTGAAGGTTCAGATGCTCATTAGCATTTTTTAGCAAAATAGTATTTTAATAAGTTATGTAAATTGTTTTTTTTAAAATAATGCTATTTTATGTCCAATATAACACAGTAGAGTGTAAAAAATACTTTTATATGAGCTGGGAAATGAAAAAAATTGTTTAACTTACTTTATTGAAATATTTGCTTTATTGAAGTGGCCTGGGACCAACCTACAATGTCTCCAAGGTAAGCCTGAATTTAACATTTAAAGCAAATTATTTATCATCTGAATATTTTTGTTTTTTAAAATAAATTAAAAAAAATAATATTAATGTGAGTAAATAGTATTAGTCCTGTGGTAAAAATCTGAGGTTGGTATGTTTATGCTACTTTTTTCATGTCAATCATAAAGAAAAAAATGTTTTTATTTTGAATAACAAAGGAAAGAAAGCTTCTCACAGAAACATTTTAATGAAAGTTTTTGTTTGTTTGTTTTTTGAGAGGTTTTTGCTATAGGGCGCATGTACTCACCAGAAAGACAGAGAGAGACAAAGAGATAGAAAGTGAGAAATCATCGCCCGGGGGGATGGCTAGGCCGCAATAACTTCTCTTCCATTCTCCTCTTGGGATCTTGGGTACGCATGCACATGCGCCCGGCATGAGTTTTAAGCCACCGGCTCCAGGACTCGAACTGTGGTTGGCTACATGGCAATGCAGCGACATAGCCATTACACTAACTGCTGGTCCCTTAATGAAAGTTTTAATAGTCCTATCTGGTAGCTGTTTATTTATATTAAATGACATTATATTAAATTTAATATAAGTAAGATTTAATATTTTTTCATTTTTCCTTGGCTATACTTCTCAATGATTCATTTATATTTAGATGTTTTCTTTACTAACAAGAGATGTCATTTGAGAATTTAATTTTAACTGGTAATATTTTGATGTTGTTAATTATTTTTTACACTTATGCCAGCAATTTGGCTAATGCTGTAGAGTTTTAAATTCTAAACAGTTCCTCTTTTTTTTTTTTTTTGGAGAGGTTTTCGCTATAGGGAGCGTGTGCTCGCCAGACAGACAGAGAGACATAGAGACAGAAAGCGAGAAATCACTCCCCCAGGGGGGGATGGTCACACTGCAATCCCTTCTCCTCCATTCTCCTCTTGGGATCTTGGGCACACACGCACACGCACCCAGCATGAGTTTTAAGCCACCGGGTCCGGGATGCGAACCGCGGTCGACTATGTGGGAGTCCAGCGACATAGCCATTATGCTAACTGCTGGTTCCCTAAACAGTTCCTCTTCAAAGCTTTTGTTTTGCATTTTAAAAATACCTGGTACTAATATTTCTTTTCTAATGCAAGTATATTTAAAAAAAGAACTTTTGAATGAAAAGATAATATTTTTAAAGTAATATTTTCTGCCTCCTTTTGGAAATTGTCAGTACAAGTTTATGAAATATAATCACTGTGGTCTCCAAAGAATAAATAGAAGATGATGCTTGTGGCTAGATTATAAAATATTTTTATGAGAAGAGCATAACCTAGTCATGGATTTGGTGGCTAATTTGTCTTCTCGCTCTGCCACTTACTATGTGTACCCTTGGCTTGATGATAGTTGCAAATAACTTCATTTGCTTACATGTGAGTTGGAATGAACAATTCATTCTGGGGTCTTTAGAAGTTTTTTGTTTGTTTGTTTAACTAAAAACAAAGTGGGATAATATCCAGGAAAATGTTCTATATATTTTCAAGGTGTATACAAATTTAAGACAATATTATCGCAGCACTAACATAGCTCTAAGTCTGTTTGTTCTAGGTTTCCAAAATGCCCACAGGCTCAAGAGTTTTGCTTTGGGGAATCAGTAGTTAGAGTAATGGCTATGTCGCTGGACTCCCACGTAGTCGACCGCGGTTCGTGTCCCGGACCCGGTGGCTTAAAACTCACGCCGGGCGCGTGTGCGTGCGTGCCCAAGGTCCCGAGAGGAGAATGGAGGAGAAGGGATTGTGGCGTGACCATCCCCCCTGGGGGGTGATTTCTCGCTTTCTGTCTCTATGTCTCTCTCTGTCTGTCTGGCGAGCGCACGCGCCCTACAGTGAAAATCTCTCCAAAAAAAGAGAGTTTTGCTTTGTTTTTATTTTTGTCTTGTTTTGTTTTGTTTTGTTTTGTTTGTGTGTGTGTGTGTGTGTGTGTGTGTACATTTAGCTTTACTGTAACAAAGCAAATTGTATACCTTTAATGTTTAAAACTGAGCATCAACTTTTCTTTCTAGTGAAATAAAATTTTTAAATAAACTGAAATCAAATTACAGTAGAGAATGTCAATTACAAAGAAGATCCTACAGTTGTGATGATTCTCCTATGGCATGGCAGGGCTCAAGTCATCATTAGGAGAGACTGTTATTTTTAAAAGTATCATCTTAAATTGCAAGGATGTCTGATAAACTTTGCAATTAAACATGCCGAAAGAGAAGCCATGTTGTCAAAATGCCCATTTAACCCACCCAAACATTTCAAACCCATCCTTTGCAGACCTTCTGTAACTCCATTTTTCAAAAATTGTTTTTATTTTTCTCTTTTCAAACAATAGAAAGTAGGAAGATACATGTTAGTAAACACTAACTGTTCATATTCACATAGATACAGTGTAATCTCTAGACCCAATACACAGAAAAAGGAGGAAAAAAAGTTAGAATTCAATACACTACTATGCAGTACCCATTGAGGGTACTTTGAAGCTTGAATTAAGCCAAGACAGTTTCATGTAGAACAGAGGGACTGTGAGGAAGATTTGGGGCTCTGGTGCTTCCATGGGATCTTCTGGCAGTCAAGGAATTTATCCAGAGCATGGGTGCTAGTGGTTTTGTGATAGCATTGGTTACCTCAAATGCTGACACAGAAACAGAAAGCTGAAGAAGGTAGTGCCCCCTGTTTTTTTGCTGCAGGGCATGGGTACCCGCTAGAGACATAGAGACAGAGAGGGAAAAAAAGAATCTCCTGGGGGCGGGGGGTGGCTACCCTATAATCACTTCTTCTCCATTCTCCCCTTGGGATTTTGGGGATGTACATATACGTGCCTTGTATGTTTTACAAGCTGTTGGGTCTGGGACTTGAACTTTGCAGTCAGCCATGTGGAATTCAACCACCTTTTCAACCACCTTAACCAATATACTACAGGCTGGCCCACAGAATGAATACATACAGCCAAACATTTCAACTGGAAGGGACTAAAAGAGAAAGAGAGAGAGAGAGAGAGATTTTTTTCCATAGGGTGCATGCGTTTGCCAGGGAGAAATAGAGAGACAGAGAGATAGAAAGCAAGAAATCACCACCCCAGGAAGGATGGCCATGTTGCAATCCCTTCTTCCCCATTTCTTCTCAGGATTTTGGGCACACATATACATGTGCCCATTGTGAGTTTCAAGCTGCCAGGTCCAGGACTCAAACCACTCTCAGCCTTGTGGGAGTCCAGTGACAAAATCATTACACCATCTGGTGATCTCAGATAAATATATTTTTTAACTATTTCTTTACTATATCTTTGTTACCAAGTTTGTTTAATATAACTAATAGTCTCCTCCATCAAAAATTGGTTATCAAAAGGTACAAATATTTGGCAGTATTCTTTACTCTAAGTAAGATATGTAATAGTCATGAAACAATTTAAACTAACTTGTCATGATTTAATGTAATTTTTATAAGAATACTTGTTAATCATTTCTTTTAAAAATAGTTTTTTTTTTTTTTTGAGAGGATTTTGCTGTAGGGCGCATGTGCTCCCCAGACAGACAGAGAGAGACAGAGAGACAGAAAGTGAGAAATGACCCCCACAGGGGGGATGGCCACGCCGCAATCCCTTCTCCTCCATTCTCCTCTCGGGATCCTGGGCACGCACGCACACGTGCCCAGCGTGAGTTTTAAGTCACCGGGTCCGGGATGCGAACCACAGTTGACTACATGGGAGACCAGCGACAGCCATTACACTAACTGCTGGTCCCCAAGATAGTTTTTATTATAATATATTGAAAAAGTAAAAATTAAAAAAAAGATAATCAAAAAGAATAATACAAAAATCACTAAATTTTCTGACATTAAGAAACTTGACATAAACATTTGCCTTTTTAAATAATTATTCAATTTTTGTATTCACTTGTATTCACTTTATTTGCTATAGGGCAGGTGCACTCACCAAAGTGAGAGAGGGAGGGAGAGATAGAAAGTGAAAAAACAAGATGGAAGGACTAGGACTCAAACCTGAAAACAGCTATGTCGGAGTCCAGCACCTTAATCACCACACCACCTGCTGGCCCTGAATGTTAACATTTTGGTACTACTCTTTCCAGTCCCTCTCTCTTTCTAGCTATCTTTTCTTCTTTCTACTGTTTATCCACTAGCCTAATAATCTATTTAAATAGCTGAAAAATGTTTTAGGTGTTATTTTAAATACTGCATTTTTTTCTTACAATACTAGATAATTACTATTTTTCCATATAACAGACTCATCTTCTAAATAGAATAGTTGCTGCTATTATCTATTAGATATTTCTTAACATTTCATAATAATTTGTAAACTTTGTTGGCTAAATCACAGTTTCAAGGCCATACATGTACTCAAATATAACAGACCACCTCTGAAAATATCTAAGGCATCACTGAACAATTTGAAGAAATGCCTCTAAATACATACTCTGACTCATGGATATTTATTATCTGTTTGACAAATGCTCACTTTTGAAACATCGATACACAAATGCTCCATTTTTGGAGAGGGAAGTGGAAGAAAGTGTGGCCATAGGTAACCAAACTAGGGGCCTTAAAGATGCCCAAACTAATGTTTATGCTGCATTTGTATGTTCCTTGTATTCACTTTATATTGCCAGAGAACAAATTACCAAAAAATTAGCAGTTTAAAGCAGCACCCTTTCATTGCCTTGCAGTTTCTGAAGATCAGAGATCTGGACACGCTTTAGCTAGGTTCTCTATTTGAGGGTCTCAGCAGGCTGCATTTTGGTCAGCTAAGACTGCATTCTCATCAGGAGCTCAAACAGGGAAAGGATCCATTTCCAAGGTCTTTTAGGCCATTTGCAGAATTCATTTCCTTGCGGCTACAAGAATGAAGTTCTGAATGTCTTTCTAGAGGCCATCCTTAGCTTTTTGAGGCTGCTACATAAGCTTCTTCAAAACAGTGGTTTAGGGACCAGCAGTTAGCGTAATGGCTATGTCGCTGGACTCCCACGTAGTCGACCGCGGTTCAAGTCCCGGACCCGGTGGCTTAAACTCACGCCAGGCGCGTGTGCATGCGTGCCCAAGATCCCAAGAGGAGAATGGAGGAGAAGGGATTGCGGCGTGGCCACCCCCCCTGGGGGGTGATTTCCTGATTTCTGTCTATCTGTCTCTCTCTGTCTGTCTGGTGAGCGCATGCGCCCTATAGCGAAAACCTCTCAAAAAAAAAAAAACAAAACAAAAAAAAACAGTGGTTTATTTCACAGTATTTTATTTCTTCACCACAAGGAAGAATGATCCTACTTTTCTATAACACTGGCTCTTATGTAACAAAATATAATCATGGGAATGTAACCTTTCACTTTTGTCATAGACTACTGGTTAGAAACCAGCTTTACCCTCACTCAAAAGCTTGAATATTAGAAGGCAAGAATTACCCAAGATTACCTTCAGGTCTACCTCTACACTGCTGTAATTTTCAGATCTTCCACAATTAACATGTATAATGTTTGCAATTCTTTAGAAAGTAAGTTTTTCTATTTTTGTCAAATGAACTCACATTTTCAAAACAATATTGGAATCGCCAACACCAAGATAATGATATTTAAAATACCACTTGAAAGTTGCTCTAAAATATCAAATGTTTAGTAATAAGTTTAATAAATGATATATTATACCCTCACATTTAAAAATATGAAACAGCACTGAGAGTAATTTTACAAAGTCCTAAGTAACTAAAGGTAGTAAATACTAAATAATTAAAAGATTTACTATTTTCAAATGTCAGTTTTTCCTACTCTGATATATGGTTTAATTCATTCAACTAAAATTCCATAAGGGGCATATGTATGTGTGTGTGCGTGTGTGTATAGATTAGCAAATTGCTTTCATAAACAAATGCAAATATAAAGAAATATGTATAGTCATGTCCATCTTAAAGAAGAGAACTAGGTTGAGAAAGTCCACCAGATTCCAATACTTGTTATAAAGTTATAATAATAAAGATAGAGTAATATTTGTGTGCAGACTGACAAACAGACCAAAGGAACAGAATAGTTGATCTAAAAATAGATCCACATATAAAGGTAACTTATTTTTGACAAATTTGCTGAGAAAATTCAGTATGTGTCAGAGGGTGGGATTTGCCTTTTTATGTAAAAGTACTAGGGCAAACAATACCCATATGTAAAATAAAATTTACCTCGTCTCACACCATACACAAAAAATAATTCAAATTGAACCATTAATCTAAAGGTGAAACATAACATATCTTTTAGAAAATAATTGTGGATATATATATATATATATATATATATTATAATGACATTGGAGTAAGTAAGTATTTCTTACATAGCACACAGAAGTAAAAGTTTTTAAAGTGGCCTTTATTAAAATACAGCACTTCTGGTGAACAAAAGATATCATAAAGAATATATATGTGAGCCAATGGGTGTTGCCATAGTTAAGGTGCTGGACTCCCACATGGCTGACCACAGTTTGAGCTTTCTCTCTCTTTCATTCTTCTCTCTGGTGAGAGCATGTGCCCTCTAGCAAATTTAAAACATAGTAAGAAAAATAAATTAAGTTAAATTAATGATTTATTTTATAAAAGGAATGCATATATGCAAGTCAAAATTAAAAAAAAGTTAACCCCCAAAATGACTTGCATCTAGTGTTTGTGCGTACATGTGTGTGTATCTGTGTATGTATATGTGTACTCCCATATAAGTCACTGGAACAATGGATAAATAAATTGTAGCATATTTATATATTTATACAATGGCATGTTACTCAGTGACAAATATATACAAACTTACAAACTACTCTTTTATATATATGGACAAAGCTCAAAAATTATGTTTAGAAAAAAAGACACAAAAGATATATACTACTAATTGAGAAAAATACACAAATTAAATAATAGATAAAAATGCCTGAGAGAGTATACATAGAATATATCCAGATGGGAAAGAAACATTGACGAGGTGAGCTATATCATTTATTACCAGGAAAATACAATTAAAACCAATGTGAGAATGTTGCACATTTACTAGCATGGTTAATATTAAAAATGCTGGATGAAATAAATAATGCTAAAGATATTGAATAACTTCAATTCTCATCCATTGATAGTGAAAATGTATATAATTTCAATCATTTTGGATAATGACTTAGATAAATCTATTAAAGTTAAACATAAGCTGGGACCAGCAGCTGGCATAGCAGTTTCATCACTGGACTCCTACATGGCTGACTGCTTTCTGAGTCCCAGATCCAGTGGCTTGAAATTCACTCCAGGCATGTGTGCATGTGTGCCCAAGAATATGTGAGGAGAATGGAGGAAAAGGGATTGTGATGTGGCAATCTCCCCTGCGGGGTGGGAGGAGGGAGGCAATTTCTAATTTTCCTTCTCACTGTTTCTGTCTCTCTCCAGGGAGTACATGAACCCCAAGGCAAAACCCTCTAAAAATAAAAGTTTAACATAAGCAAGTAGTTATATCAACAATTCCACTTCTGTCTAAGAAACAATGTATATGCATACAAAAAACAAAAACTCATGCATAAAAATATCCATGGCAGTTTTACTAAAAAACTCAATTATATATATATAAACTCAAATATATACCATTGGGATAATAGCTAAACAAATTGCAATGTACTTATGCAATGACATACTACTCAGCAATAAATACATACAAATTATTGTTTTACACAGTTACACGAACAATGCTCAAAAAATTGTGTTTAGGAAGAAGTCAGACACAGAATACTATATATCATTTGACTCCATTTATATGAAGTTTAAGAACATAAAAGCTGAGCCAGCCAGTGCTGTTGTAGTTAAGATGACTGGATTCCACATGGTCAACTGTACAGTCCAAGTTCTAGATCCAGTGGTTTGAAAAACGTGTTGAGCAGGTGTACTGTGTGCCCACAATCCCAAGGGAGGAATGAAAGAGTAGAGACTGCAGCATAACCATCACCAGTTAGGGGTGATTTCTCACTCCTCCCACCCATCTCTGGTGAGCACACATATCCTATAGAAAAATAAATAAATAAATAAATAAGACCTCAAAAGCTAATTTATTGTGATAAAAGTCAGGGAAATTATTAGCTCTGCAAGAGTGTTATTGCCTGGAAAGGAAGATGAGAAAGCCCTTGAGGTAAGATTTTGGTCTACGTGATGCTCCGATGAGTGAAAGGATACATGAATATGTAAAATCCACTGAGCTATACACTTGAAATTCATGCACTTTACCATGTGTAAATTAACCACTTCCAAACAGGAGACAAACCCACAAGAGACAAACCCAAGGTAAACTTTGTCAATTCGTGTCTGTCTCCACATCTCACTGCATTACAATTATACATACTGGGGACTTTGGTTAGTTTTCATATTAGTACTTATTCTATTTTACCTACAATATTTCTATTTCTCTCCTTTTTCCAAATTCTTCTTTTTCAATTTCCAGCTGATTTCTGAACTTTTAGTTCTCTTCACTGAGTCTATGAGAAGGTATTATGGTTTGCCTTTTCCTCTTTCACAAGAAATAAATGTCATACATTCTGATTCTGGCTGTGCCTACTGCCCAAAACTGTTCTGGTTTCTGGAATTAATAATCACCATGTCCATCCTCTGAAGTTTATAAAATAATGAATGTGACCTCCTAGAGTTTAAGTTATCAATTACCAAGTAATATAGCTAACTACTCTGGCAATGTAGGGTTATGCACACAACTCTTTTCAACTTATCTCTTTTTAAATGAAAATTTCATGAAATAACACAACTCTGTTTACAGTATCCATAGTGGATGAGAGCAGAGAGAAAGAAAAACAGAAAGACTTCAACTGTAGTATTTTTGACTCCTTATTTTAAAGCTAAGAAAACTCTGATGTTTAGATTTGAAATAAACTAACAGTATTATTAACAGATTACATTAGTGTCAGCCAAGACGTGAATCTTTTTAAAATCTTATTTATTTAATTTTACTTGTCATTATTATTTATTTTGACTAGAGAGAGACAAAGAGAGAGAGAGAGAAAGGGAAAGAGAAAGTAACTAGCCAGGTCTGGGACTCGAACCACAATCAAGAATGTGGGAGTCCAGCACCCTAACTGTCATGCCACCTGCTGGCCCCAAGAAGTAAATCTAAAAATTAATTTTTCTGTTTCTAAGTTGAGGCTGATGTATCCAAAACACAAAATGATATATATAAATCTACCTTTGTACAGTCAAGTTTCTTTACTCAAAATTATTTCAAAATAGATATATTCAACAATTTATTGAGCACCTAGTATTTGTCTTTCATGAATCCATTAAAATATACATTATAAATAGAAATTTAAGATATCTACAATTGACTTTTCTTCTCAGTCTTAGACCCAATAGAATATTAACAATATATGGGTTTGTAAGTCTTCAGATTCAAGACTGGTTGTAAATAGTGTATTTGCAACTGAATTATTGGATCATCAGAAGTTGTGATGAATTTTTGCAGAGAGAAATATGTCATGACTCTCCCGATAACCCAATACATGACTTCTGCCATTTAGCCTATGAGAAACTAGAGGGTACCATTATGGATCACTTTTAAAATAAGCGAAGGTGGGGCCAACAGGTGGGGTAGAGGTTAAGTGCTGGGTTCTCACATGGCCAACCATGTTTCAGTCTCAGATCAGGTGGCTTGAAACTCTTGCTGTGCACATGTGTGTGCATCCCCAAAATCCCAGGAGGAGGATGGGGGAGAAGGGATTGTGATGTGGCCATCCCCCTGGGGAGGGTGATTTCTCACTTTCCTTCTCTCTCTCTCTCTCTCCAGCCAGCATGTGCACCCCTTGGTAAAGGCCTTAAAAATTTAAAAATAAATAAATAAATAAATGCATACATACATACATAAATGGAAGCACCTTATGTTAAACAATCAAGAGCTTACCCATATTGTTGAAGTCTTATCCAAATCTAAACATTTTCCATTGGCAACACATAAATAAATAGAATTTAGTACAATACTACTTTTTTTTCTTAAAGTGGGGGAAAAAACATAAAAATGTGATTTTAAGGTGAATTTTTATTACAGAAAAAGTCAAATGTCAAATAAAACAATGAAGAAAATCAACAAAACACTTGTTCTTCAGGAAATAAGGTCCTATAAATACCCTTCAACAATATTTCAATAATACTATAATCATTGTATTCCAATAATACTCTATACTATAATATAATTCTGTAAAGACTCATTCACAATAATACTGTAGTTTCCAATTATGGATTCATTTCTGCCTAAGACAAGAAGTAGAGGCTAATTAATGCTTTTGATTCAATGTTCCTTAGAGATACCTACTTGCAAGACTGAATTTAAATCCTTGAGATGAACTTTGTTTTTCAGAATTCTTATCAGTAGATTGTAAAGCAATTTTCTAGGACAACAGGTAAATAGAGGGATCTAGGACCATAGCGCTCTCTCCTCCAGGAGATATGCTTAAGTGGGAAATATATCTTAGCTGGTCTAATTGTAGCATATTTCAGCATGCTTTAGAATTACCTGTAGGGATTATTAAAACACAGATCTCTTACCTCACCCTCAGAGTTCCTTCTTCAATAGGTCTTCCTAAGATGCTCAAAATTGTATTTCTAATATGCCCAGAGTTGATGTTAAGCCTGTTCTTTAGGTATCGGTCTTTAGAAATTACTAATAGGGAGTATTTGTAAAGACTTCATGGTAATCTCCATTATGTGAGAACTGGAGCATGTTTTCCTACTGTTACACTGAATGGCTGCATTTCTCAGGAATTGTAGTAAGACAATATTCCAAGAATGATATCCTTAGGATTCTTTATTTTTTTCTAACAATGCAGAGAAGACTGCACTATGACCATTACCCTGATGGAAGGCAGAAACTTCAAGATGGATTTTGACAGTATTTCTCCATGAGTGTAGAGGAGGAATCAGATAATATACAACTTTTCACTATGAACATAGGAATATGCATTTATTTAAAGAAAGCTGGTTGTAACAACTGAATTGAGTTGATTATTATGCTTGATGTATCTTTTCAATCACGATAGATGAGAAGTATAAATCACATAACAAACTAAAACAGAAATCTATTATACATTTGGCAACCTTTATGATCCCAATATCTAGGACAATGCTTAGTAACTAAAAATACAAGTTGACTTTAAAAAATTTGTGAAAAAATGAAAATAAAGTATAATTTTATTTTGGTGCAAAGCGTTTTGAAGTCCATCCATTTTTTTTCATGATATGCATTTTTTATGAACTTTTTGAAGCCCTTCCCATCAATCTTAATGTATCATCAATCTTTCAACAATGGCATGGGTTGAAAAAATTTGTGCTCTGTAAAGCTAAAGTGCAAACTTAGAAACTGAGTTAAAAAGCCTGATGGAAACTTCATAATATAGCTGTTTAAAGTAAGTTTTAAATGGCTACTATATAGATATCTGTAGACTGTATAACCAAAATTTTCATCCTCCTGAAAGCTTTTTCAGAGCTCAAGGGTGTTCTCTGGCTGATGACACTTATCCTTGTCTCCCTATAACCTTCACTGTCACTTTCATGCCACCTTCTTTTCACATTTTTGTATCCTATTTTTTCATTTCTTCTTTCAAACGTCATCTTGGTCAGGAGAATGGCCAACGTTTCTTTAACTAGCCTCATTTTATATACCAAAAACCTCATGGTTTTTCTGCCGTAAGCAACAGGAACATTCTCTCTGTAATATTAAAAACAGCACAAAACAAAACAAACCTCTTCAAGCTGATTCTTCTAGCAGTCTTGCACATACTGAAGGCAGAGACAAAAAAGAAAATTTAAAAATTATCTTTAACTGTTCCATTTTTGAATATCAGAATTGTATTTTTTTAAACTTTCTTTACATTTATTGGCATTTCTAATTTTCTGTCAGGTGAGATGAAAACTAAGGGCCAAGTAGCAAATAGACGCATATTGGAAGAGATAAAAGCAAAAAGCACATTAATAATTTTGAAATATGATTTTATTATCATAGGTAGAATGAGGCCCCTCCTCTTCAGTTGCCAAGGATGCTCATGTCCTATTTCCTAGCACCTGTAAATATGTGTCCTCACTGGCAAAGGGAAATCAAGGCTGCAGTGGAATTAAGTCTACTAATCATGTAACTACCTTGGATTGTCTGGGTCTTCCCAATATAATAAAAGATTTATTAAAAATGAAAAAGGGAGACTAGGAGAAGCCCATCTTTCCCTGCTCCCTGCACCACTGGAACATTCACTCCAGCAGCAGCTTGCTGCACAGTGAGCTTGTGGTGGCTGGGAGGTTGTGCTGCAGAGCATGGCTCATTTCTTCCCACACATGCCTTTGAATACTCATGTGTATTAATTGGGACTTGGAAAAGACGATCTTTTCTTGCTCCCCATGCCATTTGAACATCCACCCCAGTGACAGGCCTGGCTGCTCTGAAAGGTAGGCACACTGAGCTGCAGAGAGACTGTGGTTCATCCTCTGACATATGCCTCTGAATTCTCAGACTTCAGCATTTCTTGAAGTGCCTGGGACCCTTTCAGTTTTTCTTACTTGAAGCTCAGCAGCTTAACCCTAGGTGAACCTGTTTTTTAGAAACTGGGAGGAACTCTAATTATCCAAATCTAGAGACAACAGTGTATGTTGCTGGGTGAGCATTAGGGAGGTGGAGCAGCAGAGAGATCTTCAATCACCTTCTCCTGCTCACCTTTGAACACTCAAAATTAACTTAAAAAATTTAAGAAGAAATTTATAACTCACCTGATGACTATACACCATTGCAGCGGCACGAGAAAGAAAAGTATATATATAAACAAACCAAGAAAATATCTCTCCCCAAGGGAAAACATCAATTCCTCATCAACCACAGAAAATACTATGAGACTCACGGATATGTCAGGTAAACAATTCAGAAAGTTTACAGTAACGATTCTAAATGAGATGCTAGAGAAAACAGACAACGAACTCCAAGAGATGAGAAAGTCCTTTCATGATTTTATAGAAGAGATAGACATCATATAACAGAATCAAATGGAATTTTTAGAGATGAAGACTGTAATACAGGAAATAAAAACCTCCATCAATAGTATTAAAAACAGATTAGATCATGCAGAAGATTGAATCTTGGAAGTAGAAGACAAAAACTCTGACTTAGAAAAAATGATCAAAAATACTGAGAAAATAACCAAGATGAATGAGGAGACTATACGAAAAATACTAGATACCATTAAACACCTAAAGATCTGGATAATTGGTATCCTAGAATGTGAAGAAAATAATAAGGGCTTTGATAATCTATTCCATGAAATCCTGGAAGAAAATTTTCTAAACATAGAGAGGAATTCAAATATCCAGACCCAAGGAATACAAAAGACCCCAAAAAGAATTAACCCAAGAAGTTCTTCTCCAAGGCACATCATAGCCAGATTGGCCAAAACCACAGACAGAGACAGGATACTAAAGTTAGCAAGATAGAAATGTCAAGTTACTTACAAAGGTTATCCCATCAGATTAGTTTTGGACTTGTCATTGAAACAATGCAGGTAAGGTAAGAATGGGAAAATATATTCAAAGGGTTATATGAAAAACAATTTCAACTAAGAAAACTATATCCAGCAAGAATGTCCTTTGTATAGGAAGAAAAGAAAAAAAAAAAGAGATTTTCAGATAAACAAAACCTGAAAGAATTTACCAATTTCAGGACAGCTCTTCAAGAAGTTCTGAAGGGAGGGCTATATCAGAAAACTGGTCAGACAGACAGACATAAGACACCAAAAAGAACCAAGGAAATGGTTAACTTAATGTTAGGAACAAGTCCAGAAATATCAGTAATAATGTTAAAGGTTGGGACCAGCAGTTAGTGTAATGGCTATGTTGCTGAACTCCCATGTAGTCGATAGCGGTTCATGTCCCGGAACCGGTGGCTAAAATCTCTCGCCGGGCACGTGTGTGTGTGTGTGTGTGTGTGTGTGTGTGTGTGTGTGTGTGCCCAAGATCCCGAGAGGAGAATGGAGGAGAAGGGATTGCGGCGTGGCCATCCCTCCTGGGGAGTGATTTCTCGCTTTCTGTCTCTCTGTCTCTCTCTGTCTGTCTGGCGAGCGCACGTGCCCTACTGCAAAAACCTCCTGAAAAAAAAAAAAAGTTGAATGTTAATGGATTATATTCTCTAATCGAGAAACATAGACTGGCTAAATACATTAAAAAACAAAACAAAACAAAAACCAAACAAACAAAAAAACAAAAAACACACACAAAAAAACCCCCAGAAAACCTCTATCTGTTACCTATAAGAAAAATACCTGATGGATAAAGATATAAATAGACTAAATGTGAAGGACTGGAAAAAAGTATTAAATACAAAAAGAAATCAAAGAAGGGCTTGAGTCAAGATACTTATTTCAGACAAATAGGCTTTTTTGTTGTTGTTGTTGTTCTTAAGTGTTTATTTGTTTATTTATTTATTTATTTATAATTTCTTTTTTTTTAAAGTCAATCACATTATTTAG
>NW_006159883.1:3083378-3142333 GCF_000334495.1 Tupaia belangeri chinensis
CGCGTGTGCGTGCGTGCCCAAGATCCCGAGAGGAGAATGGAGGAGAAGGGATTGTGGTGTGGCCATGCCCCTTGGGCGTTTATTTCTCGCTTTCTGTCTCCCTGTCTCTCTCTGTCTGTCTGGCGAGCATACACACCCTATAGCGAAATCCTCTCTCAAAAAATAAAAAAAATCTTTAACAGTAATTGGCACGTTTCTAGACAAAAGTTTTTAAGAATGGACTCTGAAGGGCATTATATAGTAGTAAAAGGGCTAATTCATCAAAAAGATATAATGAATATAACTATCTCTGCACCCAATTCAGGAGCACCAAAATACATGAAGAAAAGTCTGCTAAATTTAAAAGGGGAGATAGGTTGCAACACTATAACCACTGGGGATCTCAACACCCCATTATCTACTTTAAACAAATCTTCTAGACAAAGGATAAGCAAAGAGATATAGGACCTAAATGATACCATAAATAAAATAGACTTGACAGACATCTATAGAAGTTTCCACCCTAAAAGCACAAAATATACATTTTTCTTACCCCTGCATAAGATCTTTTCAAAAATTGACCATATGATAGGGTACAAATCAAGCCTTTACAGATTCAAAGGCATAGAAACTATATCCAGCATCTTCTCTAACGATGATGGAATTAAACTTAATATTAATTTTTTAAAATATCCTTGAAAATAAGCAAACACATGAAAACTAAACCTACTTCTGAATGACGTTTCAACTACTGAAGAAATTAAGACTGAAGTCATAAGACTTAAAGAAAAAAAATGATAATGAGTACACGTTTCCGTAATCTATGGGACACTGCAAAAACAGTCATAAGAGAAAAAAATCATAGCAATTATCGTGCATTAGTAGAAGACGGAAAAGTGACAATCTAACATCATGCCTCAGGGAAATGGAAAAACAACTAAAAAATTTTTTAAATTTCAGAAGAAAAAAAGCAATAAAGATGGTGCTGTCAGGTGGCATGCTGGTTAAGGGTGTTGGACTCCCACATGGCTGACCATGGTTTGAGTCCTGAACCAGGCAGCTTGCCTTCTTACTTCCCCTCTCTCGTTCTCTTGCTTGCTCACTCACTCTATTCCTCTCTGGTCAAATTAAAATAAATGAATGAAGTTAAATAAAATGATTATTTTTAAAAAAGTTTCTTTAAAGAAATAATAAAGATTCAAGCATAAATGAATGAAATAGAAAATAAATGAACTATACAGAAAATAAATGAAAGCAAAAGCTAGTTCTTTGAATAGATGAACAAGATTGACACACCATTAGCTAGACTGAATAAGAAGAAGAGAGAAAGGAATCAGATTAATCAAATTTGTAATGAAACAGACAATATTACAACAGACACAGCAGAAATACAAAACATCATTAGAGGATACTATGAGTGACTATATGCCAACAAACAAGAGAATATGGAGGAGATGGACAATTTCCTGGACACATAGAATTGACAAAGTTTGAATCAAGAGGACATAGAAAGCCTGAACAGACTCATAACAAGAAAAGCCCAGATCCTATGTCTTCACTTAACTGCAAAACTTTTAAAGAAGAGTTAACTGCCATTCTACTCAAACTATTTCTAAAGATCCAAAAGAAGGAATCCTTCCAAACTCATTTTATGAAGCCTCTATCATCCTTATTCCTCAAACATGTAAGGACATGACAAAAAAGTAAAACTACAGACTAATATCCCTGATAAACATAGAAGCAAAAATTCTCAATAAGATACTTGCAAATCATATCTAACAACACATAAAATAGATTATTCATTACAATCAGGTAGGCTTTATTCCAGAAATGGAAGGGTGGTTAAATATATGTGAAATCAAAAATGTAATACACTATATTAATAGAAAGAAAAGATAAAAAAAAATCTGATAATTTTAATTGATACAGAAAAAGCATTCAACAAAATACAGCATCCCTTCATGATTAAGACTCTTAGAAAAACCACCCTAGAAGGGTCATTTCTCAACACAATAAAGCCAAATATGAAAAATCAACTGAATGGGGGAAAGTTGAAAGCTTTTCCACTAAAAACTGGTGCTAGGCAAAGCTTGCCCACTTTATCCACTCTTTTTAAATATAAGTGCTGGAAGTCTTAGCCAATGCAATCAGAAAAGAGAATAATATAAAAGACATTCAAATAGGGGGAAAGAAGAGTTGAAAATATATTTATCTGTAGATGACATAATAGAATATATGGAAGGCCCAAAAATATCCATGAAAAAATAACTGCTCAAAGTATAAATGAATACAGTAAAGTGGCAGTATATAATTTCAACATCAATAATTGATAGTATTTTCATATATGAAAAACAAGCTGACTGAGGTAGAATTGAAGAAAGTAATCCCTTTTAACATAGGCACAAAATTTCTAAGATACCTAGGGATAAACCTAACCAAGGAAGTCAAAAGACCTTTACAAGAAAAACTATGAAAATCTTTACAGGAAATCTTAAAAAAGATATTGAAAGTGACATAAAAAAGTGGAAGTACTTTCGATGTTCCTGGATTGGAAGAATTAACAAAATCAAAATGGCAATTCTGCTCATGTTAATCTGCATATTTAACACAATTTCAATCATATTACCAGAGATATTCTTCACAGATCTAGGAAAGATAATCATAGAATTTGTCTGGAATTACAAAAACCCTGTATTGCCAAAGTAATCCTACCTAAGAAGAGTGGAATTGGTGGCATCTCATTCCCTGACCTCCCAAAATATTTTAAAGCTGTGATAATCAAAACAGCATGGTAGGAACCGGCAGTTAGCGTAATGGCTATGTTGCTGGACTCCCACATAGTTGACTGCGGTTTGAGACCCGGACCCAGCGGCTTGAACTCATGCCGGGTGCGTGCGTGTGCGTGCCCAAGATCCCGAGAGGAGAATGGGGGAGAAGGGATTGTGGCATGGCCATCCCCCCTGGGGAGTGATTTCTCACTTTCTATCTCTCTGTCTCTCTCTGTCTGTCTGACGAGCACATGCGCCCTATAGCAAAAACGTCTCCAAAAAAAAAAAAAAAAACAGCATGGTATTAGTATAAGAACAGACTGGGGGACCGATGGAACAGAATAGAGACCCCAGAAAAACACCAAACATATTGCCAACTAATTTTTGACAAAGGATACCAGGCAATCCAATGGAAAAATTAAAACCTCTTTAGCAAATGGTGCTGAAAAAATGAATATTCACTTGCAGAAAGATGAAACTGAACCCCCAGCTTTCACCATTAACAAAAATCAACTCAAAATGGATCAAAGATCTGAGCCTAAGACCTCAAACTATAAAACTACTGGTGGAAAACACTGGGCCAACTGGGAGACATTGGGTTAGGCAAAGATTTCTTAAATAAGACCCCCAAAGCACAGGCAATAATCCAAAAATAGACAAGTATGATTAAATCAGATTAAGAAGTTTCTGCACAGCAAAAGAGACAATAATTAGTGGGAATTGCCAACCTTGGAATGGAAGAATATTTGTGTAAGTTTTGCCTCAGATAAGGGATTGATAACCAGAATATGCAGGAAACTCAAGTTATTTATGTGAAAAAAAATGATTAACCCAATTAAAAGATTGGAAAATGAGCTGAAAAAAAAATCCAAAAGACAAAAAACACCTCTCAAATGAAGACATGTAAACAACCAAAAAGCATATGAAAATATGCTCAACATCTCTTATCACAAGGGACATGCTGTTTAAAACCATAATGAGATACCACCTAGCCCCTGTAAGAATGACAAAAATGATAATTTTTGTCAGGGTTTTGGTAAAGGGGGAATTCTCCTACACTGTTGGTGGGTATGTGAATTGGTTTCATCACTGTGGAAAACAATATGGAGGTTCCTCAATGACCTACAGATAGAACTACCATATTATCCAACAATTCCACTCTGGGTGTCTACCCAAAGGACAGGAGAATACTCAGTTGGAAAAGGGCTTGTACATCTGTCTTTATTTTGGCATTATTCATAATTGCTTAGTTATGGAACCAAACAAAATGTCCACAAACAGATGAATGGATTGAAAACTGCAGCACATATACTCCATGGAATACTATTCAGCCAAAAAAAAAAAAAAAAAGACCCTGGCATTTGGTAGAAATTGAACGAATATGGAAGATTTATGGCTGAGTGAAGCAAGTCAGGCTATAAAAGAGAGACATTGTACATCTCCATTTAACATATACCAACTGTCTGCACTCTATGGTAGAGACTGAAAGATTGGAGAACATAAAAGCACTGAAAAATGTATATACACTGGAGACAGTGTGGAAGGAGTGTGGGAGAGGGGAAGAGTTTAGGGAAGGAAATTAGGGAGAAAAAATAGAGAGGTAAGACATTTGTGGGACATAGAAATGGTTTATTAGTTGATGATAATGTGTATAGTATTCTCAACTGGACTGGTCTGAGGTGTCTTTCATGCTGGTTAAAATCTCTTTGCAGGTTAAATGATAGATAGCAATTAAATGTATAAAATAATAATAATAAACAAGTAAAACTTAAAAAGAATCCTACAAATAAAACTATCATACGAACAAACAAAAAAAGGAAGTGGAAAAGGGAAGCAAAAGAAGAATTCAGAGTGATGTTATGTTAGAAAGACTCGTTCAGTTATTTCTGGCTTTGAAGATGGAGGAAGGAGGCCAGGATCCAAAGAATGTAGGTGGTTTCCAGACTTCCCAAAACACAAATCTAGTGTCCCTTGAGCCTCCAGAAAGATACAAAGACCTTAAGATTTGCTCACAGTAATTTTATCCCATTGACATTCACGTAGAACTTCTGACTTCCTGAACAGTAAGATAATAAATTGTTAATAAGCCACTTTTCTATAGCAACTCTTGAAGCTAAAATCACTATTTAAATTAGAAATTGGCCTGACGAACCCAACATGGTGCTCACCTTACCTACCCTTCAGTTGCCATTTTTTCTTCAGTTGCTTGTAACTTTGACCATTCTTTAATAGTTCATTGTAAGTTCAAAATTCAAATCTATACCAGTAAAGAGAAGTACAAAGACTAAACTATTCCTTTTAATAATATTAATATTATTAACTGTTAAATACTAAGACATAATATTAGTTTTAAGTATTACTTAGTTTTGCTACTTGAAAATAATGCCAGAAAAATAATATTGAATAGAAAAATATTTCAAACTAATGGCGAGGATGAGTCTTTTAAAATTATATTGTTAACTCATTGAGCCTTACTTATTTTTGCATTCCATTACCAGAAACAACTGAGAGTTGACAGTTTGAAATAAGCAATGTTCTCAGGGTTTTGAACTATTGATGAGTATATTATGACTGGTGCCCTGTGCCTGCTGGGTCAGTGGGTAACTGCTGTTTTATTATTTGTAGAGTCCTTGGCTACATTATAAGTTGGAAAAACGTTGTTCATGGCTGATGTTGCCTTTACTCTATAGTCTGACCACTGAGTGAGTTCTTAGACAATGAGATTGTGTTGTTTTGGTTTTTTTTTGGCAGAAAGTAAACATTTAAGATAACTCATGTCAGCACAAAAATTCTGTACAAAGCATGAACAGTAAAATGATGCCAGCTAAAAATATGACACTATTCTGTCAGATGTGACACTAGTGTTGATGTGAACCTGGAAGGCAAAGAACTGCTACTGAGCGAGGAGATTTTGTAATGCAAGGCAGATCCATCCAGATATTTGTTATAAAGGCAGGAACGATTTTGAGTGCTCCCCTCCCTGTTCCTTTGAATGCCTCAGTAAAGTAACCACTACCACTCAAAGATTCTTTTCAATGGGAATGATGAAAATGACAGGTGGCAGTAGATTGAAACTGTAGCTATTTTAAATCAAGCAGATAGCTTTCTACATTTTAGTGGAGAATGGATGTATAGATTATTATTTAGGCCAAATTTTAATAATGTTAAATTATTTATAGTTATTAGATTAACGGAGAAGGGTAGGTAAGACAGTAGAACACTTAACAAAGACATTTCTTAAAGGTCACTTCAATATGAAATGAGTAAATGTATAATTCCAAAAATAGGTAGGTTAAGGGAATAATACTTTAGTAAATTAGATATACTGAGATGATAGTAGTTTAAATCTTATAAATGTAATTGTCAGAAGCATAGGATTGCTACAAAATGGATTTATTAGATAAACTTTGATTGCACACTTGCCCTGTGACCATCATCTTGACAAGCAGTGGGAACACTAAGATGAATTTTTTTTTATAGGTAGGTTTTTGCCATAGGGTACATGCACTTGCTGAGGAGAGAGACAGAGAAAGGGAAAGTGACAAATCACCCCCCCAGAAGGGATGGCCATGCCATAGTCCCTTCTCCTCCATTCTCCTTTCAGGATTTTGGGCATGCACATACAAGTACCCAGCATGATTTTCAAACTACTGCGTCCAGGACTTGAACTGCAGTCAGCCATGTGGGAATCCAGCACCTTAACCACCATACCACCTTTTAGCCTTGCAAGATAAATTTTGATATAATATTCCCCTAATCAGGAAAATTGACAAATATTCTTAGTAAGAACATTGGGACATACATTTATATAAAGTGGCTAGATGCAGCAAGTGAGTAGAGCTGATTCTTATGCTTGAAACATCTTCTAAATTATAATGGCTGAGAAATTTAAATTATATTATAATCTAAAAACAGTATAAATTTGGTGTCCTTTTTGGTCACAATTCCCAGAATATACCTAGCAACTAAAAATATAATATTCCTAAATGCATCACTAGTTGTTTAGTAATTACTGGGTCTTGAAGAATTTGTGATTTGAAAAGGAAAGTGCAAACTTAGAAACCGAATTAAATGACGTGATGAAAATTATATAAGCCTTTTATAATAAGTATTAAAATGTCTAATACTGAGATCTCACTAAGATGTCTCATGGGCCAATTCTGAATGTAGTCTGACAGCTGTCTAACTACGGAGTTAATATGATTCTGATAAATCTAGTAACTACTGCCTACTAAATGTGAAAGTATAGCATGCAACACTTTTTTTTTTTTTTTTTTGAGAGGTTTTTGCTATAGGGTGCGTGCGCTTACCAGACAGAGAGAGAAAGGGAGATAGAAAGTGAGAAGTCACCCCTCAGGGGGGATGGCCACACCGCAATCCCTTCTCCTCTGTACTCCTCTCGGGATCTTGGGCATGCACACACACGCACCCGGCGTGAGTTTTAAGCCACCGGGTCCAGGACGAGAACCACAGTCAACTAGGGGGGAGTCCAGTGACATAGCCATTACGCTAACTACTGGTCCCCCATATGCAACACTTTTAATGTAGAGAAAAACACGTGTTGGGAGAGCAGGCCTGATAGATGATATTGGTGATTAGGGAATCAGAAAGAAAAGCTTGCACTCCATGAAAGCAGCAGCAATTCTTAATATTAAAAAAAAAAAAAAAAAAAGTTTTTTTTTCTGATTAAGAGATAAAATAAAACTCTTTTATTGCCTTTGCATTAAGGATGAAAAGAAATTAACATTTGTATGTTACTTGTGTTAACCCGCAAATGATTTCTGAATTTAATTGGTCTATTTACATATAACCACATTCTTTTTTCCCATTATTCTTGAACTTGACATCATAAATCATTATTAAGATTAAAGAGTTAGTTTTATGGGGCCCAATGTGTCATTGAGCAGAGTCCTGAAAGACTGCTGGGTGCACATGGCCTGCTTGGGGTGGGTTGGAAGAAAGGTTGGCATCCTATTAAAGAGGGTTCTAGTGGCAGAAGCACAGAGGCAGCTGCTTCTTATTTGATTCTAGTTCTTAACCTCCTTATAATAAAGAAGAGATCATTGTCATGGGAGGAAGAGGCTGTGTGCAAGCATAATCAGTTAAAAAGAATTAGTATATATATGTTTGTGACTAGAGTTCTAACTGAATTAAAAAAAAACAGTAAAAAAGACAAATGACATGTTTATTATCTGTCTATGCAAATCAAGCTGCTAAAAGTCCTTGGTTTGAAGCCCCGCCAGGAAAGACAAAGACTCAAGAGGGACATATTGTCGCAGTTCCACAGGGTACTAACATTCCAGCACATGAACCGATCTCTAGAAACATAGTAAAATACGCTTGATGGAACCTGCAATTGTCAAACCCATTGCCTTTCTAACCGAAGGATTTATTGTAACACTGAGATTAAAAACAGAAAAATGGCATGTTTCTGTTATAGTTGCCAGAATTCTCAAGTAGGTCTACCAATGGATTCTTCATAAGGCCACAAACAATTGATCACACAATAAAGATTTTTAAAACATCTTGAAAAGAAGATTTCAAAAATATTGGCCTAGTGATCAAGTTCAGACTCCTTAATTAACATTCAACTTCTTTTCCCAAGGCGTATTTATCTTTCCTTGGATTAAACCTGCTGAGCCATATCAAGTCCTTGTCATGCATGAGTTAGACTCTGGCTCTTCCTAAGTCACTCAGGGGTATTCCAACCTCACCTCCTACTGCTATGCTGTGGCCTGAGTACTCAAAATTAGACATAGCCTGTCATATTCCACAGTGACAAACGAAGAAAAATTCTATTACCTTAAAAGCCAAAACTATTGAAACTGTGGATATTCCCGGGAGACACATTTTACTCAACTTGAACATTAACCTTCAATGAAAAAGAGCAATGTGACAGTAGAAAGAACTGCTTTGCAAAAGCATGAACTCATTGAAACTGCCAGTATTTAAGGCAGAGATGTCTTTCATCTGCCTGAAATACAATAATAGATTGTACATTTGGTAGAGAGTTTGACACAATTCTGAGGGCAGTTTTCTCTTTTAAGATTTTTATCATCCTACCTCAGTCACTTTAATTACCATACCTTTATGGAAACAGGATTGGTTTCTGTTTTTAATGGTTATTTATCTTTGAAATGGATTTGCATATTAAAAGTCAGTATCATCTTACAGTGGGAGTGTACCTGGTAATATACCAGTTCATTAGAAAAGTCACTATGTATTCTTTTTTCTTTTTCTTGGACAGGTTTTTTGCTATAGGGCGTGTGCGCTTGCCAGAAAGACAGAGAGAGACAGAGAGACAGAAAGCGAGAAATCATCCCCAGGGGGGTTGGCCATGCTGCAATCCCTTCTCCTCCATTCTCCTCTCAGGATCTTGGGCATGCACGCACATGCACCCAGCGTGAGTTTAAACCATTGGGTCGAAGACTTGAACCACAGTTGACTCTGTGGGAGTCCAGTGACATAAACGTTACACCATCTGCTGGTCCCATGATGTATTCTTTTTATGTGAAAGTGTGACATGACTTTTCCAATGACCCAATGCATTCTTGTAATTAGAGTAATTTCTTTGGAAGAATTTCTAGTTTTTAATTTCTATATTTGGTAAAGCATCTCTTGGGAGAGAATAATGAACAGAAAAGATCACATTTGAAATATTCTACTGAGACTTCCCTGAGTAATATGCCAAATAACTCTAGTGAGAACCCTAGTCAAAACACGTTGCTATGGGAAAGATGGTTATAGTAAACTGACTAACTTTACAATTATTTTTACCTTTCTAACATTAAAAGACATTTAGTATGGATTTATTTTTGCTTATTCAGCATCTATAACCTAGCTATACTCCTCAGTTCTTATTGCCATCACAAGAAAATTGAATCTGTGCTTCTTAACAGTGCATTCTTCCTTTATTTCCACACCCCCACCCTCTTTCAAACTCAGGTGCGGAATACCCTTGCGGACCAAAATCTTGTTTTTAGTCACTGATAATGAATAAGATAGAAAATATGATGATTCAGCACAACTATATCTATGAAACTTTCACTCTGAGTTCTAGAAATCATTTCACTTAGCCACATGTGCTGCACACACAAGATTCCATTTCTGTAAAATAAATTAAAAAAAAAAGGAGACAGAAAACAATAACAAGCAAAGAGGAGAGAGAAAGAGAATAACTGGATTTCTAGTTCTCTTAATTTTAATGTTGTATGTATATACGTATGTGTGAGGGCATTGCATATTTATTAATTATTATGAATCCTGCATCTACTGAGTTTACCTTCTCCTGTTATATGTGGGAATCTTCAAATATTATAGAAAGGCAGATATTGAACATTTGCACAAAAAGTTTTTTTATTTCTCAAAAAGAGAAATCTTTCAACCTAATAAGTGGCCTACATATGAAGGACCTCAATACCCAAGAGTCTCTATATACCCATCACTGCAAGAACATGAAAAATATATTTTTAGAGTTCTATATGGCTGAAATAATTTATATTTAAAAAGAGTGGACAATAAATTATTATTCCATGGAATTTTCTATAGTAGGAAAAACAGATCAAACAAGTCTTGGTGCATTATGGATGAGCTGCCAAGCTGGCAGTGGCCTACTAGTTGAGTGGAGGGATGCAGTTCATGAGGTAGACTCAACTAAGAGAATCTATGGAACACAGACATGAAAGCGCTTTCTGAAACCATCTGAATATTTGGTCCACTGTCCAATAATGCACTGGGGAAGTTGAAATAAATATAAATCAAAAAGGGAGTTTGTTCTTTGTGAGGTTGGTAGATATAACTTGATGTCAAAGTAACATCAGGCTTCAGACTTTAAAAAATGATTAATAAAATGAATATCAACGTCTTCATATTTTTTGCTTCATAATTTCACTTCATTTGTCAAGCATATAGAGTGGCAAGAAAAGATATACAATGCAGAGAAGCTGGCGTACAGCTGCTGAAAAGATTTCTTATTCTGTGCTGATCATGTGTAAGAAACAAACAACATCAAATTATCAAACACCTACAATGGCTTTCCCTTAGCTCAGTGGTTGAGTGTTTTGCCTGAGGAAGAGATGATGTGGCCATATGTGGTATCAAATCCCAGTGCTGGTGGCTTGAGGGACATGCTGGACGCATGGGTATGCCTGTTCAAAGTCTTGATAGGATGGAGAGGTTGAGGGGAGAAGATTGCAGTGTGACATGGTGATTAAACCCCATTGGTACTCTCTTTCTCTTTCTCTGGCATGTGTATGCACACCCTCTGGGAGTTAAAAAACAAACAAATAAACAATCTGCTGTCAGATAAGCGAAAGGAAAGCAAGTATAGGCAATAGGTAGTGAGGACTGAAGAACTGGGTGAACCTGATGTCCACTACCAAGGACGCAATGTTAAAGCACATGACCTGGAGAGTAGGCACTGAAAAGTGGCAGCTCATTTTAATAAGGTCTTCCACTCACCCTTTCCCAATTTACTTAACAATCATATACTCCATGCTTAGCACTCTGCTGAAAACCATAAAAGGAAACAATAGAAAAATTTTAAAAAGAATAGAAAGTGTTTCGCCTTATAATTCAGGTGGGCATTCAAATAGGCTGATTAAATAATTTATCATACAAATAGACAATTTGGAGAGTAGGAGAAATATGATTACTAATTATTCTGGAGCAACATGTAAGCCAGGACTGTTTTTAGCAAAGCAGGACATAGTGTTGCCATACAGATGAGCTATAACTAACCCATGCTTAAATAAAAATTTGAAATTGAATATGAAATGATACAGAGTAAAATAAAATATAAAACAGATCTAAAAGAGCATGTTGTCATCAACAAAGGAAAATATATTATGCTACCAAATTAGAAATGCCCAAGAATAGTAAAAAATTAATTAAGTCAACTCAGCATCAACTAGCACAAGCAAGTCATAATAAATAAAAAGGAAACATTGGGACCAGCAGATGATGTAATGGTTATGTCTTGCACAAGCAAGACATAGTAAATAGAAAGGAAACACTGGGACCAGCAGATGATGTAATGGTTAAGTCTTTGGACTCCCATGTAGTCGACTGCAGTTCAAGTCCCAGACCCGATGGCTTAAAACTCACGCTGGTGCCTGTGCATGTGTGCCCATAATCCTGAGAAGAGAATGGAAGAGAAGGGATTGTAGTGTGGCCATCCCTCCAGAGGGTGATTCTTTGTTTTCTCTCTGTCTCTCTGGTGAGCACACATGCCCTATAGCAGAAATCACTTAAAAAAATATAGAAAGGAAATTTTGGACCACTATATACTTCTTAGAATGCCTAAAATTCAAAACAATGAGAACATCAAATGCTGGTGAGGACATGGAGCAACCGGAACTTTCATTTATTGCTCATGGGAATGCAAAACAGTAATACCACTATGGATGGCAGTTTCTTATAAAGCTAATAAACATATTATTACCAAACAATCTAGCAATCTTGTTTTTGGCAAATACCTAAATTAGTAGAAAACTTACACCTATACAAAATCCTAAATGTGGATTTTATGGCCTCTATTCATAACTGCAAAAACATGAAAAAAAGAAGTTCTTTAATAAGTGATCTTACAATAAATCATGATGCATCCATATGAGGGACTATGATTCAGCTTAAAGGAAAAGAACTACTGAATAAAGAAAAGACATGCATATTGCTAAGTGAAAAGAACCAGTCTGAAGTGGCTACATAATGTATGTTTCCAACTATGTGAATCTGAAAAAGCCAAAACTATAGATATAGTGAAATATCAGTGGTTTTCACAAAATTTGAGGAAAGAATGAACAGATCAAACACAGACGATTTTTAGGGCAGTGAATGTACTCTGTATGCTATTGTATGTTAAATACATGTCACTATGCATTTGTCAAAATGGGCCTTAGTTGATATTAATATATCAATAATGGTTCATCAGTGTAATAAATATACCACACTAATGCAATATATTAAAAATATCAGGGGACCAGCAGTTAGTGTACTGGCTATGTTGCTGGACTCCCATGTAGTTGACTGCGGTTTGAGTCCTGGACCTGGTGGCTTAAATTCACGCTGGGCATATGTGCGTGCATGCCCAAGATCCCAACAGGAGAATGGAGGAGAAGGGATTGCGGCATGGCCATCACCGCTGGGAGGTGATTTCTCGCTTTCTATCTCTCTGTCTTTTTCTGTCTTTCTGGCAAGCGCATGCACCCTTTAGCAAAAACCTCTCCAAAAAAAGAAAGAAGAAAGAAGAAAAAAGGAAAAAAAATACTGGAAACTGGACCTTGAAGGAAGAATGGATACAAGAATCCCACTTTCCACTCAATTTTTCTCTAAATATAAAACTGTCCTAAAAATAGTCTAAATTTTTAAAGAAGTTTCTGGGGCAAATGTGCTCAGCAGGGAGAAAGAGACAGGGGCAGCAGAGACAGAGACAATGAGAGGGAAAGTGAGAAATCACTCTCCAGAACGCAATCCCTTCTCCATTTTTCTCCTGGGATCTTGGGCATGTACTTGTGCCTGGCATGATTTTCAAGTCCCCGAGTCCAAGACTGGAACCATATCAGCCATGTGGGAGTCCATCTGCTGGCCTTAGTCTATCAATTTTTAAAAGTGGGGGATGTCAAACTGTGAAATGGCATAATCATTGGAGGAAACCTGGCTACACATTTATATAGGCCCATGGTATCACCACTGGACAGGTGTCTACAAGAAATAAAAATCTCGATGGAAGGAACTATTTTCTTTCACCTGTTAAATAAGCAAATTTAAACACATATGCTGAGAAACTTTGTTGAAACCCTGTACCTGCTTACATTAGTCCTGAGGACACACTTAGCTTTTATGACAAATAATCACTGTAAACACATTCATGTTGTATTGCCTCATACCCCCTTGGTATTGCTGCTTGGACAGTTTCTAAGAATACAGTATTTCTCAGCTTTTGGGGAAATGAACAAAGAGAAAGGCAGGCATAGTCCACCTGAGACATTCATATAGAGTAGAAAGGAAGCGAAAGAGACTAGTATAAGCCATAGAAACTCTAGAATACCTAAAACACTAGGAGTTGATGAAATGTGGAAGTGGAACCACGTATAACAGCCACCAGAGAGCAATGCCCAATTGTATTTCCTGTCAAATGAAAATTTTTCTGACTGTGCTGTCCAGTGTGGTAATCACTAGCCACATGGAGCTATCGAGAACTTGGAATATGACTGGTGTGACAAAGAAAGGGAATTCTTAGTTTTATTTAGTTTTGGTTAATTGACATGTAAATCAAGAAAAGTACATGTGGCTAGTGATCCTATAGTTTACAATACGACTGAAGAAAATAGAAGACAAGTCCGTAAGATAGGATACTCCAGTCCATAGCTCTGAAAATTAGAGGAGCTTTGATGTTCAGCTTAGACTAAAAGGGGTTATTCTAGAAAGACTAAGATACCAGAAGAGAAGTATTGCAATACACTAAGTAGATTGTGACAAGGTTCTGGTGATAAATTAAAAAATGAACGGGGAAATAGAGAGATGTGGAATTGAAGGAGAATGAGCAGGATAAATGAGCCTGTCAGAGAAGACCCTCAGTCATGACAAACATGGTGTTTGTCATTGAAAAATATGGGCTATGGGTAAAGTTGATTTAAGTGAAAGAAAAGAAGTTCAGACTTGGACAAATTGAAGGTAATCAAAGAACATGTAGGAAGTTTTCAGGAGTTAAAAATTTGGGGACAGAACTTAAATAAAACAGTAAGATTTGAGATAAGAATGTGAGGGTTATCTACATAAAATCAAAAATTGAAATTACATCAAAAGAAGACAGAGCTTGAATAAGACTGAGTCCATAGTAAGAAATTTGGAGAATTAGAAAGAAGTATCAACCACAGAAAGAGCAGAATATATTCCAATTCATTGAATTTTTAAATTTTTATTTGGTCTTGACCTCCTACCTCCTTTTCATCTAGTTGCCTTTAGCAGCAGTTTTCAGGTTTCAAAAATTCTCATTAGACTTTTCCTTAGATTTTAGTTTATCAGTAAAGAAATTAACTTTGCCTTCTAATTAATATTATAATAAACTTTTATTATTTCTCTCTTTGTAAAATCTCTCTCTTTTCTTTCAAGTACCTGAATATTTTCTTTGAGTTCAAGTTGCATTAAATTCATCTAGGCCCCTACCCCCAATCTCTCAAGAAAGAAACAAATGAATTTTTAATATACTGCCTTTTGTCTCTTCCAAATCAGCTACGATGAACTATTTCTATGTCTTTACTTTGTGAGAGGGCATATGTGCTCACCAGAGAGCGACAGAGAGAGAAGGGAAGTGAGAAAGTATCCTTAATGGGAAATAGATATAATAGTCATACTTCAATGCCTTCTTTTTCCATTTCTCCCTTCTTTCAGGATTTTAGGCATGCATACACATGTGCCTGATATGTTTTTCAAGTGACTAGGTCCAGGACCCAAACCACGGGGTCCAGCAGCCTTTACCACCACGCCACCAGCTGTTTACAAAAGTTTCTTGTAAGTGTGAAAATTATGTTGCATAAAGTTACCTGTTTATTAAACTACAACATACTAGTTATGATATACTCCATTAGCAGAATTGGCAAAATACAAAAATTAAGGCCCTTGGGAGTAGCAGTTAGTGTAATGGCTAGGTCACTGGACTCCCAGGTAGTCAACCACGGTTTGAGTCCCAGACCCAGCAGCTTAAACTCACTCCAGGCGAATGTGCATGCGTGCCCAAGATCCTGGGAGGAGAATGGAGGAGAAGGGATTGCGGCGTGGCCATCCCCCTGGGGGTTGATTTCTCGCTTTCTATCTCTCTGTCTCTCTCTTCCTGGCGAGTGCATGTGCCATATAGTGAAAACCTCTCCAAATAATAATAATAATAATAAGGCCCTAGACTTCGCCTCTCTAGGTTTGAATTATTTTTCAAGTGCTTCATCACAGTGGGACCTTAGATAAGAAGGGTTTACTAAGTTTCTACTTTTTTATCTGTATAATGGTGATGTTCGCCCATAACTTAACTCATATAGTAGTTATGACAATTAAAAGAGAAAATATGTATTAAGTGCTTAGTACATTAGTGACAAGCAGTAAATGTTTGATAACTTTTCTTATGTTTATTTGAAATATTTATTTTCTTTATGTAGTAAAGTATCGAAAGTAAAATAGCACAATTATTTTATGTAAATCTAAGAAAGTTGTAATACCCCAACAAACTGTGACGTGCCACTGAATGAATCAAACATGCCAATTTCGAAGATGTTAAAATGTGAGAAAATATTAATCATAGAATAAGCATATATGGTAGTGTTTCTGACATTCAGAGTTTAAGAGTTGCTGATTTCTGAGAATTTCAAAGATCTATTCATACAAGAAAGATAACTGTGAGATGCCATTTAAAAATGGACAGTATGAATTCAGAATATGAAATAAAATTGTGGCTTCTGGAGTGAAATAGACTCGTTAAAATCCCTACTCTATTACTTGCCAATGGTTTGCCATTGGGCAATTTATTTACCTTCTTCCTGTAGCTATAAAATGGAAATATGGTGCTTCTTGCCTCCTCAGATGACTATGAATATGAAATGAGGGTAGTACACATGAAGCCATTCACACTGTGCCTGGTGAATACTCAGTGCTCACTAATCACTTCTTGCCAGCTGTTAGTGGCAGCACAGACCTCTTTCTTTAGTGGTCTACGGTAGACCAATGTCAAGATAAAGCAAGTTATTCAAGGATAACCCCCCAAATTTACAAGTGCTATGACCAAATAGAGATGCAGCTATAAAACTCAACCTCTCTGTGAGGCTGAGCTGGTTTGTGTCTAGAGAGCTTCTTGGGTACACCAGACAACCACGTGCCCATGACCCAGTGCTGGCTCAGGCTGGGGGTGGGTTACAGTGTCAGGGCTCGGCTGTGGGTGCTGCCTTTTCCTTTCTCTCTCTCTTTGTCTTGCTCATGGAAGTAATACATGAATAAGCTTAAAAATTATGGATCCTACACTAAAAGCTACTGCTGTAAACCAAATGATGTATTTAAAATTAAAAACACAATTGCTGGATCTTGATAATAAGTATTTTTAGAGACATCGACTGCCAGACATATCCTGCAACCTCTCAGTTTTATCTTTCAATGTGAAATTTTAAAAGGTGTGTGTGTGTGTGTGTGTGTGTGTGTGTGTCCAAGAAAAAGTTTTTCTGTGGAGCTCCTGGGTTGGCTTATTTTTTTGTTTGTTTTGTTTTATTTTCTGTTCTTCATAGATTTAACATTTTTTCTTATGAGAATTTAAAACTAACATTTCAAACCATGGGAAAAAAAACTTGCTCTTACCACTCAAAAATAAAGTAAAAAATGGGACCAGATGGTGGTGCAGTGGTAACAAAACTCTGTCTCCATGACAAACCGGGGTTGTGTCCTGGGACTTCTCTGAACACACTGGGTACATGCTCATGCCTGTGACCTGGGCCAACTTGGACTGGGTATGGATTGTGGCATGAAGATCCTGCTGGGATGCTCCTCTCTCTCTCTCTTTATTTCTCTCTCGGGGAAATAAATGAATAAACATTGAAAACAAATAAAGGTAAAATGGAAAAGAAATTAGATTTTAAATCATAAACTCACTATGTTCAAAAATGGAAATATTTTATATAATTTTGATCATTAATAACAGAAGCTCTGACACCTAATCAACACTGAAATCAGAGCATTTTGATTAATTTAAATATGTACTCCTGACATGTTTCTACAAACGGGGGTGGGGGGGAACCACTGCGGGCGTTATGATGCATTACCATGCTTTGGAGCAATTTGTCTCATGGCACCCAATAAATGACTCACATTGACATAAAGCAAGTTAGTATGCTATTAAGTACCATAAATCATCATATTTGGTAGTTAGTGTAGATGAGAAACATTAATGGAGCTTGAATTTGTTTCAGGTGTTTGGAACTCATTGCATTCACTCACCACTACACATTAAGTAGATAAAGAAATATCTTTCCAAGTAGGAAAATGTGTTAACCATCTGTTTCCCATACACAGCACAGTGAGCATTAAACAGGTGCTACAGTGAGGGCACAGCCTGTGGGCTGCTTATCTCCTGGAAGACGTTGCCCAGATGGCTGAATCTGACAATCCATTTGAGTCGTCAGTGTCTCTGCTGCCCTCCACGTCACATATATTGAATTTCAACCTTGACAAAAGAGTGCATTTGTAAGTTCAGAGAAAGAACTTAGTTAGAGGAATAAAAATGGGCAACTAAGTTTTCAAAAGCTTTGCTATACCAACTCTGGGATTTGTTTGGCCATGAGGGAGGCTAGACTAGGGAGCCTATAGTAAGGCAGTTGGTCATCAGAGGATCTGGGCCCAACCAGAAGCAATAAACTTCCCCAATCTTAACATCTTATTTAACTTTATTATAGTTGTGAAAATGGGGAATCATCCAACGGTATTAGACTTTCATCAGTTTTTCCACTAACTAATGTCCTCTTTCCCAGTTTAGAATACAATAGAAGATCCCACATTCAATTTAGCTGCCATATAACTTTAGTTTCCTCCAGTTTATGGCAATGTCTTAGTCTTTATGATATCGTCACGACATTTTGAACAAGCAATGGTCACTTACAGACTTCCCTTGTTTTCATGATCCCATGGTTTTGGTAAGAATACCACAGGAACAATGTTTTGCCTTTCACAGTATATCATATGAGGAAATACAAGATTTGAGTAAGTTTTGTTATTGGTGATATTAACTAAATTACTTAGTTAAGGTAATAAGTTGAGCTTCAGGTTTAAGGGATGTTTTGTTTTGTTTTGTTTTTGAGAGACTTTTTAGCTATAGGGCACGTGCGCTCGCCAGACAGACAGGAACATAGAGACAGAAAGCGAGAAATCACCCCCCGGGGGGGATGGTCACGCCACGATCCCTTCTCCTCCATTCTCCTCTCGGGATCTTGGGCACGCACGCACACGCGCCCAGCATGAGTTTTAAGCCATCGGGTCCGGGAAGCAAACCGCGGTCGACTACATGGGAGTCCAGCGACATAGCCATTACGCTAACTGCTGGTTCCCAGGTTTAAGGGATGTTGTTGAGGGAATTCCTCTCTTGATTTCTTTGAACATGCCCTTTGGATTGCTAGTGAACCCTCTGAACTTGGATTTGGAGTGTGTCTTCGGAAAGTCTTCTCCATGGTCTTTGGAGGAGGCAAAGGAATTGATTAAAGACCCAAATCCTACCTACTTAATTATTATTCTCAAGGTAATTTTTTCTACCCTTATTTTATCCTGATGGTAAGAGGATACTCCAAAAGAACATGGCAGATTAAATCATCAGTAAAGGGAGGATAGGGAAGGGGAAAATAATCACTCATGGAGCTTGTTAAATTAATTCAGTCAGTGAGCAGAAATGTTGTATAAATATCTGAGGAAGATAGAATAGGTAAAAGAAGCAGGCTCTCAACAGAAGCTACAGAGCTAGTATCAATATTCTTATAACATGAAGGAGAAAACCCTCACTTGTCTACAGAGAAAAATGTCAAGAAATGCCAATCCATGAACTGACAGCAGTTTTCCCAGCTGAAGGTGAGTCAATATTGCTTAACATCTTTCTATGGTTGCTGGCACTACATTCTTTAAGAATGTCATATTGTGACTGCATATATCACTGTGACACACAAATGAGATGAGATGGCAGTTCTTTCTGAAAGTCTTAAAGGCCATGCAAATGTGTTCAGCTGGGAAATTTGCCAGTTTTTCTTTTCCCCCAACTAAAATAAAATACAAAACACTGTACAGGAGGCAATAAAATAAACATAAATGGGTGAAAAGGACAACCGAAGAACACTATTTTTAATAAACAAATTATATCACAAATAAAAAAATCTGCATGAAGCCGAACAAAATATGAAAGCTCTTCTTGTTGTATCCTTGAGGTTTGAGCTTAGTTTGTTCTGTGTGTGTGTGTGTCCATGAGTACATAAATATAACAAATATTCTCATGTCTTTAAGATTTAGATTTTTGAGTCACTGGATGCCACTGACTTTTTCTACTAATTGCAAAGAATAACTAAAAATGGCGGACAACTGGGCCAGCCAGTGGTATGGTGGTTAAAGTCACTAGATCCCACATGGCTGACTGTGTGGCTTGAGTTCTAGGTCTGGTAGCTTAAAAAAACATGCTGGACATATATGCATGTGCCCAAAATCCTGAGGAGAGAATGGATTGAGGCATAGCCATTCCCCATAAGGCAAGGTGTGATTTTTCACTTTCCTTCTCTCGATCTCTGTCTCTCTACTGTGAGCACATATGTCCTTAGCAAATGAAAAAGAAAGAAGGAAAGAATGAAAAAGAAAAACAAAAAACAGAATGGCAGACATCTTTCTGTCTGGTATTATAACAAATCTGTGAAAAACTACAATATAGCAAATAGTAGTTTTCTCATCATCTCAGATTGGGATTTTTAACTCATTTTGGAAAATTTCATCGCTATTGGCTCCAGTGACTGTTTTCAAGGAGAGCTCTTTTAAGAGGAATCTTTGCTTGATGCAAGACTGAGGTGTTTCAGACATGAAATAAAAACTTTCTTTGCCTGAAGCACCTTTCCACTTTTAGAAATCATATCTTTTATAAGAAAGAAAACAGAAGTTCATGGAAATTAAATATTTTCCCTGGGGACATGTATAAGTTACAGGTATAAGAGAGAAGAGGGAAAAAAAAAAAAAGAAATATTCACTGGAGCTACATTGGTGCCATTTGTTAAATTTCATCAGGTGCTACTTCTTAAATGCCTCCTCTCCTTCGGGGATTATCTCATTATTATTATTGCCAGAGGGCATGTGCACTCACCAGAGAGAGACAGAGGGAGAGGAAAAAAAGCACTCTCCAATGGAGTGTGGTCCTCCCATAATCCTTTCTTCCGTTTCTCCATCCTGTCAAGCTTTGGCATGCACGTGCTTGGCATGTTTTTCAAGCCACCAGAGCTGAGATTCAAATGGGTGTCAGTTATGGAGGATTCTGCTCCTTTAATCACTATGTTAAGGGGTGGGCCTTGCCATTTTAACTTCCCAAAAATCCTGTGCTGCATTTATTTCATAATGTTATAAATGTAACAATTACGGAATTATTAGGTAAAATAGCCCATTCAGGTTTATACCATGAAGAAGTTATTGAGTAAAAGTTTCCAAAATACCTTTTGTCATAAAAAAATTCCTATTATATGTTATGCTAAAATAAAATTAGTCTGTATGCTATATCTTTTAACAAAAGATGTAGTAATCTTTCTCATTAAACTGTCAAGGTATACTGTAGTTCAATAAATGACTATTCTGCACGTTTTTCAGACCAAGAAAAAAAATTCATATCTTCAAAGATCTCTGAAATTCTTCCCATGAAAAGAATCTTTGTTTTTCTTTCTAAAACCATTTATTTATATTTATCTTTAACTTTATTTTATTCTGTATTTTTGAGAGTTAAATTTATCAGTAATTATTTTCAAGATTGTAATAACTTGTCCAGTTAGCTGTTTTCACGAAATACTTCATGCTTGACAGATACTATCTTAGAAACCAGGATCAGAGGTGGGTGAGCTAGGGAGAGTCAAAAGGCTCTGACAGAGGTATCTTTCTAAGAAAGGTTACTGCCTTCTGCTCTAAGAGTAGAGATTAATTCATCTCTGAGTCCCTTATCTTCCTGGGCTTAAGAAGCAAAAATCGATTCAAGCATCTAATGAAGCAATTTTGTAGGGGGAGTTAAATGATTACCTGTGCTTTTAAATACCTGATTTTACACATAACTAAAAAGTAGTTAAATGAATCGTTAAATGAATAACTAGAGGTTTTGCTTATTGGAGGGAATGAGCATAACCTATGCGAAATCTCTAGCATCTTTATTTATATTCTGTTTAATCATTGGTGTACATTGTAGGCTCATAATCCCTTAGCTTTGTGTCTTCTTTTTTTCTCCAAGTCTCCAATCATACAATAGATTGAATCAATGCATTCTACAGCAGCACAGTCAATAATGGTGATGGTGCCTCCTATTTTCTAACAAGTTCAGATCATATTTGAGTGGTTTTTGTCAAAAGTCTCAGGCCTAAGTAAATGGTAGAAACAGTCACTGTTGATGAGCAAAAGTCAACCCTTCTTGATGAGTGGGCAAGTTTTTAGAAAAAAAAATTGTAATGGGTATGGAAAACACAGAAAGTCATTAGATAATCTCCAAACATCAGATGTTTATCATTGAAAGTCTAAATGGCATGAGTAGAATAAAGGCAAGATTAATTAATTAATTAATCGTGGAAACCTTTATTAACAATGGGAGCATACTGAAGGCTAAAGACATTCTCTATGGAGGGTTTTAAGTGGCCTCACTGTCCCAAGCCCGTAGACAGCAACTGAGAGCTTTGAACGAGGGATTTTTCCCTCCCTATTCTGCTCCAAACCGGTCTAAACACTACTCTTATTCAGTACTAGTCAGTTAGTGATAAGTTATTTTATTTAAAAGTGCTATTTATATTCCACATAACCTAAAGTTCAAAGTCTGAATTCAGATTCCTAACCCAATGCCAAGTGTCCTTCTGGAGAATCTATAGGAAAACTGATTTCCTTGCCTTTACGGGCTCCAGAGGCTGTATGTATTTTGGCGGGTATTGGACCTTTATCACTCGAGCCTCCAGCCTCTGTGTTTGTCATCATATGCTGCCCCCTGACATTCCTGAAACCCTCTGATAAAGATCCGGGGTTATCTTGTGCCATTAAAATAAAAGTTTTATTTTAAAATATTAAAAACATGATTACTTCAGGAAAAAATTCACGTGTTCCCCTTCCTGAATCATGACAGTATATAAAACAGTGTTTGTCAATATGTGGACCTACAATGGGATGACCGGGATGTTTGAGCCACTTGGGATCTTCTTAAAAACTGATTTCTGAGTCCACTCTGAATCTACTAAATCATAATCTCTGAGAATGATGTCTAGGACTAATTTTCAAAAATGGTCCCAGGGATTATTTTTATAGTAAAATTTGAAAGCCACTGAATTAAAATAAAAACCAGGATGTTACCTTATGTGTATTTTGTTGTAAGCATAAAATATATATTGAAAGAATTCAGGAAGTCCAGTCAAATGTTATAGTGGTCTGTAAAGTAATTTAAGACTGTTGATGTACTTGACAGAGCATTAAGTAATCTTTTTTTCTGCTTTGAAGTTATCTTTTTCCATCATATACATTAAATGTTAATGGAAACACATATATGGAGTTTCTAACTCAAGAGTAATGTCAGTCAATCCAGTCCCAGACACATTTCTCCATATCCAGCAAACATGACCGGGTTTGCTAAGAGTCCTATTGCCACCATCACACCGTTTGTTCCAGTAATCTGCTACACATTTTCTGCTTCTTGTAAATGTCTCATATCTCTGTTAGCAATTACAGGCATAGACATAATTTCTTAATTATTTTAATAGCATCAGAGAGGACTGGCTGAAAAACCCTCTTCAGCAGTTCTTCCATGGACTGTAATCCAGGAAACTCCTGTGGCTTCAGTCTTTCAACAAAGATCTACAGTCCTTGCAAGGCCATCATGAATCCTTATTTAAATTGAAAAAAAAAAAAAAAAAAAAGGAAATCCAGGCTTTTTCACTTGATTTCTTACTTGTTTCACCATATCATGAACAAGTTCTGGCTTGTTAATTAAGCAAGCCCATAACCTTCTACCATTACCCACCTCTGAGAACAACCACAGTTAATGTCAATTCCATTTGTGTAAGGACACACTACACCAGCAGCATTAGATAAAAGTCTTGCATCGTTAGCAGCAAACTGAACAATCAATGAACAATCACCTTGCTTCATGGTAAATTCACTGTCTCTGGCTTTTATAGATCTGACAAAATCAGCAGCAGCTATCATTGGCATATAACACAGATCATAACTATATTTTCTTACTAGAGTTCTAAAAGTCAACTTTGAATATCGAACCATGGGGGCACAGGCTTTTACCAACTGTCCAGATAAAACGTATCACAGGATGTTTTTCTTTCTTGACATATTGTGGTTTGTATAGAGTCATTCTTCATGAATAGAGATTTGTTTCAAATTTGATGATTTTATTGCTGTCACATTGATACTTGAGATATGGACAATCCATCAGTTTCTAACTAATAAAGTTTGGAGTCACTTACAGCATGAGGCTTATATTTAGAAGTAAGCACTGCGGCCACCTTTTTCTCAACCTCAGGAATGGTGCCAGCCCTAGGGACGTGGCTCCAAGCTGTGGTGAGAGATGGAGGGAAGTACCTGTCTGGTGGCCTTGGTTTTCCAGTCACCTTTGGAGCTCGCCCACTCCAGTACTCATGTTGATCCCAATCAAGCTGGGGCAGACCTGGTAGCAGAGACTACCCAATCGAAGATCCAATATTTATCTGGGATTATTCAGGAAAATTTTGCCTCTCAATATCCTTAAGTTAGTCCTTTTGTCATGTTAGGAGGTATAGTCACATATTCTGAGGTTTAGGATATAGACATCTTTGGGAAGTCATTATTTTGCCTACTACAATAACTATATCATCAGTTGGACACTGAAACAAAGAAAAAAAGATACAAGTTTCTTTCCACAAATAACAATAAATATGTATTCTTTTATATGAAGTTTCCCTTCAGCTTTTGTGATAATTGATAATATTGGGTTGTCAGAAAAGTCATGATTTTTTTTTCTGTTTTTCTATGCAAAAATGAATCATGACTTTCCCGGCCACTCAATATATTAAACCATCATGATTCTTGAATGTGGATAAACTTGCCTGTAGGTAGCTGGCAAAATGTCTGTAATTATTCCTCTCCTAGTATCTATTATTCTTTAAAAATGCAAGCTTGCAGTTCCTCCTATCACAAGGTAGACTCTGTTTCAGCGTGCTATTAATCTGGTTTGTTTTGTGACTATTTTGCTCAATAGAATATATTCTAAGCATAGGCTTCCAGAGTCTTCATGCATTTCAGCTTTCTCTCTTGAGTCTTCTATGAGCTGTGCATAAAAGCAGGCAACCTTCTGGAAGAGGAAAGACCGCATGTGACAGAGCGGAATTCTCACAGCTCTGTTGCCATCCTAAAGTGGCCAGACCTCAGCTGACCTGGCAGCTGACCATAGATGCATGAGTGATACCAGACAAGAACAGATGAACTTCAAAACTCCTCGGAGAATAAATGCTTATTGCCTAGACCTACCAATTTTGAGGTAATTTGTTACACAACAAATGCTAATTAATACATTACATAATAAGAATTTTTTTCTTAGTGCTGTAAGTAAATATGCCATCCTTTCCAAGATTTATGAATTTATAATATATTCTTATAAATTCCTAAAAAATCATTACAATCTTGTTTCACATATTAAATGTGATGATCTATGTTAATTGATATCTTTGAACTATAGTTTGCCTCATAAGCATAAAAATCCTCAGGTATGGTGGTAAAGGTATAGATTCCCACATGGCTGACTGTGGTTAACATTCTGGGCCCATTGACTTGCAAATGACACCAGGCATGGGTGTATGTGCCCAAAATCCTGTGAGGACAATAGAGTAGAAGGGATTGCAGAGTGGCCCTTCCCCCTCTCTCTCTGTTTCTCTCTGGCAGGTGCATGTGTTCTAAGGCAAAAGCCTGAAATAACTAACTAAATAAACAAACAAATTAATAAAAGTTCATTCAAGGGCCAGGAGGTGGCATGGAGATTAAGCTGGGTCCCACCTGGCCAACTTCACAGTTTGATATGAACCCCTAGCTTCAGAAGCAGGCCAGGGACAAAAGCGTACATGCTTAGAATGCCAACAATACAAGGGAGAATAGGGGACTGTGGTGTGGCCTTCCCCCCTCACTGCGGGTGTAATTTCTAACTTTCCCTCTATCTTTACCTCTCTCTGGCAAGCGCATGTGCCTTACAGCAAAACAAGACAATGTTTTAGAAATGATAACAATAGGTTTTGTTCCTCTTTTAAAATTGTAAATTGTCATCAGGGAAAATTATTTTAAGAGATTTTCAGTGATTTTCCTATTATAATTACACTAGACTAAATTATTCTGACAAAGGGCCTCGAATGCAGGAAGTTTTTATAGGAGTTGATATTTCTCTGTATGAGTTTGTGTACTTACAGAAAATAATATTAATGGTCCTTTAGTTTCTTTTTTCTATTAACAAATTCTCTTTTGAACCAAAATATACTTAAATGAAGACATTTTAATAAGTCAGGACTTATGCTTCATCTGTATTTGCTAAAAATTTTTAGACAAAAAATACATCGGTATCTATATGCATACGTATGCATGTATATTTGTAAATAAACATATATATTTTATGATTTAAAATTCTACAAACTCTTGATTTTACCCCAATAATTTTACCTAATTTTTAAAAACAAAGTCTTATTAGTGAAGAATTTCCTTCTATGGCAACATTAAAATATAGTTTATTGCTACATATTATTGAAATGATTTGGTAATTACAAAAGAATTTTCCAAATTAAAATTATTTTTGTCCTTATAATGTAATCAATATTGAATATCATTCCCCATTTTTCCAATATCATACTAGAGATATTTGGAATAAATATATATGTCATATAGGTCATAAATATATATGTTATGGTTATAAAGTAGTTAGAATTTTCTCACATTATTTATGCAAATGAATATTATTTTATTGCCTCAAAATAAGGTACCTTAATAACACAAAGATTTAATATAAAGAAGAAGAATGATGTATAGAAACTATAGGTTAAGGGACCAGCTGATAGCATAATGGCTATGTTGCTGGAATCCCATGTAGTCGATTGTGGTTTGAGTCCCAAACCCGGTGGCTTCAACTCACACAAGACACATGCCCAAGATCCCAAGAAGTGAATGGAGGAGAAGGGATTGTGGCATAGTCATCCCCCTGCGGGGTGATTTCTTGCTTTCTGTTTCTCTATCTCTCTGTCTGTCTTTCTTGCAAACGCATGTGCCTCTCAAAAAAAAAATATTAATTAATTAACTAAAAAAAGAAGAAAGAAAGAAAAAGAAACTATAGGTTAATTTGTCAATAATTGCTGTGCTATGAGTGAAGTATATAATTTCAAATTTAGTTGAGTTGGAATTATTTTCACATGTCTAATAATACAATAAAATACTTCATTGGAAAAAAAAGCAAGCTAATTCCTCACTTGACTTCACTTTTTCCTTTTTCTTTTTCCCCCCTTGTTCTGGAAGTCAGATTGAATTTACATAAAAGAAAATTTTGCAAATATTCTGAACACATATTTATGTAAACTGATTTTAAGAACCATATGTGTTTGCTGTGGATGAGAAATTTCTAAATGAACAACTCATGTTTCATACACTTAGGGAAATACCATATTATGACACAGTGCCTTAAAATACTTAAAACACAGTGTGTTCAATATTCTAAATAAATCTTATTTTTGCCAGCCAAATGGTGGTTTTCACATACCTATTTTTTTTCTGTAATTATTTGTATGCATACTGGATGGCAAACCACATACCTTGCTAAATAGCACTGATCTCACATTTCAACTAGAAACTATCATAAAAGCCTAATATTCTTACTACTGGATTTATGCAGCTACTTCTTAGCCAGATGCCTATTTACATGGAAGATTCTTTCTACCTTTGGCCATTTCTTTTATCAATTATCTTGAGTAATTGTCCAAAATTATTACACTAAAATTAGTAGAGATTGAAGGGAAACTCATTTCTGTGGCTTACTTTGATAAAGAGAAAAAAGTAATGACACTGTAAATATCAATATTCAACATACCCTCAGCCTTAGATGTCCAACTAAAATGTATTATTATATAGGTGCAAACATAAAAAATTACACCTGTGGAATGAAATAGAGTCAAGTCAAGGATCAGCACATGGCTGCATCTTTTAAAGAAATCCTCATTTCAACATAACTTCATAAATAACTACATGTCCTTTATTCTCATTAAACAAATTAGAGTTCCTTAATGTTCAAGAAGGTCTCATTGGAATAACTGCTACTTATACATATGTATCGCAATAGAAAAATAGGGAGCAATATATATATATATTTTTGCTATAGGGCATGCGCGCTCGCCATACAGACAGAGAGAGACAGAGAGATAGAAAGCAAGAAATCACCCCCCAAGGGGGATGGTCATGCCTCAATCCCTTCTCCTCCATTCTCCTCTCAGGATCTTGGGCACGCACACACACGTGCCAGGTGTGAGTTTAAGCCACCGGGTCCAGGACTCGAACCGCGGTCAACTACGTGGGAGTCCAGCGACATAGCCATTATGTTAACTGCTGGTCTCAATAGGGAGCGATATTAACAAAATAATTTATCCTGAAAATTTATATTTCTGTGAAGCCTTCTATGAAAGCTAATTCTCCACTAACAAGAGTAGGACTATATACTTTCATGATAATTGCCACTAGGTTAAAAAAGATGACAAAGCATGGAGTTTGTTTCCCAATAAAGCACCTGATATCATTTATTAATTCTTTATAAAATTAAATTCTAATTGCTCTTATTTAGGGATCCCAATGTATGTAATAAATTTCATCTGAAAAAGTAGTTGATTTCAATTGCCATCAGAAGTATGACATAAGTGTCTTCCTAGTCAATCTTGTGTTGCTAATTCTATGTCCTGAATTTGGTTACAACACCCCATTAGCTAATAGATATACTCTATATGTCTATAAAGCATGGTGCACTGTAATCACTGGGGAATGATCATAATCTACCACAAAATTAATGGTTTAAGTATATTATCAATAATCTTCAGAAGATTCCTGTGAAATAGCAGATTAAAACGTTGGTATTTGCTGAGTTAAGCATAATTGATCTAGAGAAGAAATGGCATATTTTAAGATTAACGTTTAAGTCACTGAGGTTACAAGCCCTACATTTAATCCATGTCATCATTACTCGTAAGTCTTCACTAGCTAAATGCAGTACCATGTGTTAGATGCTTGAAGTACAAAGAGCAATAGAAATTGTCCCTGACTATAAGAAACTTACAACCTAGTTGAGGAAACAAGGCACATACATAATGGAACATAAAGAGGACATATCAGAACTGTTTTTGTGGGAGTGAAAGGAGGTCAAGTCTCTATTGGAATAGACTATTTTTCTTGAGGAATCTTGAGTAGAGGAAGTCAATAATACAGGATGCCACCTTTTGTAGTGCATTATATGATAGCTTCAAGACATTTGTCTAGAACACAGGTGAGGGGAAAAATAACATTACATGGTTAAAAATACATGGCAGTGTAGGCAAGCTTCCTAACCTGACAGCTGTAAACTTAAGACTCATTCAATGGCTCCTTACCTTTTGACCATATTCAGCTGTTCCAACTGGTCTGTTTCCACTCCTGGGAGATTCAAACACACTCCTCAGCTCATCGAGGGCAATGGAGAAGCGTTCAATCCTGCGCCGGCCACCCAGTGACTCCTCTTTCAATACTTCAGGCTGGCTATATTCCCTGAAGTTGTCACTCTTACCCTCAGGAACCTTGTTTTCTGGCTCTGTTGTCATCATCTCCTCCATAGTACTGTAAGGCAGACTGGGAGGATCTGGAGATTTAAGTGCTGATACAGTCTCTACTTCAGGCTCAAGCAATTTGCTTTCTCGAGACTGGAAGAACCTGCAATGATGGCCTCCGGAACAACACTCACTTTTCTGGTTATCACTGGATTCCCATTTCTGTCTCAGGAGGTGCAGGGAGCCCTTCTGCATTGGGAATATCGATGGCTCCATATTGTCCTGCAGAATCAAAAATGTTTTCATCAAATCTATGCTCAGGTACCTGAATTATTTTCAAAACACTACCTCAGAGCACCAGCTCTTGGGTTTGTGTCTCAATTTAGAAATCCAACTCTGGTAAATATTAGGTTGATTTTTCTATGCAAAAAGGGTCATGATTTTATCAACAACCCAATAATTTCTGACTCTTTACTTGACCCCTGAAATTATGTACATTTAAATAAAACTAGGCAGGTTAAAGAAAGGACCAGTTTGTATAGCTATGATCATAGATTTTCTTTCCATTTCTGTTCCATAAAATAGGCCAACAATTATATCCAATGTAAAATTTGGGCAATAGTAATTCATTGCCTAGTACATTTTGAGAAAAGGACAATTTATCAAGTCTAACATCAAAGCAAATAGGTTCATTTCCTGCCTACAACAGTTCAAGACTTCCTTTGGAATTACTGGTTTCTGCAAATGTCTTACTTCAGAAGTAATAAATTAATAGTTAATAATTATTATTTTTTGCTGTAAGGCAACTACTTTGAAGATAACTTTGTAAATTTCATTTTATACCAACATTATCACAATGAGTTAGTTGCTACTACTATTTTTGCAAGTAAGAAAATTGAGCAGTGGAGTAATTTGCTCAGATTTCTGAGTGACGATGCCGAGATTTGAAATACATTCATGTAATTTCAGAATCTGCCCTTTTTACCACTGGAACTTAATGTCTCTTTTATACATTAAGTGTTCAATTATCATTTCACTATGAAACTGATTGGAATTTTATCTTGTTTTATAGTTTTTTGATGAGCAGAATAAAAATTAAATAACAAAATATATTTATGAAACACACACACACACATCCAAATCATGGGCAGCAAGAGTTACATGCTTGCATAAACTTTTGTCATAGAAGTTGTTATTTTCTTCTAACCCAGAGATTCTGCACCACAAGTTTAAGCCTATGAAAAATAAATTTTGCTCTTAAGGGATCATACATTTTGCTAGAAAAGTTATCAATACAGTAGGGATGGTGAACAACATCACTTAGATTAAGGTTTGGCAATATCTCAAAAGGAGACCTAACACAAAAGCCCCAGACTTCTTTGACTGACAACCACATTAAGAAAATAGTTTATACAATGGGATTCAGTGCACCCCTTACATAGTTTTAAATATATATATATATGTAGTTTTATATATATATATATATATATAAAAAAAACTTTTGTCTTCATTAAACAATCACTTGAAAATCACTCTGGCTCTGTGTATGTGGCCAAAATTCCAAAAGGAAACTGAAGGAGAAAGGATTGTTTTGTGGATGTGGCCATTCCCCCCACCCCAAGGATGATTTCTCACTTTCCTTCTTATTGTCTCTGTGTCTCTGGTGAGCACACAAACCCTATGACAAAAACTTAAAAAAAAAAAAGAATATCAGCTTCCTACTCAATATCAGCTTCCTACTCAATGGATTTAATGGTTGCTACTGTTTCACGGACCACTGGATAGCTCCACACCTATAGCAGGAGCTTGATTCCAGTTCAGGTTGTTTTTACTGTGTGAACTAAAAAAGCTTCACTGGTAAAATGTACATCATGGCTGTTTTTATAAATTAGATAAAACAATAAACTTCTTAAAATGACTACTGCCCTGTCCCATGACTGTTCATTTAATTTCCAGCTTTATCTCTGACTAAAATTATATCATGCTAATTACTCGAATATTTATGTTATACGTGAGTCTCCTAGATACTAGTGCTTGGAAGAAAAAAAGGTGATATTTTGGGAACCAGCAGTTAGCGTAATGGCTGTGTCGCTGGACTCCCACATAGTCGACCGCGGTTCGTGTCCCGGACCCGGTGGCTTAAAACTCACACCGGGCGCGTGTGCGTGCGTGCCCGCCCAAGATCCCGAGAGGAGAATGGAGGAGAAGGGATTGCAGCGTGACCATCCCCCCTGGGGGGTGATTTCTCGCTTTCTGTCTCTATGTCTCTCTCTGTCTGTCTGGTGAGCGCACGCGCCCTACAGTGAAAATCTCTCAAAAAAAAAAAAAAAGGTGATATTTTGAGACACAAATCCATAGAACAAAGAGGCTGGAAATTTTGGCTTTAATAATGTCGCTAATTAATAAGTTTGGATTGGTCACTTATAAAAAGTCTCAATAAAATAGTAGCACCAAACAAGACCTGAATACCTGTTTGGGAAACTGATCAGCATGTGTTGTCAATTTAATCAACATATGCTATTAACTTCCGTGTCTCATGTGTAAATGGACTACAGAAAAGATCGTATGAACATGGGAATGACTGGAACACTGTCACAGCTGGTAGTGGTGAACTCATGAGGTTATTTCATGAAGAAATTGTTTTCAAACTCAATCTTCCCTAGGAAGAGAAAGCGGAAGAGAGCTGGCAAGTTGGGAAGAAAACCATTTTCTCTTACAGAAAAGAAGATTCTAATAATTAAAACTAATTTGAAACATCAGGATCTGGATTAAGATGGAATAGGCAGGAATAGACATACTTCTTTCTATTTCTCCTACTAAATATGGCTAAAACTCTGGAGATTATATATAAAGCAAATATAAGAGGGCTTTGAAAGGTCTAGAGAAGAAAATGTGCAGGGATATTGGGCACTAAGGAACAAAATGGTGGTGAGTCCTAGGGTTTCTTTTTGCTTCATATATCCAGAACTGGTCCCAGAAAGAGCCAGTAACTCAGACACTCCAATGGAGGCAGGCAAAATTCTTCCCCAAAAAACGTGTTCTCTCTAGCCAAAGAAGCAGGAAAAAGGAGAACCCAGAAGAGCAAAAAGCTTTTAGATTTTAATTTCCATATCTTAGCCAAGTACCATGTAAAAACCACAGCTAACCCCAACTCCAGTCAGCAAAGACTGAATGGTAAAGCATACCTTCCAACTTTCTTCTCACTGCATGCCCCCCTACCCCCTCACCCCTGTCCCCATTACCATAGTGTCAGAGGGAACTGAGTGGGCTATCAGGATGTTTATCCCCACTTGATAGTAACAAGGCCTCTCTCTAAAATGTGGCAGCCCTTGGAGGATCCAGTACTTCTGCCCTGCCTAGCTGCAATGAGACATTTCACCCCATCTGGTTGGTGCAGAGGACACTGAGATGGAACCTAAAACACCTACCATCATTGACCAGTGATAAGGACTCCATTCTAACAGTGATGTCACTAAAGTCCTCATGGAGAGCAGTAAAACAGGACCTCTCTCCTCGCCAGCCAGCCAGGGTAAAGCAAATGCATGGGTAGGGTGATGTCACCTCCACCTGGAAGTACTGAAGCACCCCTCTCCAGAGAGTCAATGGAATTTAATTGGGGGAACTGGGCTTCCACTTCCACTTGGCTATAACAAGACACCTTTCCCCTTCATCTTCTGAAACAGATTAAAATAAGATCCAGAATCTCATGTGATCTCATAACGTTTCTTCATGAAATGTCTGGAATACAATTTAAAAATCACTCATACCAAGGGCCAAAAAACTTGAATTTGAAGGAGAAAAATAATCAGCATAAAAAAAAAGACATGATAAAATAAAGGAATCTTGGAATATTAAGAAGAAAGTTCAGAAAGAGCAAAATTATGGTTAAAAACACTACAATTTTTCTCCTCTTGCATTTTCTACATCACAGGTAGTGGTCGAAATGGGAAGTATAGTGCTGTCTGATGTGGTTCTCCCTATATAAAGAGGAGTAATTTAGCACAGTTATAAACTAGGAAGAGTAAGGGAATAAAGAAAGTAAAGTCTCTGTACTTTATTCCAACTGGCAAAATCCTGATACCAATAGACCGTATTGTATTCATCGTGGTATTTAGAGAAGTCACTAAACAAGTTAAGCATATATGACATATATCAAAACAATATAGAATGATCAAAATGAAATATTCATTATGAGAATGAAGTAGTCAAGTAAGGCATAGAAATGCATGAAAAAGGGAAGAGAAACATATGATAGAGGGAACAAAGAGAAAAGAAACTAAAATGCTAGACTTAAGAGCTATAATTTTAATTATTATATAAAGTGTCGGTAGTCTAAGCACACCAATTGAAAGTCAGAGATTCCATGCTGGAAGAAAACATTATGCAACTACATACAAAGTTGTTATATTGAATTAAAAAAGATCTAAAGAAAGAAAGAAAGAAAGAAAGAAAGAAAGAAAGAAAGAAAGAAAGAAAGAAAGAAAGAAAGAAAGAAAGAAAGAAAGAAAGAAAGAAAGAAAGAAAAAAATACAGGGCCAGATGGTGGTGTGGTGCTTTAGGTGGCTGGTTCTCACATGGTCCACTATGTGGTTTGAGTCCTGGACATGGTGGTCTGGAAAACACATTGGGCACACGTGTGTGGGTGCCTAGTAACCTGAGAGGAAAATTGAGAAGAAGGAATTGTGGTGTGACTTCCCTGTGTGTGAGGAGGGTGCCTTCTCTCTTTCCTTTCTCTCTCCTCTCTGTCTGTTTTGCTCTGGTAAGCACATCCATTCTGTAGCATAACTTTAAAACAAAAAACAAACAATCAAAAAGACAGCCAGGACCAGCTGGCAGCGTGGTAGTTAAGGGAGCCAGATATCATGTAGTCATCTGTGCAGTTCAAGTCCAGGACCCAGCAACTTGAAAAACACACTGAGTTCATGGGCTGTGTGCCCAAAATCTTAAAAGAAGAATTGGAGGAGAAGAGATTTGGCATGACAATTCCTCATGAGGGACTGCTTTCTCATTTACCTTCTTTCTTTCTTCTTTTGTCTCTCGTGAGTGCACAGGCCATCTAGCAAAATAATAATTTAACAAAGCTAGTCTCAGGACCAGCAGATAGTATAGCAGTTACATTGCTGGACTCCCACATAATTGATCATGGTTCAAGTCCCAGATTTGGCAGCTTGAAACTCACACCAGGCACGTGTGTATGCGTGCCAAAATCTTGAGAGGAGAAACAAGGAGAAGGGATTGCAGCTTGGCCGTCCCTCCTGGGGGCTGATTTTTCCTTTTCTGTCTCTCTGTGTCTCTGTTGAGCACATGCACATAGGATAGCAAAAATCTCTCTCTCAAAAATAAAGCTAGTCTCAAAAGGTTACATACTGTATGACTCCATTTGTATAATACTCTTGAAATGATGACATTATAAATATGCAGAACAGATTAGGGGTCGCTAGAGATTATGAATGTGGGGATGGAGTGAGTTTGACTATGAAGGAGTAGTATGACAGAGATCTGTGTGGTGGTAAAATAGTTCTATATCAGGGACCAGCACATAACATGACAGTTAAGGCACTGGACACCCACATGGCCCAATGTGTTTGAGCCCTGGACTTGGTGGCTTGAATATCACACTGAGCATGTGTGTATGTGTACCCAAAATCCAGAGAGAAGAAGGAACTGTGGTATGGCCACCCCCACCCCCCCATGGGGGTGGTTTCTCCCTTTCTCTCTCTCCATTTCTCCAGCAAATGCATGGACCCTGTAACAAATACCTAAAAACAGCCAAACAAAAAAGTTCTGTATCATGATTGTTACCGTGGTTAAAAAAGTCTACATAAACTATAAATGGCATAGAACTATAAATATATACAGTGTGCAGGTATCAATTCAGTGGTTTTTATAATATATCATAGTTGTGTATAATTATTGTAGAAAACCAGGTAAATGGCATGCAGGATCTCTATTATCCTTACAACTTCCTTTGAATCTATTATTATTTTAAAGTAAATGTTAAAAACTGAACAGCTAAACAAATAATTTGGCAAGTTTTATTCTACTTGTAGAAGTGGAAGATATAGAGGGTCATCCCTCTATGATATCACAGCCTAGGCCTGGGGATAACTTTTCTACAACCCTCTCAATATGTAGAAAATTCACTGCTGTCACTATCTCTGACATGAGGGTGACAAAGGAGCAATTACTGATTCTAGAAGCCTAGAGTATCCCTCATACAACCTGTGGGTAGCCTTGGAGACAAAAACAGATCTGCTGTTCCCTCTGCAAATCCCTTCATAGCCCATATGCTTGGAATGCTCTTGCTTATACACACCCTGACGCACACCATGCCACTGCATGGCCTTGCTGATCACCTGCTCCTTCTTCACTCTGTGGCTCATCTATTGCTTGTCTGGGAACTGCAGACAAGTTGTTATGTTCTGGATAATGATCTGTTTCCCAAAAGCTCATGTTTTGGAGTCAATGGTTAAATGTCCCTCAAACCACCCTGTTGTCCATGTAGGATCCAGCCTCTAACTATAATGCCATATCACTGGCTGGCCCTACAGAGAATTTTTACGGGAGGGAAGTAAAGCCCTGACCAAAACTAAGTTGTCGATATATTAAAGACTGGATTCATGTGAGTATTCTTTTATCTTTGTAATTGTAAGAATTATCTCCTGCCTCTATTATGGTAACATTTAGCTTATTTTTAATTATATAATCATAATAATGTCAGGTTTGTGGCCCTTTTTATAAAACATCAATGATTTTGCCTCTCAAGCACATCAAACAGCTCTGAGAAAAATTAACTTTTTGAGTAAGTCCTGGAGAGAAGAAAAATTACCAAATGCTTTCTTGTTCCACTGAAATTCCCTAGTCAAATCTAAAACAAACTTTGTAAACAGCATCATACGGTTGATTTACCAGAACTTCTTATAAATCATAATTATTGCTTCTTATATTTGAAGACGTGGCTTGGTATATTTTTCTACTGAATATTTTTTAAGTTTAAAACATAGTTATTTATCAACCTGAAACTTATTTCCAAATCTAAAGACTATATGACTATTGGAGAATGACACTAAGTAAAAAGGGTTTAAAGAGGCTGGTAAATGGAAAGAGGGAACAGTGCTGACACCTTGGTGTTATAATTCTAAAAAGAAAACACTTTCTGGAATTTATAATTTAATAGCCCATTCTTTATATTCAAATGTACCTTGCAGCATTTTAATCATTATTTTTTTAAAAAAGAAAAATCTAAAGTTTAACATGGGAAGAATGTTTTGACAAATAGTGATCTACTCATCCAATAAAATTCTGTAGCCATTTGAAATGGCAATGATAAAGACAATACAGAAATGTTGAAATAAATGTATGGTATAACATTAGGCAAAGAAGTACACAGAAGAAGAGAATGTATTGGTTTGTGAGAAAAGTCTTGATGTCTTTGTCTCTGTTTTCCATGAAAAATACATCATGTCTTTTCTAACGACTCAATATTTCATAATTTCAATGTATTTGCATGTGTTCAAGAATTGAATTTATTTTTTTAAGTGAGGAGAATCAGGTTGGTATATAGGGATTTGAGGCTTTTGGCTTTCTTACACTTTTAAAGGGAAAATAAATACTACAGTTTACAGTATTGGGTTAAACTGCCCATTTCCTTCCATAGAAGAAAAATAAAGCCTTGTAACAATTATGAACTTTTCTGGCATATTTTAAAATTAATATCCAAAGCATCAAATTCCAATATTCTCACTTTTCACTAAGCAGAGAGTGACCATTGAAAGTAATTGGAAACCAAGAGTCAGTTTACCGCAGTCATCTGTGTTTTAAATTACAACACTACCAAACCTTTTCCAGAATCAGCATGTGATCCCTCCCTCTTCCCTCTGGTAATAATATATATTTCTATTGCTTCTATGATATGGTATCTGACTGCAAGTGATGTCATTCACATTGCTCTAAAATTGTGGCACTTGGTGTCTAGTAACCAGCCAAAGGTTATTTTGGAAAAGAATACACACTTCAGCTCCAGGAATGAGAAACCTTCTGAACATTATTGTAACAACATGGAAATTTTGCTGAAATTCACAGGAAGCCTCCTTCAGATGCAGGCAGGTGGAGTTCTTCAGAAGGCTGTCTAATCCTATTTCACTCTGTAATAATTGAAACTTTACTTTGAAGTTCTGAAAACATAGCACGTTGCAAAGGGTCTGCATGGCATGCCAGAGCTGCTTTGTAGAATAATTTCAGTTGTAAATCAATTTACTTTTTTCCTGAAAGATCAACATATGCTTCCTTTCATTTTTGTATTTTCTACTGGTTTCTACCCGCTCTCTTTCCCAATACCCACTGCGTTTATGCCCACTATACTTCAGAGATTAGAGAATCTCCTAAGGCTCTTCAAACGTGACTATCTATTTTTTTCAGATATAATTTAGCAATTTTTATACCAATTAAAATTAGGAAACATCTTGTTAATCTGCCCATTAGAGAATAAAACATCAGAGTAGAATGAAAAGTTATTTTGAGGTAGAAGTTATTCTATTAGGCTTCTCATCGTTGGTAACCACAGTAATGTGCCTGAAAGGGAAAAAATATTTTGCAAAATAATTCTAGCTTTCTTTAAAAGAGTCACTAATGATCCTAGCAAGATGACAGAACATAAAAACATGTGAGACCTGTCAGCGTCAGCAAGCTGCAGTTTCAAACTACGAAACAAATGGTTTCCAAGAACCTGTCAAATTTATGTTGTCACAAAGCCAAATTCTCTGCCTAGAAATCTTCAGACTTGCCACTGTAGAAAGCAAGTTTAAGGTTAGGAAAATACATCAAACCAACACCTCCAAAAAAGGGTAAAAATCACAAAGATTAGGCTTATAACACTAAGATTAGTGTAATTCAACTTATTTTTCTGTTTTCACTACTTTCTGTTGCCAGGCGTTCAGAGTTTTGTGTTGTAATTGGGAAATATTCTCATATTCAACCACTATTTTTCAGAAAGAAGAAATAAACTAAAGGTAAAGGCTAGAAGTGTTTATCCAAAAACAAATGGATTGATTTTTTTGAAGGAGTGAAATTTTAATTAGTTTTAGCAGATAGTTGCTCAATATCTACCTGATAAGAATGTGAAAGAAATGAGAGTTTGAAAGAAATGACATCTTCGATATTAAAAGAAAACTAATTGAAGCCTTAATAGTAGATGTTGCCGATTCTATTAATTTTTCTGGCTATTCTAAGTTCCTCAGAACGAATTCTCAATTAGTTTTCCCGCTGAAAATGTACCCCACATTAGTACATCGCTTAATTTGCCACTAATAAGATGCATGCATAATTCATATACATGAAGAAAAAGATAGGAATAATGCATTTGTTTATTTTTCTTTCTTTTATCTCCTCATTCACATTTATTAAGCGAACTGGCTAAGGCACCTTGCTAAGACAAGTTATTAAAAGAATTTATGAAGCTGTATATTTGCAATAAGCTTATCTTACCGCCATGTCCTTTTCTGTCAAGTTTCTGTCCTGTGATTCAGCTACCACAGTCACATATCCATTAAAGGAAAACACAAATTTAACAGTTCTTTAACTCACTGATCTCATCTAACTAATGAACATCAAGCATGATGGACATATGTCGCTAGATAGCAGTTACAAGACACCAAATCTCTCATAGCTAGCTCTGAGAGCTACATTATTTAGTAAGTCATGGAAGAGAAGTGTACCCTCAACCATAACCCCTGCTTGTGCTGAGTACTCAGCTTACAAGTTTACCAGTTAAAGGCTGATTGAAGCAGCTATTGTTTCCAAGATCTATAGAACAAAAAACAATCCTCACTAAAATGCCTCATCTCTCAGAGAACCAGAAAACTATCTGCAGGATATGGATAATTAGTATTTACAGAAGTTATTTGTTAAATGTTTCATAGCTTATCTGAAGCAGGTTATTTAGGTCAAAGCCAATGTTCTGTCCTATAGGTAAACTTTAATCATGCTCACATACAGAATACATCTGTAGGAAAACGACTATCCAGAACTTGTTCTTTTGAGGTTTGAAATATGGTTCTCAATGTTAACAGTAAGAAGAAAAACAAAGTTTTAGAGATTACTGTACAGAGCTGCAAAATTTTAGAAAAGATAGGCCCTTACTTTAAGGGTTTGCAACCTGTCAGATGAACCGGTTACTGGGTACCAATACGAGCTGTTAACACCACAGATTCTAAGACTCTACTTACGGAGTTTCAGATGTGAAAGGTCAGGAATTTGACCTGGGAATCTGTCTTCTGATAGCATCATAGATGTTTCTGAAGCCTAAGCAACTCAAAATTTAAAAAAAAAAACTTTCGCTTTATAAACAGAACTATTAATGAACTGGAGAAGATAAAACTGTACTTACTAATTAAATTATGTTTGCTGATAGCTTATTATGGAGAGGTGCTATGCTAAGTAATTTAGAGCATTTATAAAACAACATATAGGTGCTGGCAGGTGGTGTGGTGGTTAAGGTGCTGGACTCTCACATGGTTGACCACGGTTTGAGTCTCAAACCTGGTGACTTGCTTTTTTATTTCCCCCTCCCTTTCTCTCCCTCTTTCTCTCTGGTCAAATTAAAACAATAATAATAATAATAGCAGATACATTTAAATAAATAAATCTTTAAAAAAAATTTGAAATAAGAAATAACAAATGTTGGCAAGGGTGTTTAGAAATGGAAACTTCCTGCATCAGCTAGAGAAAATATAAAATGTTACAATTTATCTGGAAGACTATATGGCAGTTCCTCAAAAAACTTAACATAGGCCCAGGTGTGATAGAATGTATTGATAGATGTTACTACTGGGCAGGTCGAAGCCCCATAGAAGGTATGGTTTGATTCTTGGCTTACCCTAAAAGTCAAATGTGGAAATCTGTAGTCCCACCTGTTCAAAAGGGTAAGGTAGGAAGATAGTAAGACCTTTCTTAAAATAAATAAATAATAAATAAATAAATAAAACCTAAGCCTACCATGTGACCTAGCACTTCCAGGTATATATCAAAAGTATTGACAGTATAGAGTCAAACAAATATTTGTATAGAAATGTTCATAGAAGCATTATTTACAATGGCTATAAATGTAAATAACCCAAATGTCCATCAATAGATGAATGGAAAATCATATTGTGATATATAGAGAAAATTTGGTTTTAAGGGGCAGCCTATTGCATAGTAGTTAAGGTAGCCAAATTCCACATGGCTGACTACACAATTAAAAATCCTACACCCAGCAGTTTGAATAATATGCCAGGAGTGTGTGCATATGTGCCCAAAATCCTAAGAAGAGAATGGAAGAGAAGAGATTATGATGTGGTCATCCTCTCCAAAGGTACTTTTTCACTTCCTCCCTTCTCTCTCTGTTTCTTTCTAGTGAGTGTGAGTACACACTCGCATCAGCTCATGAGCTGGCCCAACTGAGACTTACTTGTCTTGAGAAATAGTTATTGAGTACTATACCAATACCAATCAAAATACATAATTTTTTTGACTGTTTTTTGACAGGTTTTTTGCTATAGGGCACATGCACTCACCAGAAAGACAGAGAATGACAGAGAGATAGAAAACAAGCAATCACCCCACAGGGGGGATGGCCACACTGCAATCCCTTCTCCTCCATTCTCCTCTTGGGATCTTGGGCACACATGCACACACGCCTGGCATGAGTTTAAGTCATTGCGTCGAGGACTTGAACCATGGTCAACTACATGGGAGTCCAGCGGCATAGCCATTACGCTAACTGTTGGTCCCCAAAATACATAATTTTTTTTCTCAAAGATTATAGATTAATTTTGAATTCATATAACAGAATTAATTTTGAATTTTGAATGGAGAACAGATTTCTTTTCAGAAATGAAGTCAGTCTAAGGCAGATTACAATATAAGATAGTTCATGATGTTCTTAGAAAAATCTCATAAATTCCAAGATGGAGGTTAGCTATCCAGAGAGGCAAATAGGCACTTAAAGATACAACAGTTAGGATGCTTGATTTTACACTTATATACACTTTAATGGTGTTTTGAATTCAAAGAATATTTCTTAGTCCATTTTCAGAGTACAGTGGTGATAGGATAAAGTATAGGAGAGTCTGCCTCCTTTATGACCTCTAGTTCTTTACATTTTCATATTCAGGATCCTCAAGTTGAGAAATGGCTCCAAATGCTCTATGTACTACTTTGGGAGATTGACTCAGGTGATGAAGGTTGACAATCAAATGCCCATGGGGAAAGTCATGAAGGAGGAGGCTGCAGTTGAGTCACCTTGGGAAAGATACACAAAACTTTTTTGTCTAGATGTTGAAATCACTAGTGATTGTTCCTGCCTGGCTGCCTAGGAACCTGCCAGGTGTCTACAAATAATCCAATTTCCTGAGTACTGCCACATGGAGATACATAAGTTCTAACCCATTCAAATTAGATTTTGTTCATTATTTTGGAATTGATAGGTTAATCTATTGAAAATAAATTAATGGGATAATTGAATTAGTGGAATTAATTGAGTTAGACATTTTCTTTTTTCTTCTTTTTTTGTCCTGCAGCTTTCTGGATTTTTTTTTTTTGAGAGATTTTTTGCTATAGGGTATGTGCACTAGCCAGAGATACAGAGAGAAATAGAGAGACTTAAAGTGAGAAATCACACACCCAGGGGTGGCCACACTATATTCCTTTTCCCCTATTCTCCTATCATGATTTTGGGAAAAAAGCATGCATATGTGCCTGGCGTGAATTTCTAGCTAAAGGTCCTACATTTGAATCGCCTTTGACAATGTGGGAGGTCAGCTTCTTAACTACTTCTTCACCTGCTGGTCATACTGGAGATAAGTTTTAGTTCAAAATCCATAATTACCTAACAGACCTCTGTGCAGCTCAGAGAAAACATTCCATCGCGATTAGAGCATCTAGAAAACGGTAAGATTTTCCTTTGAAAAACAGTGTCTCTTTCCTGCTTATCTTTAGACAGTCTCTGACAAGATATTATCTTGTTTCCCTATGTGAATCTGGATCCTTGTGTGACGACAATGAGCTACGTGACTGACCTATATGTCAATCATCACAGAGCCTCTGGTTTTATGTGTATAAAAGTGAACAGAATGTCTAATTTGAGAGTTTGTGCTGCTTCACATTATTGTATAATGATTAGGCATGTAGAGTCCACATTCTGACCAATAGGATTCAAATATTTCTCAAACACCAGTACATGACATTAGATGCAAGATGTTTTTTTTTTTTTTGGAGAGATTTTTGCTAAAGGGCGCGTGCGCTCGCCAGACAGACAGACATAGAGACAGAAAGCGAGAAATCACCCCCCAGGGGGGATGGTCACGCCGCAATCACTTCTCCTCCATTCTCCTCGCGGGATCTTGGGCACGCACGCACACGCGCCCGGCGTGAGTTTTAAGCCACCAGGTCCAGGACGCGAACCACGATCGACTACGTGGGAGTCCAGCGACATAGCCATTACGCTAACTGCTGGTTCCCGATGCAAGATGTTTTAAAGGGATTATTTTATTTATTTATTTATTATTATTGCTGTTCAACTTGGCCAGAGAGAGAAAGAGAGAGAGAGAAAGGGAGAAAGCAAGTCACCAAGTCTGGAACTCGAAACACAGTCCACCATGTGGGAGTTAGTAGCTTAACCACCCTGAACCTGCCGGCTCCCACATGCAAGGTTTATAATTATATCCAAACAATAGTTTCTTCACCTGGAAATGAGGGACATAATAATATATCTCAATGGAACTCTTGCGAGATAACAAGTAAATTAAATTGTATTTGTAGAGAATTTGGTATTGTATCTGGTATGAAGAATGTATTTAATAGATGTTAGCATATATAGCATTATTAAGTATTGTCACTGACACCCCAAAAGGTTTTTAAAAAGAGTTACTTTCTTTGGGACCAGTAGTTGGCATAATGGCAATGTTGCTGGACTCTCATTTAGTCGGCCACGGTTCGAGTCCCAGACCTGGTGGCTTAAACTCACGTCAGGTGAGTTGGTCATGTATTCACACACAATTAGCACGTTTTTCAAGCTTCAAGGGCTTGAAACACAGTAAGTTATGTGGGATCTAGCTAGCTGCCTTAACCACTATGCTACCTAGTTGGTCCAACCATCTAACATTATTTTAATAATTTTTTTTTAATTTTTACTATATTTATTTTAACTTGACCAGAGAGGGGGAAAGAGAGAGAGAGAGAGAAAGAGAGAGAAAGCAAGTAGCTTGGTACAGGACTCAAACCGTGATTGGCCATATAGGAATCCAGCATTCTTAACCACCACACCACCTGCCAGCCCCAACCATCTAATTCGTTTTTTTTTTTTTTTTTTCCTTTGACAGGCTTTTGTCTATAGGGCGCGTGCATTCACCAGACGGACAGAAAGAGGGAGAGAGACAGAAAGTGAGAAATCACCCCCCAGGGGGGATAGCCATGCTGCAATTCCTTGTCCTCCTGTCTCCTCTCAGGATCTTGGGCATGCACGCACGCATGCCTGGTGTGAGTCTAAGCACCAGGTCTGGGTTTTGAACCATTGTTGACTACATGGGAGTCCAGTGACATAGCCATTACGCTCACTGCTGGTCCCCCAACCATCTAACACTTAAATCGATCTTCTAATAACTATTTAGTGCAGTCTGGAGCTGTTCCTATGTAACTGTTTCAGAAATACACTACTCAAAGTGATGTTGCCCATTTATTTTTGCATAAATGAATCAAGTTAATAAAGACATAGTAACATATTATCTTAATTCTTACATGTTTAATGAAATATTTTCATATATGAAAAGATGATAAATCATATAAATAGCTACAAAGTTCATTCAATCAATCTTCAAACTATAAGTTGTATTTGGAAGTTTAAAACATTGAGCAGCGGAGATATGGTATTTGGAAAAGATATAGGATGTGTTATAAAGATTCAACTATAAGACTAATGTTATAAAGTTGATTACATTCAGAACTGCAAACTCTAGTGACTTAAAATATTTTTTAAGAGTTTGCCAAAGTCAATGTAGAATAATCAACACAACATTTTTTATTTAAAAAAGAACTTAGACTTTCTGCTCTATTATGAAAGCTAAATGTAGACTTATTTTAGTATGCTTCTTTTTCCTACCAGGAGAAGATTAAAAAAAAAAAAAAAGGAAAAGAAAAGGAAAGATAACCCTAGAAATTATAGACCTGTCATCATCATTTCTTAGCTGGAAATTTACTGAAACATATCATCAGAAAACTAATCTGCAAGCACCTAGAAAATCACAGGGTACTGAATAAAATCTGCTTGGCATTATGAAAAATAAATTCTGTCAAATCAACCTAATTTCCTTCTGTGACAGAGTGACAAAAGAGTAGACACAGAGAACTTGATAAAATACAACCTGACTTTAGAGGCAATTCCACATAATATAGAGAGAAAATATAATTTGGGGGACATTTTATCTTTATTAAGAGCTCCTATTAATTACTGTACTTAATTTATCTGGAAATAAGGCTCCATTGACATATTGGACACATATGTTAAATGTAAGGGATGATAACATTCAGTATCAAGGAATGGCAGGGTTGATTCTGATCATTTTCTTGCGAGAGAAAAAAAAATTAAAACCAAGAAAGAATCAGTAACATTTTGCCACTTCTTTTTAAAAAGTAATCATGATTCTGTAACCACCATGCCTCTCCAGTGAACTTTATTCTGACTTTTGTTAAATTATAGAAGTCAAGTTAAAGATTCCCAACTGGGAAGGGTATGAAGTACCATACTCCCCACATAATGGTGCAATGGGATTGTTCTCTAAACTTTTGGAGTTTGAAGACCCAGGAGAGCAGAGGAGATTAATCGCTGAAAGCAGAGATGCCGTTGAATCAACGCTTCTGCTCCATGAGGTAACCATTACTTGTGACTCCAAATGTTTCTTCCCAGAAGACTTTAATGTATCCCTTTTATCTCCAAAAATTCAAGACACTTTAAAAAATAAAAATAGTATCATCTCAAGTCAGAGGAAATGTTATATATTTTAAAAACATTAGAAATTCCTAAGCAAGAAATCAGAAATCTGAGTCCTAGACCTGGGGGCTTGAAAATCACACTGTGTGCATGTGTGTGCATGCCCAAAATCCTGAGAGGAAAATGAAGGGGAAGGGATTGTGGTGTTGCTATCCTACCTGAGGGGTACTTTCTCGCTTTCTGTCTCTCTCTGGGGAGCACATGTGTCCTATGGAAAAAAACGAAAAGCAGACAAACAAACAAAAAACATTTAGTAAACAAAAATGATCAATTTTAAAGTGGAATTTTAGAAAATACTAATTTTAAAGTGAATTTTGAGGGATCACATTAGCAGTTATTGAGAGTATTTGGAAATAGCAATAAGAGATCTAATTGGAGCACATTATCTCCCAGACAATATAAGTTCATAATATAGGGAAATAGATGATGAAGATGATGATGATAGGAAGACTTGAAAGAGTAGTGCACAATAGACCAAAATGGACAGTTCCCTTAGATTAGGACTTGGAAATAATTTTCATGTTTTCTTTTTATAAGTTTATCTATTTAATTTATCCCATTAGAGAGAAAGAGAAAGAGAGAAGCACTCCCAGCAGGGTCTTCACACCACAAACCCTCCTTAGTCTCAACAGCCTGGATCTCAGGCACGAATGTCATGCAGCCAACATGCTCAGGGAGAGGCTGGGATGCTAACCCAGGACCCTACCCATGCAGGCCTAGTTGCCAACACCTGTCCCCAAATAGCTTTCATCTTATAAATCAACTCTGATTAATTTGTCATTGCTGCCTAATTAGGCTTGAAAAGTTGCAGTAAGCTCATTTTAAAAAACTGCTATGATCATTATTGAACCAGAAATGCATAGGCCTCAGTTAGATGAAAGCAGATTTTTTTGATCCCCATAATGACATAGACTCTTTATATCAGAGCCTAACTACAACATTTATAGTTGTATAATCAGCTTATAGTAATCATTCTTGAACATACATTTATCCATTCTCAGGCTTTGGTAGCTTCATTGAATTAAAGACTTGCTCCAGGTGTTGTTATACTTATATAATCTAGGTAAACCTATCTGATTGCTGAAATTCACATTATAATGCCCAAAATGTACAACCAAGACATTTCAGAGAATTGTGCCTTAACAACACATATTTCTGTTACGCTGTGCTAAATCATTTAGTCTCACAATTATGTGATACCTACATCTATGAATCTGCACTCCAGATGGGGCTGACACATTTTAACAAAGACTCACTTTTATTTATTAGTTGATTCACTTGACACACATTACCCGATGCCCAGGGTATGCTGGAACAAGTCATCAGATATTGAATTAAACCTGCGATCTTTGTCTTCTAGAATTTTATGGCTAGTGAGAGATTCCCATGAATTACTCTCTGACTATAATTCATTGTTGAAAGTACTTTAGCAATGGTGCTGTCGAAGTAAAGGGCAGAGCTTTGCATTAGCTCTAATTTGAAAAATTTTTTTGCATTGAACGCAAAATATCTTTGTAACTTCACACAATGAGCCTGTTTTAAACCTTGGGGCTATACAGAACAAATCTCTCTCTCTTCCACATGAAGGTATTTTAATGATTTAAAAACAATTCTAACTTGTTTCCTAAAGTTTCTTCTTCTAACCAAACCAACTACCTACCAAATGCACCTTATTATAAATGCTCTCAATTCTGCCAGTTATCATAATTCTAGTCTATCTACTACCTACTTGGAGTTAGTCATGCATTTTCTTTGCACTTAACAGATAAGTCAGTTATTTCTCTCCTTCTAGTAGACTCATAAATCTTAAGAGACAGCTGATATTTAATTTATTTTTGGTCTCCTAAATATGCTTCACAGGGTCAAAAATCAATAGATTTTAACTGAATATAATGGAAGAATCATTTTTTTCTTAAACATCTGGAAAACATTATATCAGAGATTTTTTTTCTTTCTTTCTTTCTTTTTTTTTTCCTTCGGAGAGGTTTTTGTTATAGGGAACATGCGCTCCCCAGACAGACAGAGACAGAGAGACAGAAAGCAAGAAATCACCCCCCCATGGGGGATGAACATGCCACAATCCCTTCTCCTCCATTCTCCTCTCAGGAGTTTAAGCCACCAAGTCCAGAACTAGAACTGCAGTCAACTACATGGGAGTTCAGCAACATAGCCATTACGTTAACTGCTGGTCCCAATATGAGAGATATTTTTGAGAGTGTATGACAATTATAGTGGCTAGTATAGATTCTTAGGGAAATAACACGTATTAAAATTCTTAAATTCCATTTTTTCTAATATCATGTTTTTATGAGAGTTATTTTCTAACTTATTATAAAGTAAATTTCTGTAAACAGAAGAGGTATTTGAAATATTTAACAATGGATGTTAAGTAGACATGACCCTAGTAGTAAAGCCAGGTCCTGTAAGCACTAACCATATTTTGGGAAGGTCTCAGAGTCACAGAAAGAATTAAAGGTCATTTACAAAAATTTCAAAATTAAGTAAATATTTTTTTAAAAAAACTTGTGACTATAAATAGTGACTGAATAGCAACCTTTGGAAAAGAATTTTTAAATTATAAGTTTAATAGAAGCTCTGTAATCAAAAGCTTGCATTGAGGTCATAAAAGAAAAAAATGGCCTATTCCACTTCACAGTTTGTGACATAGATAGTGGCAGAACTGATTAACAATGACTTAGCATTTCTCTCAGCTTGACCCAACTTGAAACAAATTTCTTACTATCAACCCCTGACTTACTTTTCTTAGATCATTTAGTTTAGAAAACTTTGTACTGGTAAATTATTTCTTTGCTCCTCTAAGACATAAATCTTCTCCTAGTCTCTAGCCAGTTTTACAACCTGGGAAATCTTTCACAAGAATCTGGGAGCCATCCCTTCAAATATATATTCATCAAGAAAATCAATGCTCCTCTTTCAGTCTTAGTGGAAGCATAGGAGCCTAACATCAATTGGTTAACACAGCTGACCTAATCATATTCAACAGTCTCCCCACTAATGTACTCTGGCACTTTTCTGCTAGCTCACCCTAGTACCTAAAACTCTCCCAACTTTTGCTTCACAAGAGTTGAATTTAATCTCTCTTCTATAACTGTAGTCTTGAATAAGGTTTTGCTTGTCTGTTTACCTTGTCCAGTGCAATTTTTCATCAAAAGAACTTTTTTCTCTTTTTAAAGATTGTTTGCTATAGGGTGTGTACTCTTGTATGATAGAGACAGAGACAGTGAGAGGAAAAGTTAGAAATCGCCCCCTGGGGGGATGGTCACACTGCAATCCCTTCTCCTCCATCCTCCTCTCTGTATGTTATGCACACACACACACACTCACACACACACACACTCACACACACACACACTCACACACACACACACTCACACACACACACACTCACACACACACACACTCACACACACACACACTCACACACACACACACTCACACACACACACACTCACACACACACACACTCACACACACACACACTCACACACACACACACTCACACACACACACACTCACACACACACACACACACACACACTATTAGGCATGACTTACCACGTCGCCAGGTCTGGGAACCAAACCACGGTTAGCCATGGGGGAATCCAGTGCTTAACCATTATTCTATCTGCAGGCACCTTGATAGAACTTCTATCTTCAATGTCTTGACCTTTTTCTATGATATATATTACTTTCAGTTGGTGACTGGAGTTACCACATAAAGGAAGGAGGGTAAAAAGACAGTCATCATCTCTTTGTCTGCTATAATTAAAATCATACTCCAGGGTAATTTTTAAAAATTATTTTTAATTTAACTTTATCTATGCTTATTTACTTAAAGGGACAGAGAAAAAGAGAGAGAGAAAGAAAGGGAAAGTGAGAAAGCAAACCACCAGGTCCAGGAAACAAACTGCAGTTGGCCATGTGGGAGTCCAACACCCTTAATCACCATGGCACCTGCCAGCCCTGGTAATTTTTTATTAATTGTAAAATTATGGTCTCAATTTTAATGTGCTTAAGATTTTCTCAGGAAGTTTTTGTTTCTTATGTAGATTCTCATGTTTCTTTATCAGATATATTGGTTCAGTAGATGTTTGGACTGAATTAAAATTACTCTTAGTCAAAAGACTGAGAAATGATATAGACTGAATTATGTTCATCCTCAAATTCATAGTATTACGCCCTGATCACCAATGTGATAGCATTTGGAGGCAGGATCTTCACAAAAGTGATAAAGGTATAAATGATATCATAAGGGTGGGGGCCTAACAAATAGAACTGGGATTCTGGGCAGAGATACAAGGAGTGTTCACACTCAGAGGAAAGGCCATGTGAGGACATCACAAGAAGTGGCTGTCTGAAAACTCTGCTTTACCCGAAACATGCTTTGATATCAATCACCCAGCCTCCAGAACTGTAAGGAAGTAACTTCTGTTATTTCGTGGACCTGGTTTGTGGTATTTGGTTTTGGCAACCTGGGCACTCTAAGACAGACCCTTACAACAATTCTTCAGAGTTAGGGAACCAGCAGTTAGCGTAATGGCTATGTCGCTGGACTTCCATGTAGTTGACTGCGGTTCGTGTCCCGGAACCGGTGGCTTAAAACTCACGCCGGGCGTGTGTGCGTGCGTGCCCAAGATCCTGAGAGGAGAACGGAGGAGAAAGGATTGCACCATGATCATCCCCCGTGAGGGGTGATTTCTCGCTTTCTGTCTCTATGTCTCTCTCTGTCTGTCTGGCGAGTACATGCACCCTATAGCAAAAAAAAAAAAAAAAAAACTCTCCAGAGTTAACATATAATCTTTTCATTTTGGAAATGAGAACATTGAGTTTCAGACAGAATTAGTAATTTCCAATTATAATATAAATAACATAAGGCCAAGAAGAATAGAATACAGTTCTGTTGGCTCTGAGCTTAGGGCCATGGAGAAAGTTTGGTGAGGAACTCTTCTAAATTATGTATTAACATTAAACAGATCTATGCATGTTTAAAAATCAAAAACATACATTTCAGATGATTTCTTAGTGCAGTCATGTTTTACATATGGATTTTTATTTTTATTTTTTCTATTCTTTTTTTAAATAATTATTTTAAGTATTTTTTATGTATATTTTTTCATATGGATTTTTCCAGAGAAAGACAGAGAGAGAGTGATTTAGAAAGCAAGCCGTCAGGTCCGGGACTCGAACTGTGGTCAGCCATATGGGAATTCCAGCACTTTAACCACCATGCCACCTGCTGGGCCCTATTTTAAGTGAGTGTCAAAATTGAAAAACAGAGTTTTGCTTAAATTAATTTACTTATAGTGTTTTGTTTGTTTCCTTCTTCCATTACTAAGATAAAGAGAGTCAAAGAATAAAACAGAGGCCTCCACAACATTATCTTCTCACAGACATCCACCCCAGCCTCAATCAGTCTGGGATCATGGGCACGTGTGCATTTGGCATGTTCAAGGAGGTCTCTGGTGGACATGAATCCAGAACCTCCCCATGTGGGTCAGTCTTGCGTGTATTGCATTACTGCCATGCCACTGTCCAGGCCCTAGTAAGTTTTCTAATATCCTTAGAGTTTTGAGCAACTTCTATTTTCTTAAACTTCATATTTATTGGTTACTCTTTGTTATCTCCTAAACCAAATATCAAAGAGAAAAATATGGAAAAAAATCTCTATTTGTTTCCCTGTCTTCTGAGAAGTTAGAAGCATTTAACAAATACTCAGTTGAATCCAGATTGAGTAAAGGAAAGGAATCTACTTTCTTTTAGCTTAAAAGACAAAGGTACTTGGATTCACTCAGGTTACATTTACTGTTCCCTTGGTTGCTGTAGGTCCATTAGAGATTTTAAGTTTTGTTCAAGGAATGTATTTGATAAGAAACTCACTTTTTAACAATTATCCCATTGTGCTGTACAAAATACACACTTAAAGACAAATTATAAAGTGACTCCATATTTTAGTGGTAGGAAGAATATTGGAAGTATATATAACACTGATTTTTGTTTTCTTCATATTCTAGAGAACAGACAAGTGTTTATCCAAGATCTGACATGAACAGGTTTTGAGTTGGGGCTTGGATATCTTATCTAACTACTTCTGAATGTAAATATATATTTACATACATATATATAAATACATATACATACATATATAAGTATATTTGTGTAATTACCCAAACACACGGTTATTGTATCTAATACTCTTGAACTATGTATAAATTCAGACCTCAAGGAAACATGAATGATCTCAAAATGTCAGTCAAATTTAAAAGAGAGTGAGATCTTATTTTAGTATTAATCTGCTCCATCTATGCTCATTCTTTTAGAAAATGCTAAGATTTTATCTCAAAACTGTCTCTTTAAAAAAATTATATATATATATATAATTTTTTTGAGAGGTTTTTGTTATAGGGCACGTGCGCTCGCCAGAAAGACAGAGAGAAACAGAGAGAAAAAAAGCAAGAAATCATCCCCCAGGGTGGATGGCCATGCCGCAATCCCTTCTTCTCCATTCTCCTTTCAGAATCTTGGGCATGTGCGCACATGCGCCTGGCGTGAGTTTAAGCCTCCAGGTCTGGAACTTGGATCTGGGAGTCCAACGATATAGCCATTACACTAACTGCTGGTCCCTCAAAACTGTCTCTTCTTCTGCTTCTTCTCTTGCCATTTCTAGTCAAGCTCATTGAAAAAGCAGTGGAGCCCAGCAGGTAACATCATAGTGAGGGCACTGAATTCCCATATGGCTGACCACAGTTCGAATACCAGACCTGGCAGCTTGAAAATTATATGAGCACATATGAGTATGTGCTCAAAATCCCAAGAAGAGAATGGAGGAGAAGGGATGGAGGATTGGTCATGTCCGGGGGGTGATTTCTCACTTTCCCTATCATTGTCTCTCTTTCTCTCTCCTGGGAGTACACACACCGTATAGCAAAAGAGAAAGAAAGAAAAAGAAAGAAAGAAAAAGAAAGAAAGAGAGAGAGAGAGAGAGAAAGAGAGAGAGAGAAAGAAAGAAAGAGAAAGCAATGGGAATCACTGTCCATAATTACTTGCTTGCATTTTCTCTTTATCCCTCGATATTTTGAATTTCTTCCCTGTGACATGCCTGAATTAGCTTTCACAAATTCAAAGTACAATTTTGGGACACTATTGAAGTTCACAGCCCTTAAATCTTTCTAATTTTTTTGCTTCTATCAGAACCATGAGAACTGTTTAGTGATACAACCTAATTGATGTTATTTTGAAAACTATTTTCAAGAATAATGTAAAAATTGCCAAGAATTTGAATCATACATGCTAATTACTAAGCAGTGCAAAGTATTTATGCTTAAAAGAAAAGCATTAACATATTTTCCTGATGTAGAAAATATGACTGTCTCTACTGATTTCCCAGTGAATTCTTTGTACTAGAAGGTTTAACATATAGTTAGCAGAGCTCTGTAAATAATCCAAATTTCCCAATAATTTTTAGTAACTATATTCTTAATTAATTATCATATTATATATTCTAACTCTGAAAAACCTGCTATTGGTTGGCTGTGAAAGAGTATGCAATGCCTTGCCTAAAATATTTTATTGAATAATTATTAGTATTCTAGACACCATAAATATTGGATGAGTCTTGGCAATATATACATGCTTAATGTGAGAAAATGTCATTTAAAAAATGTGGTACTAGGAACTAAAACCTTACTCTCTACAAATATCTCAAAATACACACAAAATACTCCCCCCTGTCTTTCTGTGTACCTAGTGTTTACATATAAAATTCTTATGTTTTAAAATTGTTCTAGGATATAGAACTTCACTAGGCATTTGTATGATTCCATCCTATTTCTATGGTACATATTCTCTGCCCCAAGAACTCTCCTTTCAGTATTAAGTTTATTATAAAATCTTTAACTTTCCCAGTTCCTGGCTCCAAAGCACATAACATTGTCCTTCTTAAAGGTGAAACTAGAAAGCTGAGGGGTAATATGCAATTTGGATGTCATTGAACAATGATAATTTTGGACAAAAAGGATTTTTTAAAAATCAAAAAAAAAGAAGCTATGCTTATCTGAAACTGTTCCACTTAAATTAATCATATCATGGAGTTAATGATGATAAAAAGCAAAAATTATACCTTGAAGTGTTCTATTCTCAAAAATATTTTTGAAGATTTTTTTCTCCTTTGTCAGTAGACTTTTAAGTTAGTCCCTTCCAGCTTACTTTATGTCCTAACTTGCCAATTCATTAAGATTGCCTGAATGTATGGCCATCTGTTTTCTTTTGCTCAAGTAGAAGAATGCAAAAATCTATTAAATTACATTGTGATTCATTTTGCACCTTACTGAAGACTGTCAGTTTCACAAGTAAAATAAAATGTTTATTTTCATAGAATCATGGTCAATGGAGCTTCCCTCCATTTTGTGTTGACAACAGAAGATCTAAAAATGAACTTTACTAGAGCTGCCTCACCTCTTCAATCATGTGTTAAGAGTTGAGGAATCTGTGGGACCAGCAGTTGGTATAATGTCTATGTAGCTGGACTCCCACGTAGTCGACCGTGGTTCGAGTCCTGGACCCGGTGGCTTAAACATATGCTGAGATGTGTGTGTGTTTGTGTGGAGGAGTCCGACCCAGTAGGGCCCCAGGATCTGTGTTGAGCTTTTGACCTTTACCTCTTAGGTTGGGCTAGCACATTGGCAAGGCCACTGCTGTGTACCCCCCTGACCTAGGAATAAGACTTAGGTCGCATTAGCATGTCAGCAAGGCTGCTTGCTATTTGCTCCATAAAACTGTGGTAGCCTTGCTGGGAAGTGACCCCCCTCTGACTCCCCAATATACTACTATAAAAGAATTACATAGCTCTCTTATGCATCTTGAGTATATGATAAAATTTTCCAGGCAGTCCCTCGACCGCTCCCCTTTGCTCTGACCACCTATTGTTAATTAAAATGCTTTACTCTGGACAGTCACAATAGAGAGTGTGATAAAGTCACATCTAGGCAGAAATCTTCTTGACCTTTGGAAGGCCCATCAAAATACATTTAACTTAAGCTTGAGAATAATCTTTTAGGCCAAAACAGGCCCAGGGCACTCCCGCCCCACTATGGCTAATGTTCTAACAAAATACATAGCAGTGGCACCACAGGCACAATAGAACATTTTAAGTATGCCACAAACTCAACTTAAAGTTCTTCATTAACTTGCTAGTCATTTTACCGCCAGTTGAAAAGGCTGTCCCCGCCCTTACTTAGTAAACAGTAAGTTTTACCCCTTTAAGATATATTAGGATTCCATAAATTTTTAAATCCCTATACAATTATATAAGTTCCATTCTTTATTAAGATCCATAAGAACTAATATCTATACTTGAGATTTTCTTTTATCAGCACCATTCCTGGTAATCACAAGATGGCTGCTGCGCCGCATCAGCTGATAATCATCTCTGCTTGCTGGAGTCACTTTCCCGAAACTCCATTCCATGAAGATCCACCTACATCAAACGAACAATTGTGGAACTGCACTAGACCCACCCTTGATCCAACCCTAAATAGAATCTATGTTCCCTATTGTTAAAACTTTATGAGTTGATACTTGAAACACATAGCCCCGCTCCTGTTTACTTGCATGTATCACATTTTCAATAAAAATGCAGGATAATTCCTAGCACTTGTCACTCCTCAGAGAGCAATCTCTGGGGGTGTCCAGCTAAGGACATGCATAAAAAAGGCACTGAGGCCTTAGTCTTTTTCTTTTCCAGCGTCGGCTCCAACAAGATAAACCAATTTCCAGCGTCGGCTCCAACAAGTCAACCCACCCCTGCCGAGGCTGGACCCCGGCATGCATGTCCAAGATCCTGAGAGAAGAATGGAGGAGAAAGAATTGCTGTGTGGCCATGCCCCTTGGGAGGGTGATTTCTCACTTTCTGTCTCTCTCTGTCTTTCTGGCAAGTACATGTACCCGATAGCAAAAAACTTCAAAAAAAAGAGTTGAGAGTCTGGGGGTGCCATATTTTTCTCCCATTAAGTAGAAAGGAAAAGAGAAGAACAGAAAACAAATAAAAAAAGGAAGGAGAAAAAAAAAAAGACAATGAAGAAGGGACCAGCAGATGGCATAATGGCATAATGGTTACATCACTGGACTCCCATGTAGTCAACTGTGTTCAGGTCCAGGACCTGGCAGCTTAAAACATGCTGGTCTTGTGTGCATGCATGACCAAAATTCCAAGAGCAGAATGGAGGAGAAGGGATTGAGGCATGGCCATCCCCCCTGAGTGGTTATTGCTTGCTCTCTGTCTATCTTTCCAGCAAGTACATACACACTACAGCAAAAAATATCTCTCTGAAAAGAAAGAAAAAGAAATGAAAGAAACTGAATCTTTCCTCTTGGTCTGCCTGAATTCCAGAGTTCAGTGGATGCCATGCTCTAAACAATATGCAAAGTACTGGAAGAAAAAAACATAGTATTAATGGCAATCTCCACCTATAGAAAATCAGGCAAAAGGCATAAATTCTTTGGGTTCCCAAGGCACAGAATATTAGATTAAAATCAGCAGACACCAATTTTAGCTAACAGTACTGACTGAGCCAACCCTATGGATCACTACCAACCAAAGCAAAGACTATTCCATTAGAGACCTTATCTGAAGAAGGAAATATTTCATCAGGTTCAGAGTTAATAAAAACTGAAATATTTAAAATCTTTTGTGACCTAAACAAAGGAATTGTGAAAAGGAAACACATACATTTACTCAGTTTCTTTCTTCCTACTTGCCTATTCCTTACCCTCAGAAATCTTAGATACATATAAGATATGAAAGTGAAGCAGAAATTATACAGTTAGATAATTTAGGATGTAAATGATATTCTCTAAGCTATTTTTTTTTCTTCCTCTCACCATCTACATCAACTGTAGATGGTTGCTATCTACATTTAACTTGTGTGTTCTCTTTCTAAGACAGTTCATCCATTGTCCAGGCTTTAACCATTAAGGCAGATCCATTTGTAGCCTTAATTTGTTCATCAAAAGAACAATTTAAGAGTTCTCAGTTATTACTGAATGTTTTCATGTGAACTGTTGTCCATTTGCAATGCCAAAATAAACTCATGATTCATTTGATCTTTTCCACCATAAAAGATTTTTTTATTTTCTGATAGTCATCAATTCTGTGAAAAGCAGTATTCTCTTGGTCTCCCACTTTTAACATTGTCAAGTTTAAACTTTTTATTTTTATGTCCAGTTATTCAACTCATAAATAAGACTTATTATTATTATCATTATAACAACTTTTACTTTGGAGAATTCCTTTTTACAGTTACATTTTCCCTTTCATGTTTTTTATTATTATCTAAATCTTTATCAAGTCATAAAAGGATTCACCCAGCTGCCTACAAAGATCTCCTGCTCATCTTCTTTCTCTTTCTGTTCTCAGAAATATATGTCCTAGAACACTCTTTGGCCTGTTAATTCTCCATGTAAAGAATTTATTTCTCTCTTATGACTTGCAATATAAAGCTCAGACTTTGAATGATTGCTATAAACCTCACCACTCCACACATTTAACAACATATTGTTCTAAGTCTTTTAGAGCATTAACCCTCTATACAAGGAAGGTAGGTATATTATATTACTGCTGAAATAAGTAATTACAAATCTAATGTCTTCCAATAGCAGAAAGCTTATTATTTTACAGTCAGGAGGCCAGGAGGGTAAGGTGAATGTTAGAAAACTAAAAGCAGTGTTTCAGGACCAGCAGGTGGCATGGAGGTTAATGTGGCTTGTTCCCACATAGCCAATTGTATGGTTTGAATTCCAGATTCAGTGGCTTAAGAAACATGCTGGGTGCATGTGTGCCCAAAAATTCGAACAAGAGAATAGAGGAAAAGAGATTGCAGTGTGGCTATCCCCCTTGGGGGATGATTTCTCACTTTCCCCAGCTCTATTCCTTGGTCTTTCTCTGGCTAGAACATATGCCCTTTAGCAAAATTAAAAAATAATAATAATAATAAAAAAGAAGAGAGAAAGAAAGAAAAGAGAGAAAGAAAGAAAGAAAGAAAGAAAGAAAGAAAGAAAGAAAGAAAGAAAGAAAGAAAGAAAGAAAGAAAGAAAGAGGAAGGAGGGAAGGAAGGAAGGAAAGAAGGAAGGCAGGAAGGCAGTAAGGCAGGCAGGAAGGAAGAAAGGAAGAAAGAGAGAGGGAGGGAGGGAGGGAAGGAGGAAGGAAGAAAGGAAGGAAGGGAGGAAGGAAGGGAGGAAGGAAGGGAGGAAGGAAGGGAGGAAGGAAGGGAGGAAGGAAGGGAGGAAGGAAGGGAGGAAGGAAGGGAGGAAGGAAGGGAGGGAGGAAGGAAGGAAGGAAGGAAGGAAGAAAAGTTCCAGCAGGGCTTTTCTACCTCTAGAGGCTCTTTGGAGAATCACTTCTTTTGTTGCCTTCCCTTTGGCTTGTATTCATTGGCCCCTAACACCTTCCTCCATGCTTTTGGCCAGAAGCATAGCATTCACAAAACTCTCTCTGCTCTGTTTTCTCTTTCTCTCATCCTTTCTGCTGAAGTCTCCTCCTGCTTTTCTCTTATGAGCCACTTGTGATTGCATTTAAAGCCCACCCAAGAAAATTGAGGAAAATTTCCTCATCTTGAGATTCTTAATCACATCTGCACAATCTTGTATAAGGTAACATTCACAGGCTCTGGGAATTAGGACATGGATATCTTTAAGGGCCACTGTTCAACCTACTAAGCAGGTAACCATCTCTGTAGTTTTCAAATTAAATTTTACATGTCATGTAAGTTTTCCTTTCCTCAGACTTAAACAAGTTTATGGGAGGTTATTATTTTTTTACTAACTCCCTGTTCTAGGCTTCAGTAAACTAAGCCAAACCAAAAATTAGAGTCATTCATGTAGAGGAAGTAGGTATATACCCAAACAGACAGGTTTTCTTGAGAATAAAGTAGTCTACCCGAATCCCCATGAAAACTTCTCCATTTTAACTCTCACAAATACATAACCAGAAATGCTGACATTAACCAACCAGTTATATTTCTGTTGTTCTGTTTTCTTGTTTCCACCTTACAAATCTTATTTTCTATCCTTGCCCAGTGGGAGCTTTCATTCTCTTCTGCAGAATAAAGGCTGCCCTCTTCATGAAGTGCCAATAAAACTCTATCAGATCTTTAAGTAAATGTGTTGTAATTGTTTCTTTTAACAACTATTATCCACACATTGGAGTGCCTTTGTTTTTACTAGTTGGAATTATAATTCATTTTTATGAGTGCATATATAATGTTTTATCTGACAAATTTTAACTATTACCTATAGTATTTAAATTGAAACATTAGCATTGTGTGATATATACAGATGTGGTCCTGTTTTCCTTGAGCAAAAACTTAATCAAGAAAAGAAATATACTTTGGGACCAGCAGTCAGTATAATGGCTATGTCGCTAAACTGCCATGTAGTCACTGCGGTTCGAGTCCCGGACCCGGTGGCTTAAACTCAAGTCAAGCGCATGTGTGTGCATGCCCAAGATCCCGAGAAGAGAATGGAGGAGAAGGGATTGCAGCATAGCCATCCCATCCTGGCTCCAGGACTTCAGTTTTTGGACAGGATATACTAGTTCAAAGAAAGTCAATAGTTTCTAAAACACAGAGTAAAATCTCCTGTACGTTCCCAGAGATTGGGACATAAAAATCTATGGGAAAG
>NW_006159883.1:3142364-3256020 GCF_000334495.1 Tupaia belangeri chinensis
GGAAAGAGTTTTTTTGTTGTTGTTGTTGTTGTCTTTTTGAATTTTTTTTTTAAATCAATAATAAAGTTCACAATCAGTTTTCCTCTGTGGATATTTTGTGGATTTTGAAACTTCATGGGACTAGAGTTTAGAGATCTGAGGCAAGAACCCTTGAAAACAGTCCTCAGTCTCTTGGTATTTCAAGAGAATCTCTTGGTATTTTCAGTCGAAAGACAGATGAAAGACATTTAGAAGGCTCTATCACAATGCTAGCTCAGCTTATGTTTGGACTAAGATGATCAGTCCAACATTCTAATATGACTGACAGAGGAAAGGTATTCATATATCCTAAGTTAGAAAACATGAAATGGAAATTTATGTTGATATTTTTATTAGAATTAATTAAATGCTTGCATTTTTTAGCTGTGGCCCTTCTTTCAATTTATGAAGCAGAGAGTAGCAACTTCAAAGTAGTCTCCCCTCCCCTCTCATTCTTATTGGTGTTTTCATTATCATACCCCCCTTCTCTGACCCTGACCCTTCAGAGCCTCTCATGCAAGGATCCTTATGTTAACCCTTATTGGATAATCTTAAATAATCTCTTCATATCAATATTCTTTTTATTTTTTAGAGAGATTTTTGTGATAGGGCATGTGCACTCACCAGAGAGACTGAAAGAGACAAAGAGACAGAAAGCTAGAAATTACACCCCCATCCCCCCAGGGAGGACTGGCCACTCTTCAATCACTTCTTCTCCATTCTCTAGAGATTTTGGGCACACACATCCACATATGCCCGCCATGAGTTTTAAGTCACTGGGTCCAGGATGTCAGCCACAGTTGACTACGTGGGAGTCTAATGACATAACCATTATGCCATTTTCTAGTTCTTGTATCAATACTCTTGTTTTGACAATATCTACAAAGTGCTTTGTGCCATGTATCTAGAGATAGTGACAGGTTTGATATTAAGACAGGGACATCTTTTGGATGCCATTATTATATCTACCACATACAAGATGTCTTCAAAAAGTTCATAAAAAATCCATTAAAAACTATCGCATGTATTTAAAAGATTTTTGCATTAAAATAAAGTCTTACGTTAATTCCATTTTCCAATAATATTTGAAGTACCCTGTAAAAAATCAATTTGATAATCTTCATCTTTCTTGCATTTATTTTCTCCATTTACATTTAGTGTGAGTACTGATAATTGATTATTGTTTATTATTTTTTTATTTTAATTGTTATCTATCATATATTGGCTTATGCATTTTTTAACTTAAAACTGATTATACTTAAGATTTTACTGTGCATATTTAACTTTATACTATTGGAAAAAGTTATTTTATTTCTAGACATTTTATCTTATAAAAATGTACCTGTTGGGACCAGCAGTTGTTGTAATGGCTATGTTGCTGGACTCCCATGTAGCCAACCACAGTTTGAATCTCAGACCTGGTGGCTTAAACCATGCCGGGTGTGTGTGTCCAAGATCCTGAGAAGAGAATGGAAGAGAAGAGATTGTGGCATGGCCATCCCCCGGGGGGGTGATTTCTCGCTTTCTGTCTCTCTGTTTCTCTTTGTCTTCCTGGTGAGTGCACTCAGCCTATAGCAAAAACTTCTCCAGAAAATAAACAAAAAAATTAATAAAATACAAAATAAAAATGTACTTGTTCTAAGTATCTTTTTAAAATACATTTACAATTGAATCTTTTATTTCTTCAAATATTCTTAATATATAAACGACAGTTTCTTGTTGTTAATATTTGCTCATAGCCTTATATATTTACAAGTATGCATTTGTATATCATTTTGTTGTGATTGTGGTAGTCTTATGGGTCTACTTTTTGAGAAACATTTTTCAGAAAGTATGTTTCCATTTCTGGTGTTCTTCAGAAATAGAAGCCTTGCTGGACCACTTCAGGCTCCCTGGGGCCTTTTGATTCAGAATGAAAACTAAAGATTAAAATACAATAAATTATTCAATAACTTCAAAATAACTGGTTAAGACTTAACATAAATACATGTTTATTTTACTCAAATATATCTATCTTGTATTTACATACTCATTACTATTTATTTATTTAATTAATTTTTATTTTTTAGAGTTTTAACCACCCACAGTTTTATTCTCTTGGATAATTTGTATTTGAAAATATTGGCCAATAGGGCCCTCTTTGATAGGACTTCTGTGTCTTCTTAAAATAATGCTATTAATCATTGAAACTTACTTTCTCTTGGATATTATAAGATATTCTAGATCTATTTTGTATCTTCACTGACCCAGACTTGGAATTTCCATTACTCAAAAACATCTTATATCCTCTTGAAGAATGGTGTTGGGATCATAATCGAGGAGCTGGGGTTATACTGTTTTCAAACTGCTGGGCTAATAGAGCTAGTCGGTCATTCTAGTGAACATAGCTACAAAATAAGCCCAATTAATTTTCTTTTAAATGTGTGCTCTTTTTTTTTTTTTTAGAGATTTTTCCTATAGGGCATGCATGCTCACCAGAAAGAGAGACAGAGAGACAGAAAGCGATAAATCACTCCCCAGGGGGGATGGCCATTCTGCAATCCCTTCTCCTCCATTCTCTTCTCAGGATCTTGGGCACGCATGCACACATGCCTGGCATGAGTTTAAGCCATCGGGTCTGAGACTTGAATCGTGGTCGACTACATGGAAGTCCAACAACATAGCCATTATGCTAACACCTGGTCCCAATGTGTACTCTTTATTGATGTTTCCTCTTGATTGTAACACTATAGTATTTATAATTAAATTTCTTTAAGCTATTTGGTTATTATATTCTTTTACTTATGGTGAAGATACTTAGGTATTTATATATTCTTTGTATAACAACTAACATATAATGATGCAATTGATGTTAATATTAAAAATATAACTAGTGGGACCAGCAGTTGGCATAATGGCTATGTCTCTGGACTCTCATGTAGTCAACCGTGGTTTGAGTCCCAGACCCAGTGGCTTAACCTCATGCTGGGTGCATGTGCATGTGTGCCCAAGATCCTGAGAGGAGAATGGGGGAGAAGGGATTGCAGTGTGGCCATTCTCCCCCTGGGGGATGATTTCTTGCTTTCTGTCTCTCTGTCTCTCTGGCAAGTGCATGCACCCTATAGCAAAAACCTCTCTCTGTCTCTCTCTCTCTCTCTCTATCTCCCTATCTATCTATCTATCTATCTATATATATATAAAACTACTAAATTAAATTAAAATTCCCATATGGTTCTTTCTGCTTTAATTATGCATTCTAATAAAAATATGTACATCACTTACTTTTGTTGAGAGTGACTCATAACTCAACCTCAGTGGCTACAGAAGTATTTATGTGATATATGATATGTTGCAGTTTATTTTAAATTCAGGGTATTATCTTTTCAATGACTGACAGTTCTAAATTCTTAGGAAGTATCATTTATACATATGGATATTTCAATTCTGGTAGAGTGGTGGAAATCAGCTCTATTGATCTACTTTACGAGGTGTGGAAAGAAAAAAAAAATAGCAGTTTAATCTCCAAAGCCTTGTATAAGTGTTTCATTTAGCCACCATCTGGTCTATCTGCCATGGTTAAATACACGGTCATATGCATAAGATTTATATGCAGCATTTCAGCCTGGGCAAAGGAGTTATGTCTTCTATATTCAGTTTAAAACAGTATTAAAATCAATAATTTTCATATATTCAATTAAAATTTTAACTTTGCAAATCCTGTTCTTGTGTATTACTATATTTTTCTTCCTTACTGAAATAAGTTCACTTTTCTTTCATAAGACATACTATTGCTTTACAATCTTAATATTTCTTGCTGAGCACTGTTATGACAAGACTTGCAAATGTATACATTCAATTCCCAGTTAGCATTATCATTAGTACCATTCAATATTTTATTTTTCTTTAGAGGAATTTTAAAGAAGATACTTAGTTTCTTGGAATGCCATATTACTGCTGTCAGTACACATTAAAGAAAATCTTTTGAAAATTTTCTTGATATCCTCTTTTGCATTTCAAAGTATCTATTACTAAAATGTTCTATGAATTTAAACTTCTTAATTAAATGTTCTCAATTAAAACATTAAATAAAGATCGGCCCTGGAGTGCATCAGTCAAGGGCTATGCAGAGGAAGTCAGACCTGAATAGGCCAGCCAAGGTCAACCTATTGCTGGTGGCTTCAAAAACACGCTAAGAACCTGCATACATGGCCAGTATCCTAACAGGATGGAAAATTTGGAAAAATGAAATTGGAACATGACCAATCTAGCCCCTTTATGGAGTGCTTTCTCTTTTTCTCTCTCATGCAAATGTACCTTCCCTGTGGCATGAAAAATTAGAGGAATATAAGAATATTGGGACCAGCAGGTGGCATGGAGTTTCAGGCACTGAATCTGCCATGGTCGAATCCACCATTCGAGTCATGGATCCAACAGCTTGAAAATCAGGCCGAGTGTCTGTGTGTGTGTGTGTCCAAAATCCTGAGAGGAAACCAGAGAAGGGATTACAGTGTGACAGTCCCCCTAAAGGGAATGCTTTTTCACTTTCCCCTCTCTCTCTTTCTCTCTCTCTCTCTCTTCAGGCAGAGCACACATCATGCAGCAAAAATTAAAACAAAAAAGAATAAAAGAGAAAGGAAACGAAATATAAGCACAATGTATCAAGAACAAACTAAGTAAATACTGGAGTATTGGTGCAAAAGTGTATAAGATTTGTATTTTAAACTTTTTCTAGATACTTCAATTAGAAAATTTTAGATTATCTGACTCATTAAAACTCATTCAGAGGGCAGCAGATGGCGGAGCTGTTGTATCACTGGATGCCCACATGGCTGACTGTGGTTTGAGTTCTGGACCCAGTGGTTTCAAAATCATGTCAGGCATGTGTGTGTGTGCCCAAGATCCTGGGAGGAGAATGAAGAAAATAGGACTTTGTTGTGCCCTTCCCCCTCCAGGGGGTGGTGGTGGTGGTGGTGAATTTCTGATTTTTCCTTTCACTGTCTGTTTCTCTCTTCCCAACAAACACATAAGCCCTAAGGCAAGTACTGTTAAAAAAAAAAAATTGGGACCAGCAGTTAGCATAATGGCTATGTTGCTGAACTCATGTAGTTGACCGTGGTTTGAATCCCGGACCCGGTAGCTTAAACTCACACCGGGCATGTATGCCTGTGTGCCCAAGATCCCGAGAGGAGAATGGAGGAGAAGGGATTGTGGCATGGCCATCACCCCTGGGGGGTGATTTCTTGGTTTCTGTCTCTCCGTCTCTCTGGCAAGTGCACATGCCCTGCAGCAAAATCGTCTCCAAAAAAAAAAAAAAAATTAAAACCCTCATGCAAAGAAAACACTAGATTAATCATTGCTACACATTTTGCTAATTATCTTTTCTCTTTTAAATTAACTATACGACCTTACATTTATATGAAAATTTAGTTATTGTTTTCAGTGCACAAATCAAAATACTTCAGCCAGAAATGATAACAAAATCGAAAATTTTGTGTGTACTAATTACATTTTTATAAAGAATAATTACTTTTTAAATTGTTAGAGCTTTTAGTTTCATTATATGATATTCTATCTCTTTTTAGGATAGTTTTTATTCTTAAATCTATTTCTTAAAGTCTTCACCTTTTGGGCCAGTCGCCTACTGCAGCAGTTAGCTGTGTCCATAGGAAGTGAGATCCCACATGGCTGAATGTGATACAAATCCTAAACTTTGCAACTTGCAAAACAGAGTAAAAGCCTGTGGTGTGACCCTGCCCCATTGGGAGTTGCATTTCTATCTCTATCTCTTGTGAGCACACAACGCCCTGTGGCAATAGAGTTGCCACAGTCTTAGAAAAAGTATAGAAAACATTAAAATTTCTAAATGATTTTTAAAGACATCTAGCTTTAGAGAATTATATAATACGTCCCTGTGTTCTCTCATAAGTAAAAAAGTTGAAGTTTTGTATGAGCTTGACACCATTTAAAAAGTTAATCTTCATTGGTTTTAAAATAGATAATTCATGGTGTTTTGGACTGCATATATCAATATGTTTACCCAGTCACTACTTCCTGATAGCTTGAAACACACATTCCAAGAGATTATTCAGGTACAAGTTCTTTTACTTTTGTGCAATAAAATCATTTTGTTTATGATCAGATATTTTGATTGTTTTATATCTGTTTTAAGGTCACATTCCAAATAGATATTCTTCAGATCATGATATATTCAAATGCATTTCAAGTTTCAATAAAAGTATATGTGTTTTTATGAGTCGTAGCATCCCATGCTTATTTTTAAGGGAACTGAGTCTTTGTCTCCAAAACAAAAGGGATTTCTCATGTGAAAAAGGAGCTGCTTACACGTATGTGTACTGAAATCTCAGTGTCTGCTCAGTGTCTAGATGAGCTAGGGTTCCTAGCTCAAGGTACATGTCTTCCTATCTTATGCAGTCCATGCTTATGCTGAGTAGAGAATTAGTTCATTTTGATCAATTTTCGATTACTTGAGCGTCTAACTTTTAACAGTTGAATGCTCTCCTGGGTGTTCTGGGTCTTTTATCTTAAGAAACAGCCTATCACAACGCTCAAGATTTCTGGTGATGATGCCTGAAAGGCTTGGTCTTATTTTAAGGCAATCGGAAGGCCATTTAAAGCAATCTGCTGGCACTCTTAGAAGCAGGAATTCCAGAAGTGTATGGAGACTTGATACATATGTGTACTTGGGTAACCACTGAAGCAGAGAAAGAGGAGGAACTCAGTTGCCTAGAAGATTATCATCTCCAGATAAACGTATACTGTCTGAAGCTATACTCAGACACAGTAGTAATAAACGGTTAGGAGAGTGCAGAAAGTGATGCAATAGTAAAACATGATGCTCTGTAAGGCTGACCCACATAGGGAGGTTCCAGGTTCATTTCTGGAGAGCTCTCTTAATATGCTGTGCATGTTCTGGGACTGACTGAGACTGGGATTGCATCATTGTATGAAGACCTAGATGGAGCTGCTCTCTTCTTTCTCAGAAGACAAAAAAATATAATTTTTTTGAGAGATTTTTGCTGTAGGGCACATGTGCTCACCAGACAGACAGAGACAGAGAGACAGAAAGCAAGAAATCAGCCCCCAGGAGGGACGGCCACACCACAATCCCTTCTCCATTCTCCTCTTGGGATCATGGGCACGCACGCACATGAGCCCAGTGTGAGTTTAAGCCACCAGGTCCGGGACTCGAACCGTGGCCAACTACATTGGAATCCAATGACATAGCCATTATGCTAACTGCTGGTCCCAAGAAAAAAATAACTTTAAAAAGGAATAGTCAAGGGGGCTTTTCACACATATGTAAAAATACTACTCCAATTTTAGCTTAGTATCTTTTACGTGATTTTGTCATTTCTTCTGAGTTTTAGGTGGTAATTTTTTTTTTCCTACATACACCATTACTCCAGCTTGTTAGAAAGGATTTCATCCAGGTCTCAGGATGTCTTAGCTATTTCAAGACGCCATGATTCTTAGAAACTATGATTTAGAATCTCCAGTGTTATAGCAGTATAAACCTTCACATACTGAGAATCACCAACATACACTTTTATAGGTATGAACGGTTCAAAAAATTCATGAAAAATTAAATTAAATTATGAATTTATGTTGGTTTCAAAATTTTTGAATAACATATAGTTTTTATATAATATGCATTTTAATGAACTTTTTGAAGATCATTTTATAATATCTCATATATTCCTGTGACAGGGAAGCATCTGTGGTACATTAATATGAACTTGAGATAAAAACGAGGTATTTGATACTTTCATGAAATTTTATATGAAAGATGAGAAGGTATAACAGTGGTGCCAGCAGGTGGTATGGTGACTGAGGTGCTGGATTCCTTCATGATTTGAGTCTTGGAACTGGTGGTTTGAAAAATCACACTAGGTGTGTGCATGTATTTCTAAAATTTCAAGAAAATAATGGAAAGGATGGGATTACAATATGGCCATCCCCCATAAGGGTCATTTCTAACTATCCCATTCTCTGTCTCTTTTTATCTCTCTCCTACAAGTTCCCTACAGGAAAAATTTTTTAAAAAAAAGAATAATAGTATAACACAGAAACTAAATAAAGATTTGATTAGGATTCCTAATTAAAACAACAAAAGATTTTGAACTGAAATGGTTTGGGGCATGATCTACAATGTCAGTTCCAGACAATGATGGAGAGGCAAAAAAATAAATAAATAAATAAAAACCAAACAAATAAGAGTTTTAGTGATTTTCCACATCTGGTCCTCATCTTGCTGATCCATTCCACTATTTTCAATTTCCATGGCAACTCAATATTAAATAGTGGTAGAAAATAAAGCCATCGATTCAGAGTTGTGTTTCGTTTCTTTCTTTTTCTTCTTCTTCTTTTTCAAAGAGGTTTTTGCCTTAAGGCACGTGATCTCACCAGAAAGAGAGAGAGAAACAGGCAGTAAAAGGGAAAGTGAAAAATCACCCCCCAGGGTAATAGCAGTGCTGTAAAGCCTTCTCCTCCATTCTCCTCCCAGGATCTTGGGCATGCATGCACACATGCCTGGCATGACTTTCAAGTCACTGGGTCCAGGACTTGAACCATGTTTGGCCATATGAGAGTCCAGTGACATAACTACTATGCCATTTGCTGGACCCAGGAGTTTTAAACAAAACGTTGTAATACACACACACACACACACACACACACACACACACACATATATATTTAAATGCATGCAGAACGAAAAAAAATTGACCGTATTAATTGTCTATTGCTGTAAAACAATATTACCACAATGTAGGAGCTTAAAGCAACATACACTTATTAAAGTTTCCATGGGCAGTTTAGTTTAGTCCTCTGCTTTAGGAACAAACAGAATTCATTTCTCCATGGCTTTTATAATGTAATGGAAAAGGTTTGTTCATGTGTGGGTGATTTAAATGCAATCTATTACTCAGAATGTAGAAGAGCTAGGATCTGGTGATTGATTGGAAGTGTGGGGTAACTTACGGGGGCTGGTCATTAAGAATATGGTTTTTTACTTAAGCAATTTTCTGGCTTCCACATCTCTCATTGTGTTGTATACACAAGAGTAAGAGCAACAATTTTCCCACAAATATACTTTCCTAGAATAAGACAGTTTCATTTTACTAATATTCATGAAGTCTGTTTTCCACTATCATTTACATATAAATAAATATATACTGGCATCATGAACATCTCTCCTAGAAAAATATCTTATTTCCTCTTGCTTATCCTTAATTAGCAATGTCATTCCCTTGACATGGCTGATTTAACCAAGAGTAGCTATCCAACCCCAAAGGAACCAATCCATAAACTAATCTGAATTAATCAGATTCTCTTTTGAGAATTTGAACTAAGATAAGCAGAAACCTAATAAGTTGCTAGCTGAGGTAATGGAAGATCATTAGAGTAAAGGTCCATGAACTCCTACTGCTGAAAAGGGGAGCTCTCTTGTTTTCCAGGCTTACTCAAATCTAATTGTTCTGTTTCTCTTTAAATTTTTAAAAATATTTTTTATAATAAATCTCTTTATCTTGGTACAAATTGTGTATATTTTTATTGCCTGGAACCATTTTTTTTCCTAAAATATGTTGTAGATTTCTCTATCCATTGAAATATCAAGGAACAAGTCTTACATTCCATTTGTTATTTTTGTTTGGATTATAAAACAGAAAAGCCATCTAAATTAGGAGCCATATCTGCTATTAATGCAGCTGGTATCTTTTTTAATAGGTCATTTTTATTGTTTCAAGTACATACAGTATTTTTTATTAATAACAACCTGTGTGCGTGCATATTTATGTACCATGGTTTTCATTTATATTACAAAATCCTAAAGGAAGTGGCTTGCGGTTCCTTTTTAGCCCTCAAGTGGCTAAGTAAGAGTTTAATGAATATTCATTGTCTTTTATATTATTTTTTTCTTAGATATAATGTTTCTGGACAAAAATAGGGCTTAGCAAATGTGAAAGAGACCAAATGTTCTCTAAGGATGTAAATAAAGCACTATTATTATAATTGAGTTCAATCAAGAACGTATTTTATTGAATTACTAACATGTTATTTCAAATCATTGTGAGGGGCTTGGATAGGTCAAGAATCTTTATTTTTATAGCTTATCCTTTCCTCAGGGTTTACATAAAAATTGAGATGTTTTTCCACCAACAATGATGTTTCTGTCATTTGAACTATGTTGAAACTGGGGAATGATCTAGAAAGCCAGTTAATTACTGTGCATTCCATGTCTTTACAAACATCTCTTTTCTCTTTCTTTCTCTCTTTTTTCTTTCTTTCTCTTTCTTTCTCCCTTTCTTTCTTTCTTTCTTTCTTTCTTTCTTTCTTTCTCTCTCTTTCTCTCTTTCTTCTTTCTTTCTCCTTCCTTCCTTCCTTCCTTCCTTCCTTCCTTCCTTCCTTCCTTCCTTCCTTCCTTCCTTCCTTCCTTCCTTCCTAAGTTTTCCTATAGGGCACATGGGCCTGCCCAACAGAAAGAAAGAAGGAAAATGAGAAACTACCCACCAGGGTGGATGTCATACCACAATCCCCTTTCCTCCATTCTCCTCTTAGGATTTTGTGCATGCCTGCACACAATTTTGCAGTCTGCCACATGGAATCTAGCCAGCTGGCCCAATCTCCATATCATTTGTTTCCCCCAAATTCATTTATTTCTACACAACATATTTATTATTTTATTTAAGAAATACTTGTGGGTTCAGTTTAGCTACTAGGTGCTGTGCTAGGATCCAGTCTACTATGGGAAAATAAAATAGAAAATCTGAATTTTAAGCATTTATAATTCACTGTTAATTTTTAGAGGTATTTATCATAAATTACAAATGCAAAATATAAAATAATCTATGTGGAAATAGTGTTAAGAACTATTTTAAATGACTCATGCCAAGTCATTGATTTAATTTTTTTTTTTTTTATTTTTTCTCCTGAGTAAGAGAGAAAGAATACCCCTAACAGAGTTCTGATGCTGTAATCCACCTCCAATCCAGGCTATGGGCACAAGTGCTTGGTGCATGCAGAGAGCTACCCAAACATAAACTCAGAATTCTCTCAAGTGAATCCACCTCACAGCGTACAGAACATCATGCTTTCACCACTGTGCCAATGTTTAACTTCCAATGGCCCCATTTTCATGGACTATGTTGTCTCAGAACAAGTAAATTCTCCCACCTCCCTTAAAAATGAGTTTTGCTGCTTTCCACATGCATGCTAATAATTAAAAAATCATTTGACTTAAATAGTATTTGAAAATAAAAATATTTTATAGAAGATAAATCTACTCTTAACTAATTAATATTTTAGCATTTGATTACTTTCACTACTCAGTAGTGAGAGTCTTACTTTCATCTGGAGGAATGTGTAAGGGAGAATGCATAGAAAGGTACTTTGGGAGCATAGCAGACAAAATAAGACAGTTTCCCCCTCCCACCCCACTTATGCCTAGAGGGCATATGTGTTCATCAGAGTGAGACATTGAAAGACAAAGAGAAAGTGAGAAATCATCCCCTGGGAGGATGGCCACACCAAAATTCCTTCTCCATTCTTTTCTCAGGATTATGGACATGCACACAAGCTGGTGTGACTTTCAAGCCACTGAGTCTGGGACTCAAACCGCAGTCAGCCATGCAGGAATCCAGTGCCTTAACCACTATGCCATCTGTTGGTGCCAGGACCATGTTTAGTGTGTTATCTTATCAGGTAATTTTATTCAGCAAAAAATCAAGAAAGAAAACTTAGGAAAGTTAAGAATTGATTGACCAAATTAAAGGAAAAGAGTTGCCCTAGAAAATAATCTTTGGCATACAAGTATTGCCAGAAATCAAAAACACTAGTAAATTCATCCAAGTTCACATGGGGCCTCTGGTATCAGGATTTCACAAAATATCATATTTTCACTCTCACTTTTGCTTTGCTTGTGATCACTGTCATCACTTCTGTTAAAATATTTTTTTATCTTATATTTAAATATCAAAATGTACAGGCTAAAAACATTAAAATTGAATTTTTCTCCATTATTCATAGTATCAAGTGCTTTAAGAACTTCTTAAAAAAAGAAACTCTGAAAATCGAGACCAGCAGTTAGCATAATGGCTATGTCGCTGGACTCACACGTAGTCGACCACAATTCACGTCCCGGACCCAGTGGCTTAAAACTCACGCCAGGCGCATGTGTGTGTGTGCCCAAGATCCGAGAGAGAGGAGAATGGAGGAGAAGGGATTGTGGTGTGACCATCCCCCCTGGGGGTTGATTTCTCGCTTTCTGTCTCTCTGTCTCTTTCTGTCTGTCTGGCAAGCATACACGCTCTATAGCAAAATCCTCTCAAAAACAAACAAACAAACAAACAAAAAAACCTCTGAAAATTAGGTCAGCTTACTGGCAGTTAATTTCTGCAACAGACCAACTCCTGTATGGCTTTTTTACTTCTGAACCACCTTTTGAAGGATGAATGGACAAAATGACTTATGATGTCAACTCCATCTAATTATTTCAATCATGAAACCTTCTCTTCACCTGAAACTTTTCTCTCTTAATTATTTGAATCATCTAAACTACATCTGTAAATCAGATTATGCTCATCCTGCATTGTAAGGGACCCATACCTCATTTGTTTTCTTCAATTACACACTAAAAAGAATTCCTAATTCTAAATAGGGATCTTTTTTATGCATTATGAATCTTTCCCCAGAAAACTACGTTTTTACAATGTCAGAATAAAGTAGTTATCCCTGTCTGCTTTTTCATTCAATAAAATGATTTTTATAGAACAACTACAAACACATTGTTCAGAACATCTTCTATAGTTAAAAATGACAAATTTGAAAACCCTAGCCAAATGTCACCCATCCAAAGTGTTTTATTACATATTTTTTAGATGCTGAAAAATTATGCTGGCCAAAGGGAACAACAATCCTTGTTTGTAAAGGAGTAAAAGAAAATGCAAATTCATAATAAAAAATATTAATTTCCTAAGAGGTTTCTTAGCTCTTAGTCAAACTCAAGACTTGAACATACTTTGTAAACTAGCTTATTTTATTAGTGATTTTTTCCTTTTTTGCTGAATATTGGGAATTGGCTTAACTTCATATAAGAAGAGCTAACATACATATAATAATCCTATAAGTGTAAACATAACTGTATTCCCAGGATCGTTGATCCCTCCCCTCACCAATCTTGGACACATGAGCTAGCATGCTTGGGTTTGTCACCTTCCTCCTTCCCAGGAAGCAGACAATTGGGATAAAATTCTGTTTTTTCCCCTGTGTCTATAAATAATTTTCACTGTTTATATTATTTTAGCAAGCATCATTTGATTGTTTTCCAAATCCTGAATCCATAAAGAAACATTATGTTCCAATTAATTACCAAAGTCACATACAATATATAAATATTGGGTTGTCAGAAAAGTCAAGACATATTCTTTCATGTCTTTGCAAAAATGCATTATGACTTTTTTGACAATCCAGTATATCCTGTTTGTTTAGTTTGTAGTTTGATTGCTTGAAAGTATTTGCCCTTAATCTTAGGCTTAAAGCAATGATAAGGAAAATAAAGACCAAAATTGTTAGTCTATCTTACTTTCCTATGACTTTTGTGCTCTCCTTCTATGTTAACACTTTTGCCTTAGTAAGGTGAATCATGTAAACTACTCCTGCTATCTTGACCACCCTTATAAATGACCGAATTTAGATTGGGTATTCATTTTGCTTCTTTGACCATGGTTGCTGTTCCTTGCTATTTACCTTTTTACGTTAAATCAATGCCAGCCTTTCTTTTCCTCTAAAGGTATATTCCTTTCCCTTTTCAGGTCACAATTATGAATGTGTGCAATTCATCTTGAGTTGTGTCAGTGTAGTCTTTCTAGAACAATACTAGAGATCGCAAATGTATTTGACAATTATTTAAATTGTTTCATGCATTGGTTATCTATAACTTAGGAGAGATAGATGAGGTCAAACTAAAAATTGGTGAAGCTTTAGGATAAATTCCATCCATGGTATTATTTGTATACATTTTTCCCCTGTTTTGTTTTATTGCCAGAAGGCTCATGCACTTGTCTGAGACACAGAGAGAGAAAGAGAGAAAGAGAGAGAAAGTACCCCCTAATTGTGCCACAATTCCTTCTCCTCCATTTCTCCATCCTGTTGGGATTTAGGGTATGCACACACTCATGCTTGGCATGTTTTTCAAGTCATAGGAGCTGGGATTTGAATCAGTTAATTGGCTGTGTGGGATCCAGATTCCGTAACCATCGGGCTATAGAGCCATCCGTACATGATTTCTCCTAGTGCTAATTTTCATTCCTTAAACTAGGAAATGTTTCTACAGGTCATTATAGAACCTGATCTGCTCTATTCTCTTGTATCAAGTTCAGTTTACATATTTATAGCTTCTCTGGTCCCTGTTGGCATCTAAGTTGGCAACTCTCTAAGCTACATAGGGTCTAAGTTTCCATTGACTATAGGGAATATTTTTTTTTTACAGTATATTCAATTCTGTCACTGATTTGTTATTAAACATTAGAGTATGAAACTGAGATATTAGGACATTAAATGTGGACAAACAATATAAGTCCCATTAGCCCACAGGGGAAGCAATGAATGATCTCATTTAATTTGTGGGAAGCTGGATAGCAGAAACTCTGCAAATGAAATTAAGTGCTATGCCTCATTGAATCAGCTTAGAGCTCTCCAAGGGGAGATCTGAGTTCCAGTATACAGCAAATAACAGGCAATGTCTTTAATTTAGCTGTAATTTTGAAATGGTTAGTTGGAAAAAGATATTGAGAAAAGGGATGTAAATGATCTAGCCCTGCAGGAAGCTGAGAAGTATCCATGTCAATGATGCTCTTGAGGATTCAAACTGAAATAAAAATACACTAGATTTTTATTTTTCAGTCGCCAAATAATTTCCAATTGTCACCCCTCACTCTCCTTCCCCATATCTTCTCCAAAGAAACTTAGATCTATATTTTTGGTGAGATTCTTAATCACAACTTTCTTTGCAACAAGTTCAGTGATCGTATTTTACAAGTGCTTTCATCACGGTTTGACATTTCCTGCTCTACTTTGGCACATGTGCTGATTTCTATGTTAAAAATTTGGTGAACATACTGAGGTATCTGCCACTTGCACTCAGTTTGAAAATCTGTCTAAAAATATATGTAGGTTAAAGGAAAGTCACAATGTAAAGATTGTAAATGGGACAGAGAGAAGGTGGTCAATAGATCTCTGGGTGAAAACTGTAGTACATTGTATAAATTAGATTCTTCAGCATCATTTCCCTCAGTCTACTGGAACGACTATAGAGCTTGCATTTAAACAATTTTATATTGTATAGATTTTTTTTCTATTAAAGTGATCTAAAAGTTTCTTTAAATATTTTATTAGTGTAATAATTTAAGACTTGAAAGCTACTTAGACTCTACAGGACCAGAGATTTTCACTCTTTTCTCTTTTGCTCTCCCACACACTTTATGAGATGTAGAGAGGGGTAAGGAGAGAAAGAGAATGAGAGAGAGAGAGAGTGAGCAAGAGAGGCAGAAATAAGGTTTTTTTTTTTTTTTGAGATAAGTATTTTTGATAGATACTTTAATAGATTCTGGTTGTGTTGTAATTCTCCTGTGTCAGTGCTATGGTCTTAATGTTTTCCAAAATTCCATGTGTTGGAACTTGGTTGTACTGTGAAGGTGTTAAAAGAACATTAATACCTTCTTGATGTTGCATGCTGGGGCTTTTAGGAGTAATTAAGGTTGTCAGGGTTGGAGGTCTATAATGAGTTCTGATAAGTTTACAAGGAGAGGAAAGGAGGCCAGAACAGAGGGACTAATGGACAACTGATGCACTCTGCTTCTGTCTTCCTGGTACACTGGAATTTTGCAAGACCCCCACAGAAGCTGAGCCCTGGACATTAGACCTCCAAACAATGAGCTGAACAAGCTTCTATTCTTGTGAATCACTCAGTTTCAGGTACTTCTGGATTAGACTGATACACTCAGCCTCCCCATTACCGAGGTCACTGTATGTACAACTGCAGCAGTATGCTCAGGTGCTGAACCCTTGCCTCCATGCAGTTTCCAGCCTCCCGGGAGGCAGGGGCAGGGGGTCATGACCTGTGTACCACTGCAGTGGGCCTCTTCTGGATTTTATGAGTTTGTCAAACCATGGTTTTATCTACTAATCATATCCAAGGTACTGAATGAAGCCTTAACACAAAAATATATGTGAATTTGAACCCTAATCTGATATCTGAGAACCTAACATTCTTAGAAAAGTCCTTTTACCTCTATAATGTCTCATTTTTCACATCAGTTCAACTCAGGTAAAATAACCCAGCCCACTTAGCTGTTCTGGGCACTACATGAAAAAAAGCAACTGTGAAAGAACTTTGTAAATGATAGGTCAATATGTTAGGTATTAACCCTGATCATTTCTGCTAGGACTTCAGTTGAGATTTAGGAAATGTCCAAACAGCAATTGATTCTGTGAATTGGGCTCATTTGCATTGACTCAAGTGCCTTAAATAATTCTAATATGACCATAAATACAATTATCACACTTGCTTCAAATAACTGTGAGCTAACTTGTCTGGACAGCCTCATGTAGGGACTAGTTAAATCCCTTCTTGTAACGTCATTGTATACAACTTGCAAAGAGATTGCTAATAGTCCTACTGTGATTAGCAGTATTCTGATAAACATTTTCTGTGTATAATTATAAGGCAAGTTTTTAAAATTACATGTGAAAACAAATTAGATGATATAAATCATTCAACCTTCGTAGAAAATCGCTGACGGCATCATGTTTTTAATTAAAATACAAATTATAGACTATGACTGGCAAACATCTTAAGTGTCAATTTGATAAAATTTATAAATGTATATAACTATGTAACCTACATCTTATAAAAATATAGAATATTTTCATCTTTATCAGCCCAGAAAGAGATTTACATATGTTATAAACTCTATAATATAGTTTATACATATATATGTATATATTTTTGTTGTTGTTGTTTAAAGTATTTACATTTATTACATTTACAATCAGAATGGAGCATCTCCTAAGTCTTCCGTATCCTGAGGAGTAAAAATCAAACACAAAGCAAATGACTTTCCTGTCCCCTCTCCTCCACAGCACCGCTGAGGAAGTTCCCACATCACAGAGCTGCTGAAGTCCTTTCTTGTTCAGAAGGGTAGACATTTGGTAGTAGGAACAATGTTTTCATCTTAATAACGGAATGAATTGTCCTTTGCTAGTGTCTTTTCCATTTTCCCCAACCTGGGAGGCTGCAGGCACTGTCAGGGGTCCAAGGGTATCATCTGCATCCCACCAGTCTGCATGGCCTCTGAGCAAAAAGAAGCTTGGCCAGTGTGGGGGACCAGAGTTCAGCTGAATGGGTCACAGTGTAGTGGACCATTCAGCTTTTCTAACATGAATTACAACCATAGATGTGCCCTTTTCTCGGTATTCTAATCCCACTAGAGACTTTTCATTAAGACCTTGTTCCTTTGCACACATTTCAGGCACAACATATTGCCCTCCATGTGCGGGGGTGGGACATTGCAGGCCAGAAGTAAGAAGAGGGCATGCACTCTCCTTTTTTGCTTCTCAGGAACCCAGGCTTGTCCAGCATGAAACTGCAGGTGGACCCAATCACGTGTGTTTGCAGGGAGACTTCTCCCATGGACCACACATCTTCTGACGCCACAGGCCTTTCGTGGGGATTCCACAGCCTCTGTTTCTGCTGACTCCATCTTCCAATTCACAGATGCAATTCTGGCCCAGGAGACTAGCACGGCCTCTGGGGCAGAGGTTGTCACCTCGATTGTATTAACTCCCTGAAGGAGAGCTGCAGACTCTTTGGGGTTAGACAAAGCCTCTGCAGGTGGAAGAGCCACTTTCAGAGGATTCGTTCTTTCAGAACTCATCCCTTCCTGAGGACTTTCTGCAGATGCTTTCCCTCTGCCCATCTTTAATTTTCTTCGTAATGATGACTCAATCCTAGCCTCTTTGGCTCTTTTGATTTGGATAAGCAGAGGCCCACGGTCTCTCACATGCATCTAATTTTGGCTTTTGGTGCTGATCTTTAATTGTGGGCACCAAGCCCGTAAGATGTTTTGGTGAAGCTGATTGACTGGTGGCAGTTTAGAATGCGGTGGGAGAATTATTTTCTTTTTCTGAGATTGTAGGCTGTCATTGCTTTATACCTTCTCCTTTGGACAGGAAGCTTTGTCATTCTTCACAGATCTTTTTCATTTTTTCCCCTTTGCTGAGGTTGCCAATAAAACCTGTAGACGTGCTTGGTTGAAAGCCCACTGTTGCTCTTCAGTTTCAGACACTTGTTCACACTTAAAATTTTCATACTCTTCCCTTGACTTCTCCGTGGATTTCCCCTCCTTGCCTTATATATATATATATTTTTTTTTTTTTTTGGAGAGATTTTCACTGTAGGACGCGTGCGCTCGCCAGACAGACAGAGAGAGACATAGAGACAGAAAGCGAGAAATCACCCCCCAGGGGAGATGGTCACGCCGCAATCCCTTCTTCTCCATTCTCCTCTCGGGATCTTGGGCACGCATGCACACGCGCCCGGCGTGAGTTTTAAGCCACCGGGTCCGGGACATGAACCGCGGTCGACTACGTGGGAATCCAGCGACATAGCCATTACGCTAACTGCTGGTTCCCCATGTTATATATTTTTAACAGTGACATTCAGTTTAACTTTTTTGTAAAGAAAATGTTCTTTGCTCTGCTTATTATTTTGTCCATTAGACATAATTTTAAAATAAAGTTTCTGCTTCTTCTCTCATCTGTTTTTGGATTTACTTATTTCTTCTGTGAGCAAGAGATTGAAGAGAGAAAAAATGAGAGAGACAGAATTACCAGTATAGTCTTGACACCACCAATATACTCACAACCCTCAGCCAGCTCTGGGTCATATTTAAGTGGATATGCATTGTCCTCAGAGCAGTCTCCAGACTTACACCAGGACCTTTCTTTACGGGATTGCCTTGCAGAATGTCACATTTTACTGCCACAGTGCCATCTAGCTTTGTTGTTTCTCCTTTTAAAATATCTACATATAGATATTTAAGTAGAAGGAAAGAAAAATATATCTGGCAAAAGAAGTCAAGAAATTTTAGAATATTCAATAACCCCCTCCAAAAAAAAAAATGGTGGGTAGGCATATCTTAGAATCTATGCAAAGTATGTCATAATTAGTAATATATATCTAAAATGCATAGGAACTAGACATTGAAATATCTACTCTAAAGTTAGTAGTTACAACCCACATGTGACTTCACCTAAGCCCATACATTATGCACAAAATGTGAATAATGAGCTTAACCTCCTTTTACAATTACTAATTCTCACAACAACACCAATTTATAAGTAAATACTATCTGTTCTAGTTAACTGCACTTTACCTGTGTTAATAGTTCTTTACAATCTGAAAGACACTTGTGATGATACTTTTAGGCATAATGGCGGACATTAGGGAAATTTTCCTGGGAGATGATATTTGTGTGATCATCAACCAAAACTCTGGGATTTTATTCTAATCACCAAGAGAACCATGTTAGAAAATATATAAATATATATTTTTAACAGAATTTCTTAAATTAAGAGAAGTTCTCATTGTTCTAGTGTATACTCAGACATGCTTGGAATCATGCATCACCTGTCCCCATTTGGATGGTAATGCTAAATAAACATTTGTGTACACAACTCACTTGACTAATGTCTCAGAGAATAAATATGTATGGATAAGGGCCAACCAAGTCTTCATGCTCAACACGTCAGTTAAATTCCTCTTTATTGCTATTGAATTATATATTTACTATTGCCAAAGTTGTAGAAGGTTAAATTTTGGAATCTTTTTCTACACTAAAGGCAGTAGACACCATCCCAAATGTGCATGCACACACACATACACATATACACACACAAATGTTATACTCTATTCATTCTGAAAAAAATGTAAATTATAACCACCTAGTAATTATTTCTAAAGTCTAGATAAATTACATTAAAATACAATATTTCAAAGTCTAATTACCTCTCTGATAGCAAGAGTAGACAATATCTATATGTTGAACACATAAGTAGACATTCAATGATTATATTGGTCAATAATCTGTATATCTTTTCCTATTCATCATGTTATCCCCTTACAATAAATGTTGTTCATGTTATATAAACAAGTAAATTGAGGCCTTAAGTATTTATTTAATAAACTTAGTTAAATATTATGAAGATAGTAATTGCCAAATCTGAGAATTATTATCTTAAACATGATTTGAGACCCAGACTAAACAGCATAGTCTGTAGCACACAGAACTACAGTGCTGGAAACCACATGAATGACTGTGGGTTCAGATCCCCAATCACCCGAGACTGGCACTTGTAAGCACTCAGATACTGAGGAACTGGAGGACTGGCAAAAGGAACTCTGTCAAAGATGCTTTCTGTCTCTCTCTCTTCCTCTCTCTCTCTTTCTCATACATATGCACACTTATACACACACTATAACTAAAAATTTAAAAATTAAATAAAAATAGAAACCATGATTTGATAGAGTAATGGTTTTAAAGACACATTTTGTGGGACAAATGTTTCCCTAACCACCGCACCCTTAGAGACCAGATTAGACTCCTTTATTACTCACCTTATTAGAACTCTGTACTCCCTTAATGGCTCATCAAAATTGTAATTAAATAATTACTTTTTACTATCTCCATGCTTTTCTGGATTATAAATTTCATAAGAAAATAATTCTGTACATTTTGTTGTTGTTGCACTCCAGCTTTTGGAATGGTGCTTGGTATACAGTAAGTACTCAATATATTTGTTAAAGAAATCATTGAATAATAATATAGCAAGTCTCTAACATACGGGTTGAATTTCCAGAGTGTATCATGACTCCTAGAGTTTGGATAATGCCAGATCACTGTTGTGTAAATGGTAGGCTTGCATAAAGTGATGTGCTGTGATCACAGTTAAGCCTCAGCTCAGAATTGCACTATGTAGTCCTTTCCATTTCACTTGATTTTCTCAGAAAATGATGACAATTACTTACTGCTTAGTGTTTACAGAACAGAGCTAAATGATTTTAATCAGCACACTGTCATGGGAAAGAGGATCTTTATGTCTTTCAAGCATGAATAAGCAAATGCTGTGTGACACTGAACTAATATAACAATTATATTAGATAATGATACTATTGATGTCCATGGTATGCCTGAAACTGTGCTCAACATATCTCATTTAATCCTCAGAACAAAGGATAAGCTCTATTCATCCCTCTGGTTTTTAGACAAAGACACTAAAACCTAGAGAGGATATTAACAAGCTGAAAAATGATAGGTTGTTCTTTCAATCCAGACTTCTTACCTATGGAGACGGACTTCTAGCTGCTACCGTATTGTTATTAAATAAAATGAATTTCAATAGTGTGTTAGATTCTCCAAATTATTTCTCATTGGTGATGGCCAAACAAATATGTTATTTCAGGAAGACAGAATTAATTAAAGTAAGTAAGTAAAATAAAGAGATTTAAATATTTTCTCTCTTCTCACAGGGAGAGACTAGATATAATCTGTTACATTTTTGCTGTCTCTTCCCAAAAGACAAAGAGCATTATTACAATGGATAACTTAGACATTTTATGTTGTTTCACCTCTAAAGAATGAGATAGTAATCTTGGACATTTCCTGATACATAAGAAAGAATTAAACTGAGAAATGATGCTACAGGGAAAAAAATATATATATAAAAACTCCATTATATTAAATCCATCTTCTTTTTGAACTTCCTCTTGAATGATGGATACCTTTTTTTCCATAGAACTCTGATGTTAGTGGCAATACAGTCAACTGGCAATTTGAAGAAGGCAGGAACCTATAGACATCTATTTCTTCCACTTGATACAATTATCATAGCTTGGGGCCAAGCAGGTGGTGTGGTGGTTAAGGCATTGGACTCCCATCCCACACGGATGACTACAGTTCTAATCCCAGACATGGTGGCTTGAAACTCACACTGGACACGTGAGTGTGCGTGCCTAAGAATCAAGAAAGAGAATGGAGAGGAGGCCATCTCCTCTGAGGGGTAATTTCTCATTTTCCCCCTCATCGTCTCTCTTCAGTGAGCACACATGCCCTATGGCAAAAACCTACAGAAAAAAAAAAAAAAGTTAGCAATGGGAGGGGGGGGAGCACAAGGGACCACTGACATTCAAAAGGCAGGAAGAGCAAATTCTTACACCTAGTTCCCAATGCTGAAGAGTTGCTAAACAGCAGACAGGACACACAACCAAAAACACTGATAAATAATACTTTGGCACAAAAAAAAAAAAATGTCAGGAAGTGGTGCATTATGTGGGAAGGTTAGTGACTATAAGAAAGAACAAGGGCAGGAAGGAAAGGGGAGGAAGATGCATGTTTCTTGAATTGTTCTATATTTTTTCTAAGATATAGTTGATTTACAATAAACTTTATAGATATAAAGTGGACAGTTTAAAAAAAATTGACTCCATCAAAATTATTAAGATAATGAGCAAATTTATTCCCATTGAGAGATTCCTCATTCATAATCTCTCCATACATACATAATAGTATGTCTATTTTACTTAGCATAACTATTTTGAGATTCATCTGATGACTCATCTCTTTTCACTGCTGAGTAGTATTACACTTTATGTATATACCTCAAATTGTCTCTCTTAACTGTTGGATATTTGGGTTGTTTTCAGTTTGGTCTACGAAAAATGAAACTGCTTGAACATTTGCATCTAAGCTATTGTGTAGTTATACATTCTAATTTCCTTGGGTGAATATCTATAAGAGAAACTGCTAGATCATAGAGAAGTATGTTCAAATTTTTAAAAATTAATACACTTATCTCTTAAGCATTTTTTATGTTTACAGCAAAGAGTGAACTCTGTATATGAATTCCCATAACCTCTTAGCTGTCCATTCACGTCCCTTACTTTTAACATTTTGCATTAGAGTAGGATGCATGCTACAATTGATGAGTCAGCACTGATGCATTCTAGGGTTCATTCTTAGTGTTGTCCATTCTATGGACGTTACCAAGCATGTAATGACATATATCCTCTACTACGAAGTCACACAGAGTAAGTTCCACTGCCTTCCAATTTCTCTGTGTTCTACCTATTCCATTTTTAAAAAGATTTTTTGTCATGAAGCATGTACACTTGTTTCGGAAAAGGCAGAGAGAGAGAGAGAAAGAGAGAATGCAAGAAATCACCCCCCACAAGTGATGGCCACAATGCAATTCCTTCTCTTCCATTCTCCTCTCAGGATTCGGGGCATGAACGCACACATGCCCAGCATGTTTTTCAAGCCATCAGGTCCAGAATTCAACAGTGGGGTTGGCCATGTGGGAATCCATACCTTTACCACCATGCCAGCTGCTGGCCCATATTTTTCCTTTTTATATTGCAATTCCTTAAAGGAAAAATGACAGAGAAATATTACAAATGCAAAGATTTTGTATTCTCTCTCTGGAGGAGAAACCGGTTTGCAGGAAGCTGTCAGAGGTTGGGCACTAGACCTCAAAGGAGTTCCAGCAACCCTGCCTCACAAACAGTACTGAGCACAAGTACTGTCTCTTTCTCTCTCTTTTCAGGAGAATGGAGGCTTGAGGGTTAAGTTACTGAGCATTAAGTGCACCACATTCACTAGGAAAGAGTCGAGCATGTGATTTGGTTCTCCTCCAAGAAATTACACTGTCAAGCAAACTGGAGAAAACGGATCATTTTTAAATGAGCAATTAACATTTTAAAAGCCTAGTTTCACCATGTGCACTGCTGGGATACAATAATATTTTACAAAGAAATAAATTTGCTAAATGGTCTTTAACAGGTTGTTCTAGAATGGAGAGCACCAGGACCTGTATTTTACGCACTGAAATTCTAGCCTAGACCATTTTTGTAGATTGGGATATGAGAACAGTTAAAAAAAAAAAATCAGCTTTGAATGTATGAATAATGGCTTCATGCAATGTTTTGAGAGAAACTGGAATAAATTCCTTCCCACCAAATGTCTCCTCCCTTGGTTTGTCACACCACTCTTACACAATCAAGAGGTTAATTGCTCTGAGTTAATTTGCAGATGTTTGGAGTTAATGTATGTGCGTTTTAATGTTCACTTTTGTATCATTTAGTTTATTACACTGTTTTTTAGCCGAGGCACTGACAGAATAAGAAATAGCATAGGAAAGAGGAAAGCATAAACCAACAAAATTTTAGAATAATAGGCATGTCTGAGATGAACAGTTTGGTAAGAAAACAACCACCAGAAGGCAGTATAAGAGCATTATTAGGTACCTGGAGTCAGGTATATAGGGTCTCTGCTCGTTGGAGAAGAGAGCCAAAGAGGAATTGGAAAAGCAGTAAAACACATGTGGAGTCTGTCAGAAGACTGTGTAAGGGCCCGTCCTGTCCTAAGACTCACAATAGGCTCAGTGTTAATCCCAAGAAGAAAGAAGAAACACCGTAGTGTGGGTGAATTTGTCAACGACGTTCCAATGCATCCACTCATTATTATTCATCTCTGGGTCCACTCCAACACAGTCTCCATCCAAATGTTATCACATATTTCCAGAAAATTGGAGAAAATCAGCAAGAGCTGACAGAGCAAAGAATACTTAAAGGGTATTTAGAGCAGAGGCTGACCAGGTCGGGCCCGCTCCTCTCACATCTTTCACACTGATGGACAGCAGTTGGTACCTTTATCTGTGCTTGAGCAGTTTTTTTTTCCCCAAGAACTGTAAACATTAATAATTACACTCTCCCTCCCCATCCCTTTTTAAAAATTTTGCCATAGAGTGCATGTGCTGAGAGAGAGAGACTGGGTCATGGGGAGAAGGGAGTGAGAAAGAGTCAATGGTGTACAGACCCTTTGGCTCCTTGGATTGAGTTAAACTTGAGGCGAGTATTTTGCACATTCCCCAAATTTTTCTCCTGGATTTTAGCTCCAGTAGCCCACTGCATTAGGTGGCTCAGTTGGGTACCCTTTGTCCACTGCCTTCCCCTTCTGGGACCACTTCTACACTCCCTACCTGAGGTACTGCATTTTCCAAATATTTTCACTTGGATCCAAGGCTCCAGTTTTGTCTCTGGGACAAAAATCAGATAGCATACAAGAAAGAAATTGCTATATTGCCAACAATTTGGATATAATTATAGATTTTCTTTTTCTGAGAGAGGATAAAATTCATTTGTTAGTAATACCCCTTCAAGAAACATAGACCCTGAGGCTTTGGTTAGATTTTAACAGAACTTTAAAGAGCAGTATTATATAGCAGACATGATACTAGGTTCTCTAGCATACTCTTTTCTTCTCACAGTCTAATTTCATTACCAACTAACTATGATTTTCATCCATTCAACTCATAACCTTTGTCTTACTAGGTTTCAACAGTCAGGAGATAACTCACAATATCACAATAACAACCAAAAGTATAAATATTTGGTTATGCCCAGATTGTTAAGCAGACTTCCAAACCTCTCTGAAAAGTCCTATACCAAATCCAAAATGCCGAGGGAGTAGGTATCTTAAATGTTTTAATAGAATCCTCTTCTTTTTCATGTAGCATTTACCATTTAACGTTCCCCTCCACTCTGCAATTGCTTCCTGAAACATCCGTTATCTATGTTATGGACATCTTAAAGCCATTTGAGAGTGATTTCTGCTACTGTGTATCAATTAGTAATGCTTTGATTTCAAGTAACACAATTACTGACTCTCAGTTGCTAAAACAACAAAGACATTGGATTACTTTATGTAAGAAGTCTGGAAACCCTAGAAGTCAATAATTGCAGAGTTAGGGTAGAAGTTAAATGCTATTATCATGGGGCCAGTTTGGCCCCCCCCCCCCCGCCTGACTAAACTCAGGTTGCTGGAAATATTGCTCCTCAGAGTCACAGAGTGGCTGCCATTGTACCTCACATTACAACATTCTACATAGTAAAGAAAACAAACACTTAAACTAAAAGATGCTATTTCCTGCTTAACTAGAGAGAAAAAAATCTTTCCCATAAGTCCAAGCACAGTTCTCTCTCCATTTCATGGGTGAGAACTGGACAATGTGCCTGCATTAGTCTACTTACTGGCAAAAGAATACTGATGGATTCACATTGATAATGGTTTGCCTTGTCAGTGTGAGCTAATGCCAATAAAAACATATAGGCAAATAACATTTCATCAAGGCTATAGGTTGTCTTTTTTTCTGCTTGATCAGTTCTGCTATTGGCACTTGTAATGGCACTGGTGCCCAGGGTGCGGGTACCTTCACTGCCATACTGGTAACAGTATCTGAGGCTCAGATGCTTATAAAGAATCTAGAGAGCCAAGTACCCTGAGCACAAGTATGGACAGAGTAAGAATAGCACCAGGGTCAGGGCAGGGGCCTAGCTCCCTATGGTATCTGATCCAGTGCCCGGAGCATAGGCATGCATGGTGACAGCTTGGCTCTGGGGCCTCGATTGCGGACTAGCTCGTTATGGCAATGGCTTAATGGCCAGTCTCGCCACAGTGCCTCGTCTGGAGTGTGGGCGCTCATGTGGCAGCCCTGGCTCCAGTGTCAGGGCATGTGAGGAGCAGAGAGAGGTGCCTGTCCATGTGGAGCCAGGTCTCTGGCTCTGAGATTCCCTGTGTTGCTCAATGGTGACAGATGCCAGTGTCCTCTTCTAGGAACCATGCTGGCTCTGTGTGGCTGGTACTGGCAGCCTCCACATTTCTTTCCCCACCTATTCTAGCTGTCTTCCTCTGAGACTGCACATTCCTTGGGGGAAGGGACAAGGTATTGTTTGCCTTGAGATGCACACAGAGTGTCATACAATGACAGGTAGGACCCCCATAAAATTGTTGTGAGCGTAGACAAGTAAGCATGGATTATATCGTTTTTACCTTCATTTTTTTCCCTCCTTTTGTGTTCCCACTAAATTATTGAGGATACATTTCTACTCTAGCTCTCCCGGTTTTATATGCTCAGATTCTCATGTTTATTCGAAATAGATTTTGAAGAGAAAGTTATTTTGAAAACAATATATAATCTGTCAAAGAAGAAAGGATAGATCAAAAGCAAAGAGGAAAGGAGAAAGGAAGTGTTTTCCGGCCCTCCTATCTCTCTTTACATTGATTTAAGGATTGGAGCTCCTGGAAAGAACAGCAATGTGATGCCTTCTCTCTCTCTCGCCCTCCCCAGATTCATTATCCAGCTGTCTCCCTTCTTCCAGAGCCACCGTCACATGTACATGTGGTCTCTTAAGGTTCTCCCTTCGCCCTTCCTCATATCGGAGCATGTTCTCACAGTCTCTAATCTTTCTTATACCTTGAAAAATTCCCATATATTAAAGTCGCACTTTCTTACTCTGCAGTAGTCACTGATATTACGTTTTATTAAACTAGACATACTTGCCAGAAAACGATGTTATATTTTCATATACTTCAATCTAAAATGGAAATAATACCAGGAAAATTTTAACTCTGTATTGTATGTACTACTTGAATGTAGAATGAACAGAAAAAACATAGCAAAGACTTATCAATCATGGTATTTATAAAGTCTATATATTTCTCCCATGAGAGAGAGAGAGAGAGAGATCCTCTAACAGGGTATTTCTGTGCAGCCTACCCAGCCTCTGCCAGCTTGGGTTTGGTCACATACATGTATCCAGTATACCCAGTACACATAGCGAAGTCTCACGGTGGGAACAAGGACCTTGTCTTATAAGTCCAGTTGCAGTATCACTATGCCACTATCTGGTACCTCAATCATGGTTTTTAATAAATGACTCAAGTTTCTGTTTTGTTTTGTTTTGTTTTGTTTTGCCATAGGGTGTGTGAGCTCACCAGAGAGGGACAGAGACAGAGAGAGGGAAAGTGAGAAATCATCCCATGGGGGTCGTGTTGGCCATGCCATAATCCCTTCTTCTTCACTTTTCTAGAAGGGATTAAAGGGCCAGCCACTGGTGTGGTGGTTAAGAAAGCTGAATTCTCACATAGTCAACCACAGGATTCAAGTCCCAGACAGGCAGTTTGAAAAACATGCCAGGCACATATGTATGCATACCCAAAATCCCAAAAGGAGAATGGAGGAAAAGGGATTGAGATGTGACCAACCCCTCTGGGGGGGCGATATTTTGGATTTTGCTTTCTGTCTTTGTGTCTCTCTCCATCTCTCTGGCAAACGTCCATGCCCTATACAAAAATCTCTTAAAGAAAAGAAATTCAATTTTATATTTCAAAATATCCCTAATCTTTTACATATAAACCAAATAAGTATTGACTTTGATATAATGACCAAGATCACATTCTACATTTATTTACCCACAGAATTGGCCATAATACAAAGTAGAACATGATTGAAAAATAACAGGATCGCTACTCAGTTTTGACAGTTTACATGGGCTACATATTGCTTGACAGAGACATCTTATTTCTGTTTTAAGTGAGAACATTTGGAATCTATTAGACAATCAAGGAAAGGACAAGTAGATTATTACCTTAAATATGGTTAAAAAGAGGAACATAATGACACTATTTATAATAACTTTGATTCAAGTCTTAAAATATTTCTGAAAGGATATCGTCTAAGTGAGAGAGGACAGGAAAGGAAATAGGGCTGGGAAAAGAATGAAAGTATTAACTGTTTGAAATTTTTTAGTTAGCAAAAAATATTTCTATCATCCCATACAAGCAACATAAAGATACATATTTCAGAGGTCCGTGAGTGGGGACATAACTTGTGAGGTTTTTGGGGGGACATCCTCCATATCATCAGGATACACAAACACGAAAGGAAAAGGGACCCCCCACCTCACCTCTAGTCCATGTTTTAGGTTACTTCTTGGGGTAAACCCTAACTGTAGAGCACTAGTTATTTGTGTCTTTACTGATCTGCTCCCCAGATGAAGAGCACAAGATTTGGGGAATCTGTGAGCTCCTATAAAGCAACTTATTTCAGGTCAGGACCATATTGACAATATTCAGAGAAGTTTTGTGTCCTATTTCTGCAGATTGATTTATGGACAGAATCTCTTGAAATGAGTCTGTCACAGCCTGATTATTTGTACAGTTTCAAGAAGTGACATTCCTCATGACCAAACATTACTCGTAAGCTATGTTTGCTTATATCTTTTAGGGACCAGCAGATGGCAGAATCGTTACCTTGCTTGACTCCTATGTAGTTGATCTTGGTTCGAGACTGGACTTGGTGGCTTAAAACTCACACTGGATGCATGTGTAAGCACGCCCAAAATCCCAAGAGGAGAACGGAGGGATTGAGGCATGGGCATTCCCCCCAAGGAGTGATTTCTCACTTTGTGTCTCTTTGTCCCTCTGTAGAGTGCAGATACTCTATAGCAATAATCACTCTAATTTTTTTTTAGGTATGTTTTTTAAATCATTCCTTTTTTACAGTACACCAGTGTGGGAGATCTACCGTCAAACATGACATCTAATACTAAGAGGAACTCATTCACGTTTTTTAGTTTTTCCTACCTGAGGAAAGAATAAAGTGTTCTGCTTCGCTAAACCCTCTGCATAGTAAAATTGAGGGTGAGAGGGACTATGGGAAGAAGGACATTTGGGGTATTTATTTCGACTATTCCATTTCTAAATTTATTGTGCCAAAAACTGTGATGAGGGAAAGCAGACTGCAGAATCAGCTATGTTTAAAAGCATGCGTACACTTTAATAGTAAATAATGGAATTGTGCAGTGAAATGAGGAATTACATGCCTGTAAAAGTCCCCAACCATCATTAGCATCACTTATCAAAATAAAACATGGTAGCTTCCATTTGCTAAGAAAAATGGAGTGCAGTGTAGGTGTTTTGTTCTATTTCTTTACTCTCTTTAAAAAAAATAGGCAATTTGCAAACAATGTTTCTTTTTGTCAATGCAAAACTACACAAATCCATTCCTCAGAAGATAAAACGCCTCACTGGGGTGAGTGACAAAGACTCCCTGATTTACTGTGACAACCAACACAAACTCACAGCATGCTATGTAGAGAGCTGCAAAAATCAAGTCAAGTATGGGAGGCAGTCAAAGGTATCCATTTCCCATGTTTACTTTCTTCCTTTAAATGGTCCAATATAAAAGCATAAATATCCCAAGGACTTTTTGTCTATGTAAGTGAACCAATCGAATGGTGCAGTTATCTAAGGAACTTCTGAATCCACAGCTAATTTGATTTAGAAAAGAAATGAACTATGGATTTATCAGTTTTTAAAAACAAAACAGTTCTATACGAACAAACAGTGCCTGCCACTGACTGGCTAACTTCAGGTACCTTGGTTAAGTAAGCTACTGATTTATAAAACAAAACTCTGAATTTGCAAAAATTTTAACTATACTATATATGAAGTGATGTTTTAAGAGTTTTGGGTTTTTTGGTTTTTTGTTTGTTTGTTTGTTTTTTATTCCCACAGAGGATTCGGGTAAGTTTCCATCTTTAATGCAACATGTTTCAGATGACAAGACTCGCATTGTATTCATTAAGGCATGAGTTCACCAACACAGAGATCTCATTACAGCATCAGAAAATGTTTTCTGATATCCAATTCCTTTTCTTCTTTGTAAGCTCTCAGAGTACCTTAAATCACCTGCTCTCCCACTGGGACTCAGGTTTCACTGGGGCCAGGGGACTGTAAGTCACCTGATGCTTGTCTCTATGCCTTGTGCTCTCCCTGACCTTAACCTCCTCTACTCAGCTCAAGCTTCAGTTGACCACGTAGGACAGACTTGCTTTTCTGGCTTCCTTTCTTCTTTCCCGGTCCTTGCTTCCTCCCCTACATTTCTTCTCTCGTTCCTTTTTGGCTACCTCGACTTTAGAGCATCCTTTATTTCTTCTCCCCCATGCCTTTCAAGAAAAATGTGTGCATTTCATAATATTACTGACTACATATTTTTTTAACCATCTGTCAAGGATGATGAATTACACTTTCCCTGCAGTTCTGACCATACCAAAACGTGATTTTAAATTTTAATCTGTTGATCTTTTCATTTAAAAGAAAAAAAAATACCTCTAAGAATTTTAATTTTGACAATAATAATAATTCAGCTTCAAAATATGTAAAGTTAGGCATGAACAATTGAAAGAAAACAGAAAAACTCTGACTTTTTCAACAGGCAATGCCTTTTACATTTTAAGTGTCATAGTAGGGCCAAATGATATTTGACCAAAGTGACTTGAGGATAAAAAGCTTTATTCTCTTTTGTTTTGTAAGCTTCTTTTGAAATCTCTGACCCAGCTCCCAAACAATTATTATAATAGCTGCCTGCTCCTAGAAAGACTGTTTCGGAGATTGTTTAAAGAGATATTTCACCTAAACATAAAATTCTAATCCGTTCCTTATTCTCCCAGAAATATACTTCTGTGCATTTCTCTTTAGAGGGTTTATGTTTTCTTTAGGGAATGCAAAATTGTGTTTATTCATAAATCAATCAATAACCCTGTGAGAGAGTAAGAAAACTACCATTTATTACTATCCCCCCACCTTGAGTCTGACAAGTGCTTGGTTAAAACGCTTCACAAGCTTGATCACGTTCACAACATTTCCGCCACTGAGTTTTTACAAATGAGGAAACTGAATTTGAGGGAGGTAAACTGATTTGCTGGAGGTCATACCATGAGTGTGTGACAGAAGGGTCTCATTAGGTGGTGAATAACACATATTAACCTGAATTAAAGTTTTATTTTTTTTTAAAGACCAACATTAAGGTTAATAGTATATATTATTAGGCTTACAATATATATTGTTATGTTTTACCAGAACAATATACGTTATTAGTTTTTGACTATTATTTTAAAAGCCTTGTTCAGCTTCACTCTCCTTTTCCTTCTATATCAACCAGATGAAAGTATATTTTTATTTGTTTTTACTAGGCACAGACCTTATCTGGATCCAATCTTTTAAAGACTGTTAGAGAGTCTCAGGTTTAAGAACCAATATGATGAAAGGTCCTTACTATCTACTGATTGAAAGGACAGCTTATATTAAATTTTACCCACTGGGAATAGCTAAATCATTTTTTTCGAATTCTTTAGCTTATTTAGAAAATACTGAGTTCTAAATTGAATTTTATACTTCCATTTCATAAAAATACCTAGTTTTTATTCTTTAGCTATTTCTGAAGTTATAGCAATTGTGCTATGAGATAATGCAATGAAATTTAAAGAAGAAATAAAAGGCAAGATGATAGGCAATGGCAATTACTGTCATTACATTATGCTCACTTAAGCGAGGTAATCTAGTTAAAGGCGTATATATCTATGAATCAAATCCTTTTGGAGATCATGACCTGTAGATTTTACAGTTCTGTAGCTTATAGATATTTCAGTCTAGAACACTGTAACACAGATCCATTTATGTGAAGCAATTCCAGCCTTTTTCTCACAAATAAAAACAATTACTTAACTTACTTTTCCTTTTTTTTTTTCCTTTGGCAAGTGATATCATATTAAGTCTGTTATAGAAAGAGGAAGACCTATAAAGACAGCCAATTATTTCTCTACTGCTTTTATATAATTTTATATTTCCTTCCAGAATAGTAGAGCATTTTCCATAGACATATTTTTAAATATTTAAAATATTGATTTGACAACGACTATAAAAATGACACCAATAATTGCAGCAACATTACTTACATTTTTTAGAAGTTGAAAAACATTTATTTCAGATCTAGATTTTGAAGTAAATACAGTAGAAAATTTAAGAAATACATTTTCTGTTTTTTTTTTCACATAGGCAAGCCATGTTTCTTTGTATGATAATAAAAAGATGAAATTGGTTTAAAATATAATTAAAATTTTAATATTCTTTTACCAAAATATGGTAACCATAAAAAAGTAAAATAATTTCTCAATTTTTGAGCATTTTTCTTATAAAAAGAAACTAGTTGTTATAAAATAACAGATAATTATATGACAGAGATGTAATAATCTCATACACAACTTTCCATTAAACTTTTCAGAGAGAGACACTATTAAAAATGTAATAATATGAGTTCTACCAGACATTTTCAGGACTAAAATCATTCTTCTTTGGATTATGCTTGAATTTCTTTCTGAAAAATGGGATGATATTAAATATACTTGAGTTTTAGATAACAATATTTTGTAGACATCTCATATTTGTACATAAAGATAATTTTTTATGTTACTTCCACATTTTTTCATGTATGGTTTAATGACTAAATAATGTATTTCAAACTTGTCTTTGCTATATTTCATTTTTTTAAGAATTATTTTATATTTAACTTTATTGATTTATTTTAATTTTACTAGAGAGGGGCAGAGAGAGAGAGAGAGAGAAAGAGAAAGTGAGAAAGCAAGCTGCCAAGTCTGGGACTCAAAAGCAATCATTCATGTAGGAGTCCAGCACCCTTAATCACCATGCCACCTGCTGACCCCATCTTTGCTATATTTCTAAAAGTCATATTAATTTTTTTATTTTTTGAGAGATGTTTGCTATAGGGCACATGCTCTCTGTAGAGAGACAGAGAAAGAGAGACAGAATGTGAGAAATCATCCCGTGTACCTGGTGTAAATTTTAAGCTGTCAGGTCCGAAGTTCAAACCATGGTCAACCACATAGAAGTCTAGCAATGTAACCATTACACTATCTGGTGGTCCTGTCATATTAATTTTTGGCCAATTCCTTTGCTGTATTCTCTTATGTTTTCATAATTTCTTTTAATTTGCCTGAGGGTACAAGTGCTCACTGAAAAGAGACAGAAAGGCAGAGAGAGAGAAGGAAAGTGAGAAAACAACCCCTATGGGGCATGGTCATGTTGTAATCCCTTCTCCTTTATTTTTCCCCACTTCAAGGATTAAGGGCACATATGCACACATGCCCAGTATTTCGAGCCACCTGGTCTGAGATTTGAATCGTGTAGTTAGCTATGTGGAATCCAGCTGTCCTGACCACCAGGCTGACTCTGTTTTCATAATTTTTTAGATGATTGTTTTGGACTTTCAGACATATAATTACATAAAATTCAAAAATAATAACTTTTCTACATTGTATATGAATACCATTTTCCTCTTATTTCTTGAATTAGTTAATACTTACAGAGCAATGAAGAATCATTTTCATGGGATAGCTTGCATCCTTCTTTGATTTGATTTTAGCAAGTATAATATAGATTTTTACTATTGACTATGGCACTGGTATTGGTATGCCATCATTTCTTGTAGTAACTAACCCGAATCTCACCTTAACCCTGATTTTAATTGTTGCTTCAAACCTTAATCGTGCTGTAATTTTTCTACCGAGTTTTATTTTTAGTTTCTTTGTTTCAAAGTTAAATAGATCTAAAATAACATCTTCAAAAAGTTTTAATGAGAATTACTTTTAGAGACTGTCCAAGTCAATTATTTGTAATTCAGTCTTATTTTAGACAAGAGAGCTTTATTTGGCTCTTCTATTTATCTAACTGCAGAGTGGCTTCTCCTTGACTCCTTTGTGGCTTACATGGGCAGTTTCAACCCATGTACAATGATTTGTTTTCTGCAAATAAACTACTATAAATGTGGAAGGGTTCCCAGACTGGCTAACAGAATCCCAATTTACTAGTGACTCAATGATTTAACTAAACTAGATTACTAATAGTATGATTTCAACTCTTCCATAGTTAGAATCAGTGAAGTTAAAGCCTTTGACAAGCCCCAGCTGTTGTTTTGGCCTAGGTAGCTACTGGCAATGGTAGAGGGCTAATATGTTTCTATTATTCCTTAGACCTTAGCCCAATAAGGATTAATTATCCACGTCTTCACCAATGCTGTAGCTGTCCAGTCTGCCAAGCAGACCCATCTCAATACTGTTCAAATGGGTCTAAGGCTTCCCTCGTGCTGCCAGTATGTCCACACGCCATGGAACCTATTTGTTTCATTTCCTGTGACGTTGCCTTTGTCCTTGCCACCATGAACTCTAGTTTAGCTATCTGTAATTGCATTTGTGATTTTTCCATACGTTCTCCTCAGAGGGGCCAAAGGATATCTTCTAAACATAAATCAGATCACAGTCCGTTCACTCTTAAAACTCCACATGATTTTTACTTGTGTACATGTAACTTCTTGTTCTTCTGTTTTTAGGTTTTTGTCATAGAGTGAGTGTACTCACATGGAGAGAACAGATAAAGACAGAGAAAATGAGAAATCAGCCCTGGGGGAATGGGGGCAGCTGCAATCCCTTCTGCTCCAGTCTCCTCTCAGGACTGTGGGCATGCACACACATGCCCATGTGATTTTCAAGCCACTGGATCAGAGACTCTGAGCATGGTCTGCTGTGTGTGAATCCATTGCCTTAACCACTTCGTCAGCTGCTGACCCCTAAATGTAACATTTTAAGTGTGATCTTTGTGGTCCTTTATGACTGGTCTACCTCACCATCCTCACCTTGTACTGCTCTCTGTTATTCACGATACAGACGCCTGACTGGATTTCTCATTTTGAAAATCTTGCATGGCTTTTATTGACTTAGAGGCTTTGGAACTATTATTCCCTGCCTATAAAACTCTTCTTTCCACTCGTTGCCTGGATAATTCCATCTGTTTCAAATCTGTTTCAATGACCCTTCCTCAAGGAAACTTTCTCTGATACCTTATTCTAATGTTTATTGCCTATTACAGTGACTCACAGTGCATAATTATTATCTTTCCTAATGAGGGGTTTTGAAAAAGGTCATAAAATGCATATTATTAAAAGGCTATGCATGGATTTCAATGTTTTTCACACACCCAAATGAAATCATGTAAATTCTACTTTTTCCCAAACTTTTTGAAGTCCTCTTGTACAATGATTGGTAAATATTTATTTCTGTATTCGTAATGGTTCTTCTCCATCAACCCCAGATCCATGCCCACAGAAGGTGTGGCATTTAATGTATATTTTTATGAAAAGTACTGAATGGGTGAGTAAAATAATAAGTAAATGAAATAGACAAATACGCTTCACTGGCCCCTAAAGAGATCCTCATATTAAATTACAATAATAAATTTCATTTATTTAAGTGCTGTTTCACAATCTCTGTGTTTTGACAGCGGTGTAAAAGCAATGTGCTCTAGCCTTAAACACCTCAAACTTATCTATTTCCTCATTCCCCACCTTTGTTCTTTGTACTGAACTGAGTTGCAAAGGGCCTCCATTCTCAGCCTCGTATGTGAGACTCAATCGTATTGGAGATATGGCTGACATATATACCAGCTTTTAAAAATTTTGGCTTTTTAAATGTCTCATACCTGCCTTTACTGCTGAATGACCAAGATCCAGATCCAAAGATTACTACTCAATGCTAAATCTTGTTAACTAGTCTATATTTTGAGTGTATTGCATCATGTTAATCATACAGGTTTTTATTTCCTCAACAATTTTTATGTCTTTTTCTGCATGTCTTACAAAAGCATTTTGTAAATTTTGATGTGTGTAATATAACGGAGTTTTTAGAGGCAAGTAAACACTTTATCTAAGCTCTTCACCTCTAAAAAAATGTATTGAAGATGGTTATTCCTTCATTTAAAAGATGTTCTCTTTCATTAATCTAATCAGAAAACACAACTGCATACCAAGACACTTACACAGAAGGCTAGTAATTGTAAGAGGAATGAGATGTAAAACAAACAGAAACTATATTTTACTTAGTTTTTCAACAAAAATTAATAATTAACCTAACAAATAAGTAAGGTTTGGAAGGTAGGCTGTACATTATCAAATATCCAAGTTAGGTTTTTCCTTCCTAAGCAGAACTTGTATATTTGCAGTTGACAACATGGATGATGTTGAGATGAGACATATAATCTAGATTTGAGTTAGTCAGCTGCAAAGCCAGACAAAGTCATTCATTTTGCTTAAAAATCACTGAGTCCTTTCTGTCTTTCAAGTCAACTTCAAGGAAGAAAATGTTATAATTTAATTTAAATGAATGCTACAAATCATTTGATATTGAGGATCAGGGTGACTCATTGATCCAGACACTTGGCACACTAAGAGAAATGGGAAAATAAGTTCAATAATAACAACCCCACCTACATTAAATAATTCTTTATGTATAGATGGTGACATAGACTGAATCTATTTCAGCACATTATTTATTTTAGAGGCTTACCCAGATGAGCATTTACGACTTTCTTTAATGTCTTTATATTTTCACAAGAATCTATTATTTCATGCAGTTCATTATTTTTGTTTTCTCAAATGCTTTTTATCAGTTTGTGTATATACACATAATACATGTTTTATACATACCTGTATGGATGTCTTCTTATGTATATGCACATGTAATAGTAAACTACAATATACATAAACAATTCTGAGAAAAAGTTCTATGTTTTATTCTTTCTTTTTAATTTTAAAAATTTATTTTAAAATTTTGTTTTGGTTTGGTTTTTAGGTGTTTACCATAGGGCATGTGTACTCAACAGAGAAAGACAAAGAGAGACAGAGAGAGAGAAAATGAGAAATCCCCCAGGAAGTATGGCCGTGCCACAATCCCTCATTCTCCATTCTTCTCCCAGAATTATGGACACGTATGCATATGTGCCCAGTGTGACTCTCAAGCCTCTAGGTCTGGGGCTCAAACTGTGGTTAGTCATGTGGGAGGCCAGCACCACCATACTACCTGTAGGAACTAAATTATTTTATTTAAATTTTAAAGCTTATGTAGTTTATTCATAATTCAGAGGGCATATACACACGTGAGAGAGAAAGATAGGTGCAGAGGCACCAACCAGGTCCTGCTATGCTTTGATTCTTCCAACCCTGGCACTCTAGCTTGTCAGAATCCCATGAGCCACATGTTTATAAGCTGACCTGGGGATCCAAACTTTCAGTCAACCCTGTGGCTTCCAGTACTGTAGTTGTTGCTGACCTCGTCATCAGTCTGGGCCAACTCCTTTTTTTTTTTTTTTTAGTCTACTATAATGTTTGAAAAATTATCTTCATAAATTTTTTTTTTGAGAGTTTTCCCATATTGCATGTGTGATGGCCAGAGGGAGACAGAGAGACAGCAAAAGTAAGAAATTACCCTCCAGGGGAATGGCCACCCCACAATTGCTTCTTCTCCATTCTCCTCTCAGGATTGTAGGCACACATGCACACATGCCCAGCCCAATTTTCAAGCCACTGGATCTAGGATTCAAACCACAGTCAGCCATGTGGAAGTCCAGTATCTTTTTTTTTTGGAGAGGTTTTTGCTATAGGGTGCGTGCGCTCGCCAGACAGACAGAGACAGAGAGACAGAAAGTAAGAAATCACCCCCAAGAGGGGATGGCCACACCGCAATCCCTTCTCCTCCATTCTCCTCTCGGAATCTTGGGCACGCACGCACACATGCCCAGCGTGAATTTAAGCCACCGGGTCCGGGACTCAAACCACGGTTGACTACGTGGGAATCCAGCGACATAGACATTACGCTAACTGCTGGTCCCGGAAGTCCAGTATCTTAACCACTATGCCATCCGCTGGCTCTGAATGTGTATTTCTTTTACAAAAATTTAAAATAAGATCTACTTTAAAATCTTGAATTACTGTAGACTCTTAGAAACTGCTGTGTCTGTGAGTTAAATATCTGAGTTCATGTCAATTGACTTATTCCAAAGGTGACATGTATGAGTAGGTTGTTCCCTCAAATCTTGGATTTGGCATGCATACACTCAAAGACCAGAAGCAGGACAGGTCTCTGAGGTGCGAGCTGAGAACAGCAGATCATATAACCTATCCATTTCTTGACGACTCTGTCTTCTCTATTTATGTTGCACATCCAATGAACTATTTAGAAGCAGTAAGTCTTTCTCTTAGTTCATAATAGAAATTGACTAGTAATGTTACTCATGGAAATGAATTAAAAGAAAACATGCCTGAAACAGTGGTCACTCTTCGCCAGAGTTAAAAATTTGAGAGAAATGTGTTCAACTTGTGGTTTGATCTGTTTAATTAATATTTTTTGAACATCTCCTCACAACTGGCACTGTTCAGGGTAGCATATTTAATAATGACCAAAACAGATATTTACAGTGACCATACATAACACAAATTCTAACAAGAATCAAATGTCTTAAACTGTTCTGTCTGTATGAATGTATATATGGATGTAGGTATTTCTTAAGTTCTTTCAGTGAATACTTATATAACCTTTAATTTGTGGCATGCATTTTCCAACACTTGATAAATCTTGCCTTGTTTAACTCTTCAATCTTATCAGGTCTACCATATATTTTTACACATGAGGAAGATGAGTTGCATGGTTAAGTAACTTACTCAAGGTGACAGGCTGTGAACCTCAAGAGTCTGGGTTTAATCATTTACTATTCTCTATAGGAAGAAAGGAGAAGGTGAGTTTAAAATGTTACACCTTTGGCTCCAGTCAGGGAGAACAAAGATTTGGTCAAAATAGTTTCTTTCTTCCATAAAGTTGTATAAGAATAAATGTGTCATTCAGCTGAAAATTGACTCACACTTTTTTTTTTTTTTTTTAACTATGAAGCAGAGGGGTAGGCAATAGTTTTTATAACTGATTGCTTTCATGGTAAGGAAAGTTTCCTTTGAAATTTTTAAGACTGACTTCTTTTACAAGTTGAAGTTACAGAGTGGATCACTTCTGCTGATTACTGCAGAAACATGTCCTCTCAAGCTAAACAGACTACAGAGGAGAATATTTATAAACTAGATTATGCATATATTGCAGATGGAAAAGGCTTGTAATGTAAAAAAACTGCTTCATAAACATAGATTTCTAAGGTGAAGCAAACATCAAGTATTAGTGATCAGGAGCTGATTGACATTTCTACTTCATGGCTAGGCTATACATTCATGGTTAATCCTGGCTGGCTCTAGAGTTTTCAAAGCCTAGAGAAAGAAGAGGCAAGGATTAGAATTTCTGACTTACATGCTACCTATCCCACAGCAAAGGCTAGGCAATGGTACCACTCTAATAGAATGTCTTCTTTCCAAGAAACATAAATCAATTTGAAGAATGTCCTAGAGCTTGTAAAGTCTACTTTTTGTGTAGCTGAATAATTATTTTATATGCATTTATTTATATTATCGTATCCTTTTTCTTCTCAATGAGGGTGTTACAAACTATTGCATAATACATGAGCTATATTGTATATTTATCTCGGCCAGAAAATTCAGGACAAGGATTCTAATGTTAATGTCAAGTCATACCAAGCAATTAAGACTTGATGATTTTGTAATGCATACCAGCCTGAAAATGTTAGGGGGGGAAGCACAGACATAGTAAATAGCAATACTTACATGAGAGCGCTAAAGAAGGAGAAAGGCCATATCTTCAGATGACTTTCTTCCACAGAAAACATGAAGTTTATCGGAATCAGCAGATGGCGTAATGGTTACTTTGCTGGACTCCAACGTAGTCAACCATGGTTTGAGTCCCAGACCTGGTGGCTTAAAACTCACACCAGGGGCATGTGTGTCCCAAAATTCTGAGAGGAGAATGGAGGAGAAATGATTGCAGCATGGCCATTTCCTCTAGTGGGGAGAGGGTGATTTCTGGCTTTTTGTCTATCTGTCTCTCTCTGTCTCTCTGGAGAACACACTTAATAAAACTCTACAGAAATAAAATTAGTGTGATTTTTGACGAGTACACATAAAGATAACAGAAAATAATAAAGAATTTAGAAATAGACACATGACTATATAATGAATTTTTTTTTTTTTTTTAGTGAATTAATTTTTGACAAAAGTGTCAATGTAATTCAATGGTAAAAGAAAGCATTTTCAACAAAAGATGCTAGAGAGGCCAGCAAGTGGCGTGGTGGTTAAGGGCACTTGGCTTCCACATGGCCAACCATTGAACCTGATGGCTTGCTTCCTAACTTTCCTTCTCTCTCTATTTCTCTCTGGTCAAATTAAAACAAATGCATAAGTAATATTAAATAAAATAATTCTAATACATAAATACATAAAAGTCCTAGGACGACTGGATACTCATGGGAAAAATAGTGACCTTCTACCCTTAGTTCTTAGTAAACAAAAAAATAACAAAGTAGATAATTGATCTAAATATAAAGGCTGTAAACAAAAAAATAACAAAGTAGATAATTGCTCTAAATATAAAGGGTGTACTGACAACATTACTATAAGAAAACTTAAAATATCTTTTGCATATTTGGAGTAGCAAAACTTTCTTAAGTAGACATAAAATGATATCTATAAAAATGATAAAGTTAGCACCATAAATTAAAAACTATTATTCTCTACAAAATAATATTACTAAAGTGAGAAAAAAGTCATAAATATAGTGACAATAAATATGTCTATCAAAGGACTTCTATCTAACATGTAAAGGACTCTTACTACTGAAGATTAACAATATAGCTTTTAAAATGAGTAAAGAACCTGAATAGATACTTCACAAGAGAAGATATAAGGAAGGCCAACTAGCACATGACAAGATGCTGAGCCTCATTAGTGAAATATTAATACCATAGTGAGATATCATTTCATACTCAGTAGAACAGCTAATTTCCAACATGTTCAAAATACAAATGTTGATGAGAATTCAGAACTCATGCCTTTATATATGAAAAAAAATTCACATATAAAGTTGAATATGTTCTCTGCTCTGACAACACTAAACCTATATATCGCTCTGGAAAAACAAAATACATGTATTTACTGGGCCTGCTAGATAGTGTGTTGGTTGGGGGAGCTGGATCTCATATGGTCAACTGCCTGCTGGAGTCCTGAACTGGCAACTTGAAGTACACACCAGGCGTGTGTATGTGCATGCCCAATATATAAGGAAGTGAGGGGACTAGAGCTTGGTCATCCCCTCTAGGGGGCACTTTCACACTTTCTCTGTCTCTCTCTAGCAAGTGTATGTACCCTACAGCAAACTTTATGTCTACAAACTGCACAAAAATGGTCAAAAAATATTCATTGCAATTTTACTCATAAGAGCTAGAAACTAGAAACAACATAAATGTTTATAAAATGGGAAATGGATAAATTATGTAATATCTGCACAATCTTACTCAGCAATATAAAGTAATGAACTACTAATGCATTTAACAACATTGAGGTATCTTTTAAAAAGTATTATCTTAAATGAAAACAGCAAAAGACAACATCTACATGCTGTATAGTTCCACTTATATAAAACACTAAAGAAAGGTAAATATAATATATAATTAAAGAAAGCAGAGCGGTGTTTGCCCAGGACTGTGGGTATAGGCTGGGTATTAGGGAAGAATATGATGAAAGCTTTTAGGGAGTGGACAAAGTGATGTATATGTTAATTATAGTCATGGTTACAAATACACATGCATTTGTTTAAACTCATTGGATTGTATATTTAAAATATGCATATTTTATTGTAAGCAAGATAAAACAGTATAATTTTCAAAATTGGTTCTTGACCAAAGCAATGTTTAGCTGTGAGTATACATGGAAGAATTCAACATGATGGTGGATAAAGCAACCTGTAAGTCCCTGAATATGTCCTGGTAGAAGGATTGTAAGAAGGAAAGGGAAATTCATATCCAGAATAAGTTTCCATTTAGTAGGAAAGAAAAGGGTAAGCAGGAAGATTCAGAACTACACAGATCTGTAAGAATTTAATTCATAATGCTGCTTAAAAAAGAATCTATTATATACAAACATACATCATATTCACCATCTTTGTGAGACTTTTATTGAGGGGTTACAAAAATATTAGTAGGAACTTTTAAAATTGTTAGAAAATGATTTTGTCTTACCGAATACTGCCTTGTCACTGTCATATATAATGTGTATGTTATATATGACAAAGAATGCAGCATCATCTGTTGAATTGACAGAGCCTAGTGAACTCTAAGTGAATGTTAATAATTTAAAAAAATGAATTGTCATGTAATGAGGAATTTGAGTAAAAAATAGTTTTTAAGGTGCTTTTAATCAGATGCATTAAGATTACTGAAAGCAGAGCATGTCACTTAAGATTATCAATCATATATTATTTAATGTTATGGGGAGAGTACAGTCATGAGTTACTTAACAACAGGGATCCATTCAGAGAAAGGAGTTGATAGGTGATTTCAGTGTTGTGTAAACACCACAGAGTGCACTTACAAAACCTAGATGGACTAGCTTACTACACACCTGGCCTCTACAGTATTGGCTACTGCTCCTGGACTACAAACCCGTAGAACACTTTACAGTACAGAATACTGGAAGCCACTGCACTTCAGTGGTAAGTGTTTGCGTGACTAACATATCCAGACCTGGAAGGGTACAGAATAAAACATGGAATAAGCATTTACCGTGAATGAGCCTGCAAAACCGGATGTTGCCGTGGATGACTGAGTGGTGAGTGAACGTGAAGGCCTAAACGTTTCTGTACTTCTACTATAGACTTTCTCAACACTGTACAATTAAGCTACAATTACAAAAATATTTTCGTTATTATTTGTCTTTCAGCAATAAGTTAACTTTAACATTTTTATTTTATAAACTTTTACACTTTTTAACTTTTTGACCCTTTTCTAACAACACAGTTTAAAACACACCCAGATTGTACAGCTATACAAATATATTTTCTTTATATGTGTCTATAAATTTGGTTCTAATTTAACGTTTTTATTTATTTATTTATTTTTAAAATGTTCTTTTTAGAGAGATTTTCTCTGTAGGGCGCGTGCGCTCACCAGACAGACAGAGAGAGACATAGAGACAGAAAGTGAGAAATCACCTCCCAGGGAGGATGGTCATGCCGCAATCCCTTCTCCATTCTCCTCTCGGGATCTTGGGCACGCACGCACATGCGCCCGGTGTGAGTTTTAAGCCACCAGGTCCAGGACTCGAACTGTGGTCAACTACATGGGAGTCCAGCAACATAGCCATTACGCTAACTGCTGGTTCCCTAAATTTTCTTTTTAAAGACTAATACAAAAGAATGCACATTACCCTAGCCCTACCCAAGGTCAGGATCATATATCTCGAGGACTCAAATTCCACGTCTTGTCTTTCTGGGAAGGCTATGGTGAACAAAACAATACAAGACTAAATCAGCACACGAGAAAATAATGTGATCTGGAGATGTAGTAAAGCCAGCTGCATGAGGCTGCTGCTAGTGTGACACAGCATACTAATGCACAGTAATTTTTCTTTCCTAAGTAGAAGGAGTATATTCTGAAATAATAATGAAAAGTATGACATATTAAGTACATAAACCAGTAACATAATCATTTACTAAGTACTAGGTACTGTGTGTAATTGTATGTGCTGTACTTTCGTACTACTAGCAGCTCAGCAAGTTTGTTTACACTAACATCACTATGACCACAAGTGATCTACTGTTCTCCAATGCCACAGCTACATCACTAAGGGATAGGCATTTTTCAGCTCCCTTGTGACCTTTGCTCAAAGGCCACTTGTTTATTTCTTCCATGAGAAAAAGAGCAAAAGAGAAAGACAGAGAGACAGGGTCACCTGGCTATAATCTACCCCAGCCTCAGCCAGGATCACAGGTGCATGTATGCACACTTGGAGTGCACAGTGAGGCCTCCAGATGAGATTGTGTTGGTCCACTTGCATTACCACTGCACTGCTGTTGGCCCTTCTATTATAACCTCTGGGACCACCAGCACATATGCAGTCTGTAGCTGTCTGAAATATCATGTGGTGCATGGCTATATGTTAAAGTTACTCTTAATGATTTAGGAATTTGCAAGGATTTTAGTACATACTCCCTGTGAACGCAATGGGTAGTCTACCATACTCTGACAGGAAGTTTAAGTGCCATGAAAAAGTTGAGCAAAACAATATACGTTTTTGTGCTCACAGCTTATGATGAGTATATGAAAACTCATTCTGTATTTGATCACTTTTAGTTCTCACTGACGTGCCAATAAGATGTACTTTTAAAAATTCTTCATGAAGCAAAACCTTTTCTAAAAAAGCACACACAACATTTTTTCTCCCCTCTGTGAACTATATTTTACACTGTCAGTTTATTTTAATGTTTGAATAGTATACCTTGTAAAGAAATATAATAAAAACAAGGACATTTAAAGAGGAGTTAAAACATTTGTATATGATATGCCTAAATTACATGAGTATATTCAGATCAGGAGATAATTTTTTAATCCAAAAATAATATCTACCAAGCAATTTAGGGGCCAGAAGGTGGCATAGTTATTAAGGTGCTGGACTCCCACATGGCCAACTGCAATTTGAGTCCCGTAACCAGTGGTTTGAAACTCATGTTGGGTGCATGTACATGAGTGCCCCAAATCCCAAGAGGACAAGAGAAGAAAAGGGTTTATGTCATGGCCATTACCCCTGGAGGGTGACTTCTCACTTGTTTTCTCACTGTGTGTCTCTAGAAAGCTCACAATAGCAAAAATTTCTTTAAAAGAAAGCAAGCAATTTAGAATATAAAGTACTAGAGTTTGGAAGGCTATAATAACACCATGCCATTATCTCAGGAAACTTAGGATAACATGAATTAAATAACTTATAAAAGCTTTTAGTCTGGCCCATCTGCCATGGCACAATAGATAGCTCAATGCTCTTCAATGCTGGAAGCCTTATGAGAGATCAGGGTTTGGTACCCAGTCAAGCTGTACATGCCAAGGACATATGTATGCCTGTAATTCTGTCTGGCTGTTATGATTGAGGGGAAGATTGTGGCTTGAGATTTTGTTAGGAGTTCTTATCTTTCTCTTTTTTGTAAGAGAAAAAAAGAAAAACTTTGGAGAAAAAAAAAGAAATAGAAAAAGAAAAAAGAAAGCTTGTGCTGTCTCCAGGACTCAAATTTTAATTTATTTCAGTGTCAGATTTTAGTCTCACAACTTACATCTAAATACATTGGATGTGGGCAGTAAACAGAATAAATACATAACATCCTGCCAACACATTATTTTGGATATAAACATTTCTCTATCATGCATCTTTCATGCATCTTCTGCAATATAAGTGGCTTTTCCCAGTCTTTTATTTGTCTGTAGGTTCACTCATATCCATCTTTTTATTGTAGACTACTACAGAATACGTATCTCTTTTTATGATAGACTTATTTTTTTTTTGGAACAGTTTTACATTTACAGAAAAAAATAGAAAGGATAGTATAGTTTTCCTATAGACTTATACCTAGTTTTGCTATTATGAATATGTTACATTAATATGATACATTTCTTACAATTATTGTACTAATATTGATATAGTAACTGAATATACAATTTAGATTTCTTTAGTTTTTAACTAAGTAGCCTTTGTCTATTAGAAGATCTTGTCTAGATACTAAATTACCTTTAGTTACTGTGTCTGTTTAGCCTCTTAGATGTAGTAGTTTATCAGACTCTCCTATCCTTACTGATGTTGTGTTTTGAGGTGTTCTTTTTTCTTTTGAGAGGTTTTCGCTATAGGGCGCGTGCGCTCGCCATACAGACAGAGAGAGACAGAGAGACACAATTCCTTCTCCTCCATTCTCTTCTCGGGATCTTGGGCATGCATACACACGCACCCGGCATGAGTTTTAAGCCACTGGGTCCGGGACGCGAACCACAGTCGACTACATGGGAGTCCAGCGACATAGCCATTATGCTAACTGCTATGTAGCCTACTTAGTTAGTTTTGAGGTGTTTGGAACATTTAGAATTTTGTAGAATATCTCACAATTGCACTTTTTTTTTCTTTCTTTTTCATTTTTCAGTCAAGATTAGACTACAGTAATGGGCTTTGGGAAGGAAGATCACAAAGGTGAAATGACATTTTTGTCACATCTTATTAAGAGTATGCACCATTGATATGATTTATGACTGCTTGCCGTGCCCTTGATCACCTGGCTGTGGGAGTGCTTGTCAAATTTCTCCACTATAAAGCTACTTAGTTTTTCTCTTTTCTATGTTATATCTTTGGAAGCATGTTCCAATGCACATCCTTCACTTGAAGAATGTAGACCTATATTCTTTTTTCAAAAGGGGAGTATCCATATAAATATTTTAGAATTCTTCTGCAAAGGATATTTGTCTCCTCTCTCATTTTTTAATTTATTCAGTAATTTATTCATGTAAGTATGGACTCAAAGATATTTACTTTGTACATTGGGTTAGAATTGATAAAGCAAACTTATACAAATTGTTCAAATTGGTCAAGTATTCCTTTGCCACACTCCCTCAAGGTTTTTTGTTAGCTTGTTTTTTTGTTTTTTGTTTTTTTCCTTAACAGTTACTTTCTGTATACAAAAATTACCTGGCTCATCTTGTTGTTTTCCACTTTCAGTCCTAAAATCAGTCAGTTGTCCTAGAAGACATGTTTTTTTTTTTAAGAAATATTTATTTAACTTTATTTATTCATTTATTTACTTTTAATTTTACCAGAGAGAGAGAGAGAGAGAGAAGGTGAGAAAGCAATCTACCAGATCTGAGACTCTCATACTGTGGTCAGCCATGTGGGAGTGTCCAGCGCCCTAACCATCACACCTCCTGATGGCCCCGCCTTTTTCTTAGAGAACAATTTAAGCAACAAAGATCTTGGTGCTCGTTGGGTCTGGAGACCTACTTTAATTCATAGGTTTATTGTATTTTTCCTTCCCCAGTGAAGTTTATGAAGCAGCACATATATATCTTCAAAGATACTCAATAGTTACTTAATATTATTCTATCAAAACTAAGTATTTACTCTTGTATTTTCAGAGTTCGAAGATGAAACTTGCTATCATATTTTTGCAGAATCTCTGTGTTAAATTAATCAAAATTAGTGTTGTGAATTCCCAGTCATTTCCTCCAACTTGGTTTGTCTTCTTAGCAATACTTCATTGACTTGAGTTACTCAACTTTGCCTTCAGGTCTAGACCCCAAAGAGTTGATAAGCAGAATGTGTGAAGAGGTTAGACAGCCTCTTATCTAAATGTAGTCCCTGAACACTCAACTGGATTGAAGCTCATCATCAGGTTTTTTTAGCTTTTATTTCTTCTTGTAGATCTTCCAAATTATTTTCATTTGGAAAGTGTATTTCCAGATTTGGTGAGATGGATTCTCATCAGAGATTTTAAAAAGAAGCAAATGAGTTTTCTAGGAGAAGAAAGAGAGGTTGGCACAGTGGCATTATATTTTGGGTCGTAGGAGAGGTTGGCAACATGCCAAAGTGAATAGCATAGCTCTCTGTTCCCCGCAGTCAGTGACACAATATTTTTCTATATCGCTAGATTATGTATTTTCTTCAGAGAATTCCCGCTTGGAGATGAAAAACAATAAAAACAATCTCTAATGAGTATTTGCTATTGATGGTCACAATAGTAAAGCTACAATTTTTTTTATTTTTACTATAAAAAATATTTAGTATTAAAATATTTGTAATTCCTTCATGTTTATGTAAAATTATGTTGATAATCTATTTAATGTTTTAACATGGACTTTTACATGATAAAGCTGTTCACAAAAGCTTAAATCTAAAGGGAAGATGGTTACAAAAAATATTTCAAAAATCTTTCTTTGCAAAGCCATCAATTTTATTCTTTTAAACTAAAGACTTCTAAAGAAGACACTAAATTGAAGTACAATGGCTTGTAACTGAAATTTTAATTTTCAGAAGGTATTTTATTTTTAAACGTTTTTCTTCAGTGACAAGAGAGTATTTGTATTCAGTATAGAAAGAGAGAAAGAGAAAGCACTGGCCCCCTCAATTGGGGGGTCACACTACAAACCTTTTCCATGCATTCTTCCTTCTCTTCAGGATTTGAGGTATTTATGAACACATTTTTACACAAATCCATAATTCTGGGTATTCATGCATACATTTTAAGACACCAGGGTGGGGCTTAGGGTTAGGGCTGGGATCCAGCCCCCTTAACCAATGTACTATGGGACTGGCCCTTCAGATAGTATTTACAAAGTTCAATTTAAATGCTATACATTATTTAAATATAGCAGAAGGTCATTTCATTTTCAAAAAGTTTAATTTCTTTCTTCCTTCATTTTTTAAATTTTCTGGAGTTCCCAGGTACTCAACAGAGAGAGAGAGAAAGATGAGAGGGGGCAAGGAAGTACCCATCCCACGGGGAATGGTTACCCTACAATTCTTTTTCCATTTCTTCCCCCTTTTATGACTTTTCCACATGCACACGCATGTACTCCACATGTTTTTTTTTTCCTTTTACTTTCTTTGAGAGGTTTTTCACTATAGGGCATGTGCGCTCGCCAGACAGACAGAGAGAGACATAGAGATAGAAAGCAAGAAATCACCCCCTGGGGGGTTGATCACACCGCAATCCCTTCTCCTCCATTCTCCTCTCAGGATCTTGCGCACGCACGCACATGCGCCCGGCGTGAGTTTTAAGCCACCGGGTCCGGGACCCGAACCGCGGTCGACTACGTGGGAGTCTAGCGACGTAGCCATTACGCTAACTGCTGGTTCCCATACTCCACATGTTTTTTTAAAAATATTTGTTTTATTTAACTTTTATTTCTTTATTTTAGTTTTATCATAGAGAGACAGAGCGAGAGAGTGAGAGAGAGAGAGAGAAAGTGAGAAAGCAAGTCTCCAGGACTAGGACTTGAACCATGGTTGGCCATGTGGGAGTCCAGCGCCCTTAACCACCATGCTACCTGCTGGCCCCCACTCCACATGTTTCTCAAGCGACTGGGTTTGTGACTCAAACCGTATGGTTCCCCATGTGGGATCCAGCCTCCTTAACTATCATGCTATGGATTGGCCTTCAGTTTAATTCTAAAAATGAAACATATCCATAGTTTTATTTTTTCTTAATTCTGTGTATATATTTATGAATACATGTATCTATAATTAATTTCTACATATATTTTTTCTAATATATATGTATGTACATTCATTTCTAATTGAACTGATGTTTTTCCCCCCTAAGTCATCCCCCAAAATATAAAGTCAACTAACATATTTTTCATAAACATGATGGTGTCCTGGGCTAGTTACTTAAAATAATAAATCTGGGGGCAAGGGTTGTCACAGTGGTTAAGGTGCTGGACTTCCATGTGGCGGAAGGTTTGAGTCCTTGACTCAGGGGCTTAAAACTCAAACCGGGCACATGTGCACGTGTGTCCTAAATCCCAAGAAGAGAATGGAGGAGAGGGGATGGAGGCATTGCCAACCCACCTGGAGACTGATTTCTCATTTTCTCTCCCTCTGTCTCTCCTTTTCTCTCAAGAGAGCATTTGCACCCTATAGAAAAAATCTCTCAGGATCAGCAGTTGGCCTAATGGCTATGTTGCTGGACTCCCATGTAGTTGATTGCAGTTTTAATACCAGACCTGTTGCCTTAAACTCACGCTGGGCACGTGTGTGTGCGTGCCCAAGATCCTGAGAGGAAAATGGAGGAGAAGGGATTATGGCGTGGCCATACCCCCTGGGGGGTGATTCTCACTTTCTGTCTCTCTGCCTCTCTCTGTCTTTCTGATGAGAACACATGCCCTATAGCAAAGACCTCTCAAAAAAATAAATCTCTCTTAAAAATAATTAATTAATTTTTTTTTTCAAAACAAAATTTTGAGATATAATATAGCCCAGTTTTGACTGGATCAACCTTTATTTTTTTACCTTTAGCCAGTAAACTCACTGCAAGTTTACTTTAATATCTATAATTCTGATATTATAGGGCCGATCTCAGTGATGTTTGCATCCCTTTGTACTAAATGATCAGGTTTGATTATTTGATTGTTTTCTTTTTCCTGAATATAATCAGTAAACAAGAAAAAAAATTTTTCAGTAAATAATTTTTGTATTTCTTTTCCTAATTGTGCATTGTTTCAATTGTTGGTTTTGTTGTTGTTGTTGTTGTTTTCACAAACAGGCTCAAGTAGGCATACCCAAGAAAAAGAATCAATAGAAAATTGCCTTTTAAATAAAAGGATTAGGTTTATCTTTCAGTGACTGCAACAACTTTTGAACCAGTAATCCTCTTTGCCAAGAAAAATGATTTTATCCTTTGCTTAACTTTATTCCATTCATGTGTTCTGGGAATAAAGTTACTTAATATTTTAGAAGCAATCAATAGCAAATGATACCTCTTAGCTACTCTACTCAAAAGAGCCAACTTTGTCTTCATTTTATTCAGAGTCAATGTTCTATTTAACTCTAAATTATTTATGATGAATCATTTGGAATGGAGGGAAAGCCATGTTTTGGAAAATGAGGTTTACATAAATTAATTCTATATTATTATTCATGTATGTATCACATAGGCCATGGGTTTACTTTGAAGTATCACTGAGCAGAAAATAAGACAGTGCTTTTTCAGTAGTAAAATTTTTAAGCAGATTTGCAACCCAAGGAACAAACTTGCAGCTATGTAAGTCTCTGTGCTTGTGGATGCGTTCCACAATCTATAGAGAATTTTGTGTTTGTGCAGAGTGGAACAGATCCCAGAATACATTCTCACTGTGATCAGTAAAAACTAGCATTGTAGAGGCCAGCAAGTGACATATGGTTAAAGCGCTGGACTCCCTTGTGGCCGACCCCTTTTAGAGACTTGGACCTGGTGGCTTGAAACTCATGCCACGCATGTGTGCCTACATGCCCAAAATCCTGGGAAGAGAACAGAGGAGAAAGGATTGTGGTGTGGCCATACCCCTAGGGCATGCCTGGGGGGTGATTCTCACTTTCTGTCTCTCTGTCTCTCTCTGTCTTTCTGATGAGAACACATGCCCTATAGCAAAGACCTCTCAAAAAAATAAATCTCTCTTAAAAATAATTAATTAATTTTTTTTTTCAAAACAAAATTTTGAGATATAATATAGCCCAGTTTTGACTGGATCAACCTTTATTTTTTTACCTTTAGCCAGTAAACTCACTGCAAGTTTACTTTAACATCTATAATTCTGATATTATAGGGCCGATCTCAGTGATGTTTGCATCCCTTTGTACTAAATGATCAGGTTTGATTATTTGATTGTTTTCTTTTTCCTGAATATAATCAGTAAACAAGAAAAATAATTTTTCAGTAAATAATTTTTGTATTTCTTTTCCTAATTGTGCATTGTTTCAATTGTAGGTTTTGTTGTTGTTGTTGTTGTTTTCACAAACAGGCTCAAGTAGGCATACCCAAGAAAAAGAATCAATAGAAAATTGCCTTTTAAATAAAAGGATTAGGTTTATCTTTCAGTGACTGCAACAACTTTTGAACCAGTAATCCTCTTTGCCAAGAAAAATGATTTTATCCTTTGCTTAACTTTATTCCATTCATGTGTTCTGGGAATAAAGTTACTTAATATTTTAGAAGCAATCAATAGCAAATGATACCTCTTAGCTACTCTACTCAAAAGAGCCAACTTTGTCTTCATTTTATTCAGAGTCAATGTTCTATTTAACTCTAAATTATTTATGATGAATCATTTGGAATGGAGGGAAAGCCATGTTTTGGAAAATGAGGTTTACATAAATTAATTCTATATTATTATTCATGTATGTATCACATAGGCCATGGGTTTACTTTGAAGTATCACTGAGCAGAAAATAAGACAGTGCTTTTTCAGTAGTAAAATTTTTAAGCAGATTTGCAACCCAAGGAACAAACTTGCAGCTATGTAAGTCTCTGTGCTTGTGGATGCGTTCCACAATCTATAGAGAATTTTGTGTTTGTGCAGAGTGGAACAGATCCCAGAATACATTCTCACTGTGATCAGTAAAAACTAGCATTGTAGAGGCCAGCAAGTGACATATGGTTAAAGCGCTGGACTCCCTTGTGGCCGACCCCTTTTAGAGACTTGGACCTGGTGGCTTGAAACTCATGCCACGCATGTGTGCCTACATGCCCAAAATCCTGGGAAGAGAACAGAGGAGAAAGGATTGTGGTGTGGCCATACCCCTAGGGCATGATTTTTCACTTTCCTTTCACTGTCTCTGTCTATTTCCAAAGAGTGCATATGCCCTATTTCAAAAACAAACAAAATAGCTAACATTGTACTTGGATCACAACAAACACTCAAAATGTTTTTGTTTGGAATAAATTAATATAAAATGAATAAATGATCAAGTTATTCCATCCACCCTCCTTGGTTAGAAGTTGCTTCATAAGTTTACTCATCTTAATAACAGCAAAAGACATGCTAATATCTATGTGAACTGCCAATTTTCATTACTATGATTACTGTTTTATTGGATAGTGGTCAGATGTGATTTTAACCACATTGGCAAAATGCTTTCAGTTTCCTCAAGACAAGAAGCTACATAGTCTACACCTTAATTAGGAAATCACTTCTTCTCTACAAATTTCTTTAAACAAGGTTATTAACATGCTAGCAACAATGTTATAGAAACATATGACAAGAAATCATAATTAGACTTTTTCCAAGTCACCCATGCATTGTGCAGTCTACCACCTACTTGTCACAGCACAGAGTCCTCTCAAAAAGGGAAAATTTTACATTTAGCTACAAAATAGCCATGGTAAAACACACAAAACAAACCTCATTAAACTTGCCTTAACGTTAACAATTTTGTAACCCTGTTAACATTTGTCAACACTAAGAAATCAGCCTAAGTCCAATGTTATTGTCTAAACCAGAGGCTTATTTGGATTTCAGTAGTCTTTCCACTAGTGTCAATTTCCTACTCTTGGATCCAATCCAAGATGCTACACTATATTTTATCATCATATTGCCATTGTCTTCTCCAAACTATTATAGTTCCTCAGTCGTTCCTGGCTTTTTATGACACTGACAACTTTAAAGAACCTTGATCACTTAGTTTGTGAAATGTCCAACAATGTGAATGTGTCTGATATTTTTTCATTATTAGTAATTGAAGAGAGGGAAAACTACCACAGAGGTGCAGTACCCTTCTCATTGCATCCAAGGGTATCCAATATCAATGTGAATTTCACTAGAGATGTGACACCTAAGGGTTTGGGTGGTATCTGAGAGGTTTATCCCCCACCTACACAGGTGTTATATATTTTCCCTTGCCGTGGTCTTTTCTTTGAAAATGAGTCACTGAGCTCAGCTAATGCTCAAAGAAAGGCAAATTAATTTTCCCATCCTGAAAAGAGAAGTATCTATTTATATTATTTGGAATTCTTCTTTAAGAAAGATATGTCTCTTCGAACCAGCAGTTAGCATAATGACTATGTCGCTGGACTCCCATGCAGTCGACCGCAGTTCGAGTCCCGGACCCAGTGGCTTAAACTCACGCCAGGCGTGTGTGCGTGTGTGCCCAAGATCCCAAGAGGAGAATGGAGGAGAAGGGATTGTGGTGTGACCGTCCCCCCAGGGGGTGATTTCTTGCTTTCTGTCTCTCTGTCTCTCTCTGTCTGTCTGGCGAGCGCATGCACCCTATAGCAAAAACCTCTCAAGAAAAAAAAAAAGATATGTCTCTTCTGCCTATTTATTTACTTATTTAGTCATTTAATTATTTCAGGATACAGTTATCAATACTTATACTTACTGTAATATTTTTTTTTCTTTTTCTTTTTTTTCTTTTTTTGGCTGTAGAGCATGTGAACTCACCAGAGTGACACAAGAGAAAAAGTAAGAAATCTCAGCCCAGGGGGCATGGCCATGTTGCAATCCCTTCTCCTCTAATCTCCTCTCAGGATTTTGGGCATACACGTGCATGCCCCCAATGTGATTTTTCCACCCACCAGGGCCAGGGCTCAAACCATGGTTTGAGTTCACTGCCTTAACCATCGTGCCAACTGCTAGCCCTAATTATTATAATTTTAAATAGTAAGATTTCAGTTTGCTTTTTTGTTGCTAAAAACTGGATGTCACAATGGATCATTCATAAAAAATAAAGGTTTATTTAGCTCACAAGTTTGGAAGTCCAAGGTCAAGGGGCCACACATGATGAGAGTCTTACTGGTGGACTTTCTGCAGAGTCCTCCAAGGGTACAGGCAGCACAGCCCCATCGTGACGATTTTATCTGATCCAACCACTTTGCGAAGGCCCACCTCTTTAACACCATAATCAGACTAACTTTTTGCCCTTTTGACATTGTCACAATGGCTTATCAAATTTCCACACATGAATTTGGGAGGGAAACATACAAACCATAGTACGTAATTTCAATAATATTATTTTGTAAAGCCTTGCCTTAATTTTTGACACTTCATTATGCTACTGGCTTTTCTTGTATTTTCCCTTTCATTTTTCCCACAAGGATTGTTTGCTATGTGTTCTTCCTTTATTAATTTTTACTTTTTTTTCACATACAGCATGCACATGGGAGTAGGGGGAACCCTGTTTAGGGTCTGATCATGCCTTCACCCCCTTTGTTCTGTCCTCCAGTCTGTCGGATACTGGGTACACATATATGTGTGCTCTGAATTCTTCAGGATGACTAGGCCAGGAATTTAAACTGAGGTCACCATATGGAGTCCAACTTCTCTTGAACAGCACATTGCAACTGTGCCACAGACCTGCGCTTTATATTTTCTTTTATTGGAGAGTAGTTACAGAGAAACCAAGAATGCTGTGCTAGGTACAGTCATGGCTGCTAGATGTCTGATTGTAAGTCAAAGGAACTGGAAAAATTAAATGTCTATAGTGAATTTTTTTTTCTGGAAAGAATATAAAATTCATTTAGTAAAAATTACAAATTCATAACAGCAGTAACTAACATAAGAGTAGGAGTAAAGTCTATAGTTTTCATACTGTGAATTACTTTAGTCCCACTGTTCCATTGGTTTACTTTACACCTAACATTCAGATAGTATTTAAATATCCAACTTCAAATCTATATTGAGATTGAGATTCAGATTCAGATATGCAGCTATAGTCTAATAAAATGTCTCTTTATAACACCTACTTATCTTAAAATTGGCTTGTTACAAAGAACTATTTTTCCCCCCCCGAGAGGGGTTTGTGCACTTGCCAGTAAGACAGAGAGAGACAGAGAGACAGAAAGCGAGAAATCACCCCCCAGGGGGGGATGGCCACGCTGCAATCCCTTCTCATCCATTCTCCTCTCAGGATCTTAGGCACGCACGCACACATGCACCCAGCATGAGTTTATGACACCAGGTCGGGACTGGAACCACAGTTGACTGCATGGGTGTTCAACGACAAAGCCATTACACCAACTGCTGGTCCCATGAAGAACTGATTTTATAACATACCTGTACTATCTTCACTAAACGCCATTCATGAAAGAGATCTAAATTTAATTTTAATTCTTCCCACCTCCCTTTCCAAACATCTATATATATTTACTGATCAAGTTCTCTAGAGTCTACTCCCTAAGTTTTGTAATGTATATATGTCTTTGTTTTGCTACACCTTCTGCCTTTTTCCACATCTTTCCCACCTCCTCCAGGAACTATTGCAATAATGTCCTCCCTGAACCCCCTACTCCCCCACTAACTAGCTATTCTTAATCTGGATTTGAAATATTTCAATTCCTTCTCTACATAGTACTAGAGTGATTGGTTTAAGCCAGATGTGTAACTTTGGCATTCCTCTGCTATAATTCCTTCACAGACTCCTCAGCACAGTCAGAATTGGGCACAAGTGTTTGGCAAAAAAGTTCTTTAGTCACCTAGCCCTGCCTATTTTTCCAGTCTCAAACTTCCAAATAATCTGTCCTATTTCTTATATGTTGATTATATAACTAAATCTCTTATTCTCTTTTATTGTTGATGGAATTGAAGATCTGTTCTGAGTATCAGATAAAGAAAATAAAGGGAAAGTCTAATAAAATCTATAAAGTTTTCATTAGTCAAATGTTATTGAGTTTCATATTAGGACTCATATTACTCATTGAGTGATATTGTGTACTGGTTCATTTTAGCTAAGGAGTAAAGATGCTTGTCAGAGTACACTGTTGTCCCAGGGAAATAAATACTATGTAAATTAATCTTTCTAGGGAAATTCATTGCCTCCCTTAGGAAAGTGATTTTTTTTTAATTGCCAGAGGGTGCATCATTTGCCAGAGAGAAACAGATAAGAGTGTGAGAGAGAAAAAAACAGTCCCCAATGTGGTTATGCTACAATCTCTTTTCCTCCATTTTCCCATTCTGTTAAAATTTGGAGCATGCATACACACACACATACATGCTGGAAGTGTTTCACAAGCCATAAGGGCTGGGCTTTCAATCCTGGTTTACAATGTGGGATCAGGCTCCCTTACCCACTAGACTATGGGGATGGCCCCGTGTGTGTGTGTGTGTGTGTGTGTGTGTGTGTGTGTGTGTAATTTTTCAAAGAATTACTTATTTAATTTTATTTATTTATTCATATATTTTAATTTGACCAGAGAAAGACTCAGAGAGAGAGGAAAAGCAAGAAAGCAAGCCACCAGGTCCAGGACTCAAACTGCAGTCAGCCAGGTGTGAGTTCAGCACCTCAGCCACCATCCTACCTAACAGCCTTTTCTTTTTTTTTTTTCTTTTGCAATGACTTATAGGTACTTTGAGAAGATTCTCCACCATAATTCATGTACATTTTCAATAAATTATACATTAAAATCCTTTAGGGACCTCAAATACTTAGAACATCATGATTTTAATTGTACCAGCAGAAATTTAAATGATCAGAAGCATAATGATATGATGCCATTAATTATACTTAAATAAATTAGTCCAATAAATGTGATGAGCATTAAAATATATTAAACACCTCATGAATTATGGTAAAAACTTTGGGTCATTTCCTCTCCTGCTTAAATTTACCTTTGAGAAATTTTTATTATCCCCCTTTTATAGATGTGAAAGCTAGGGCTTATAGGGATCAGGTGACTTGACTAAAGTCATATAGACAGGTAATTAGTGGTTATAGCAGAACTGGAATCTATTTTTTGGAATCCATATTCTCAAATTGCTATGCTTTTGTGCACTGTTGGATATCAGGATTACAAGCTTAAATCATCCTAGAGATCTGTAAAATTTTTTACTGAGGGCAGGAGTGTGTGTGTGTGTGTGTGTGTGTGTGTGTGTGTGGTGGGGTATGTATATTTAAACATTTATTTAAATAATTGAATTACTTCCTATGGGCAGGTTTTTAGTGTTTTGTTGACACTGAACTAAAACACATGTTTGTTTTGCATGTGACAGCTGATACCATGACATTATTAGAATATCGTACTTTCTTTTGCTCCTTTATAACTTTAATGTCCATCTGTACTCTAAGCCTAGGAAATCATAAATACCAAGCTCACTAAGTTCGCCCAACTGGAAAATATGTACTCTGTGAAAAAGATAACATTATTTAACAGTACTGTATTGTCATAGTTATGTATCCCATAGGACTATAAATTCGAGTCCTCTACCATACTAGAGTTACATTACTAGAGAAATTGTGTCCCCTAGGAGTTTCTAAACAGCGTTCTGGATTTATTGACAAATTCATGAAAAGAAAACGTATGTTCTGGACAATTCAATGATTTAAACATTAATTTATAACTAAAACATGAAGAAAGTCTGCGCTAAGAAATTATTATTATGTAAATAAGTATCAATCAATACAGTGTCTAATTCAACTAAAGATAGAAAATGGAAAAATTTCTAGGCTCTGAAAATTCTTTAATGAATGATTTAGAAATGGCAACATAGAGGCTTTGTACATCTGCAGGGGAAATTCACAGAGAGATGATTATAAGATAATAAAATTAAAAATTAAATAGAGTTTAGTACAGCACTATTCCCAATAGCTAAGATATAAACTCATGCTAACTATTCATAAATAAATAAGTAGATTTTTTAAAGTGTGGTGTGTATATATATATATCACAAAGGAAAAGACTACAACAACAAAGATGAACTTGGAGGATATTATGTTAAATTAAATATGTCAGACACAGAAAGATACATACTGACAGTAGAAGTTAAAATGTTCAACCCTTAACAAGAGAGTAAGAGATGGTTACTAGAGGCTGGTGAGAGCTCGAGGGGAGGGAGAAATAACAATTGTTTAACAAATACAGTGAGATAGGGAGACTATATTCTAGTCCTCTGTAGCACAGTAGGGTGATTATACACAATACACAATATCATTCAAAACAGCTAGAAGAGGGATTTGTTAATGTTTCCAACACAAAGAAATGTTAAGTATTTGATTCACTAATTATCCTGATTTGATCATTACACACTGTATATATGTACCAAAAGTCTTACTGCAGCCTATAAATATGTAAACTCATAATATGTCAGATAAAAATAATAATTTTCAAAAATTAAATGAATTTATAGATTTTTCATGGTTACCAATGGTTAAAATATGAGCTTAAGGAGGCCATCGGTGGCATAGTAGTTAAGGTGCTGGACTCCTACATGGTCAACCACGGTTTGAGTCCTGGGCCCAGTGACTTGAAACTCACACCAGGCACGTGTACAAACATCCCCAAGATTCTGAGAGGAGAATGGAAGATAAAGGATTGTAGCATGGCTGTCTCCCCTGGGAGTGGGGGTGATTTCTCATTTTCTCTCTCTCTTTCTCTCCCTGTCTCTCTGCTGATTGCATGCACCCTAGAGTAGAAATCTCTTGGGACCAGCAGTTAGCGTAATGGCTATGTTGGCTGGACTCTCACGTAGTCAACTGCAGTTCATGTCCTGGACCTGATGGCTTGAGACTCACGCCGGGTGCATGTGCATGCATGCCCAAGATCCCAAGAGGAGAATGGAGGAAAAGGGATTGCAGCATGGCCATCCCCCCTGGGGGGTGATTTCTTGCTTTCTGTCTCTCTGTCTCTGTCTGTCTGGACGTCAAAAAAAAACACACACAAAAAAAAAAAAAAAAGAAAGAAAAAAAGAAAGAAAAGAAATCTCTTAAAAAAGAAGACAAACAGTAAAATGAAACTGAATAAATTATTGCAATTAATCTAAATAATGTACATGTAAATGTCATCTTTTGTTTGCTTGTTTGTTCTTTTTAGAGAGGTTTTTGCTATAGGGTGCATGCGCTCGCCAGACATACAGAGAGAGAGACAGAGAGACAGAGAGACAGAGAGAAATCACCCCCCAGGGGGGATGGCCATACCGCAATCCCTTCTCCTTCACTCTCCTCTAGGGATCTTGGGCACACATGCACACACGCCTGGTGTGAGTTTAAGCCACCGGGTCCAGGACTCAAACCGCGGTCAACTACGTGGGAGTCCAGCAACATAGCCATTACACTAACTGCTGGTCCCTAAAAGTCATCTTTTAGCATCATTAATTGGTTCTTTTTTTCCCAAATTGTTGCTGAACATCTTAAAGTAACATGTGATTACATACACCTAATACCAATGTTCTCTGTAAGAGAACAAGGGAAGAAAACAGATATAAATGGTTTCTGTGAGGTTTGGCAATAATTGCAGGTTGGAAAGTATTTTTATTGGAATGTCTCATTATTTTTAAATTTTATATACTTATTCTGATATACATACACATACACACACAAACACACACACACACACACACACAGACACACACACACACATGTAGAGAGAGACTCCCACAGCTTTTCCTATGTCTCAGTCCACTCCCAGTTGCAGCCAGCCCTGGCCACAGCACAAGCATCCATGACCAGCCTGCTCAGGGAGGTCCATGGATCCTTCTCATTTGAGTCCAGTCATACCAGCCCTGCGCTGTCAACTGGACCCATTCTGATTTTTTATTTAAATTGATTTTCAAAATGATGAAATTAATTCTGTTCACAAATGAAGAAACAGTGCTCATGTAGCTAGCTTATCTCTCCTCAGAATTAGTCTTTTCATCATTTCAAGAGCGAAAAATTGGAGGACATAAAAGCAATGAAGGTACTTAATGAGAGTCGGGCAGTGTGGACTGGGGGAGGTGAAGGGAAAATGGATGACTTCTGAAGTAACACTATACATCAGAACCTCAAACAAAGCAAAATCGAATCTGGGTCCAGATTGGTGAAAACAGAATTATTTTTCTTTGGTGAGTAGGGGAGGGTAAAAAGTATAGTCTATCTATATAGTTCAAAGCAACCCAACCATTAGATAGACAGCCAATCAGGATAATTCTGCTTATTAGACATTAATTAGAATTTCATCTTATGGTTGAGCTAATTATTTCATAAGTAGCACAAGATATAGATAATGGCACTAACCCAACTCTATAGATTTGTTACATAATTTATCTACTGAAGAGTTTCTTCTCTTAAAATTACTTTTTCTGGTATATGTGCTTGAGCATATGTATCACAGTGTTCCAGAAAGTGTTTGTGATAAGAGTCAAGAGGCCAGGATGCCGGGATTCTATTCCTTCCTAATTAGCTTTGGACCTGAACCTTGGGCAAGCCACTTCACCTCTTTCAGCCGCAGCTGATTCCTTTATAAAATGATAGACAAAAGAGGCTTACATGATATCTACGGTGACTTTGACATTTGTAGCCTGTGCTGCACTTTCTGTATTTGATGTGCTTTTAGGTAGCATGTCCCTTCTAGTTCAGAACTCACAGCTAATATCACAGCAACATCTTTATTAAATCAGATCCTGTCTACCTTTCTATGTAATTGAGATTAAATCTGCAGAAATATTAAATCACAGAGATAAAATGTTAGTAGTCATCCAAATTTTGAAAGATGTTGTTATGAAAAGCATGGTAAATAACTCTTCTCTATATTTAAATATAAAAGGACAGACTAGGTTTATTTTCCTACTCAACACAACAGTACACAACAGTGTGGCTTTTATTTTTCTCCTACACCGACCCATTCTCAGACACTAGATGGGTGTGTAATAATTTGATTCAGTTCTAACAGTAACTGGAGCCCTCAGCTTAATGGCTCAGTCCTTCAAAACCCCTCATCCTTGCTACTGCCTCCACCTTCAAAAAGCAGTTGCAAGTCCAGGTTGTCCCCTGCTGTTGGCTGTCCAACTATACATCAGCAGTTCCCACAACTCCCTCCGTGGGTTCACTTATTTGCTAAAATGGTTTAAGAACTCAGGGAAACAACTTATTTATTAAATTGTTGGTTTGTTACAAAAGGATTTAACTCAGGAACAGCCAGATAGAAGTAAGGAATGCAGGAATGTCCCTCTCTGGACACATTGTCCTACCAGCACCTTCCATGTTCAGTAACATGGAAACTGAGTCCCAGTCTTTTAGGTTTTTATGGAGGTTTCATTAAACAGGCATGGTTGATTAAATTATTGGCCATTTGTAATTAGCTCAACTGTATTCTCTCTTCTCCAGAGCTCACCAAGTGAGACTAAAAGTTCCAACTGTCTAGTCATATTAACAACCAGAACCTATTTTAAGGTTACCTCGGAGATCTCAGTCCCAGGTCATTAACATATAAACATATACTTATACTTTGGAATTTTTAAGGATTTTAGGAGCTGTTAGCTAGGAAATAGGAGAAGAGACCATATTTATTATTATATCATGTTATGGCTGATAGGAGAAGAAATATGCCCCATTTTTATGAAGACATACACGAGTTCCTTTGAAGAAAGATGCTCTGAGTTCAAGGTAATGTATGTAGGAAACATGATTCATTTTATCAGTGGAAGATAAGGGAACCCATATTACTGAGTTTCAACACTTTGGAACCTCTGACAGCAAGATCAGAAGACAGAGCCAAAGATTAGGGTACAAAACCATCAGTCTATAATGTTTCAGATGCAACCCTCCTAAGTCAGTGGGACAGACTATATAATGCCTTCACAAATGAAAGAATTGGCTTTCTTTGTTGTATAGCTTCCAGTGAGTTTGCTGAGAACTGGCAGGTATATAATTCAAATCTCCTTCATCTTCTCAGCTGCTGATACAAACCCAGCTCTTTGAAACTCACCATACATATTTCTGTAGAATGCAAAAGTGATACCAAGCACTGGGAATGCTTGCTTCATGGGTGTCTGTATGTGCTTCTACTGAGATGAAACCTATGTGAGATATTTCAAGCAGAAAGGAAGTCTAGTTTGAAAACCATTGCATGTTACTAGTAAGAAAGAAGTCGCAGTAGACAACACAATCAATATTTCCTTCCAAAGAAGGTCTCTGTTTTACAGGAAGAATCAAACATACAAGGTTTTGTTTGGGGGTATTGATTTGTATTACAGATTTTATATGGTAATTGGATATTGGGATCTAGTTTATCCTAGTCTATTAGGTTTTCAGTTATGGATAATATTATTATTCTCATCATTAGACTTCAAAAAACATAAGCATTAAGACAGATCAAGTAAAATAAGGGAGAGTTAGGGAAAAACTACAGTATAGACATAAGGCCAGCATGGCTTTGGGGAATACAAAGGGAGCAGGTGGTAGAAGTGGTGCACCAGAGCTATTTCATTACCTCCCGTGGTTCTCAGGTCTCCAGACTGACTTGAACTCTATCATGGCTCATCATGATATCTGTCTTGCTGACTGAAGATCTTGGGACTAGTCAGCTTCCCTAACTGCATCTTTCTCTCTTTCTGTGTATGTGTGTGTGTGTGTGTGTGTGTGTATGTGAATTGTATGTATGTGCATATATATAATATAGCTATACATCTACATAGATATTTGTGTTTGTGTGTGTATATGTGTGTGCAATATATTTATATTCTATTTTTCTGGAAAAATACTGACCAAATACAGGATAGTTAATCATAGTAAATGGTCATGTTAGGAGATTATATTCTAATTTTAGAAAAAGAAAGGTACAAATGATTCTTAGAAATACACTGTGATAGGGACCAGCAGTTAGCGTAAATGGATATGTTGCTGGACTCCCATGTAGTCAACCGTGGTTTGAGTCCCAGATCCGGTGGCTTAAACTCACGCCATGCATGTGTGCATGCATGCCCAAGATCCCAAGATGAGAATGGAGGAGAAGGGATTGCGGCATGGCCATCCACCCTGGGGGGTGATTTCTTGCTTTCTTTCTCTCTGTCTGTCTGGTGAGCGCACGTGCCCTATAACAAAAACCTCTCCAAAAAAATAAAAAGAAATACACTGTGATAAAAACAAATATTTATATGATGTTTCCATATAAATGATTTTACCTAACTTTTTAATTCTCAAAATATTATATAAGGTATAGGGACTGGCATGTGGCGTGGTGGTTAAGGTGGCTGGACTCCCACATGACTGATCATGGTTCAGGTCTCAAATATGGCAGCTTCCTTTCTCACTTTCCTTCTCTCTGTCTCTCTCTGGTAAAATTAAAAAAAATGATAACTAATAAAATAATAAAAACTAATATTATACCTTAAAATTAATACTTCTTTGTTTTATGAGACAGGTTGATTGTCCAGTTAACTAATTTTTTTTTGAAAGAGATTTTCGCTATAGGGCGTGTGTGCTCGCAAGACAGACAGAGAGAGACATAGAGACAGAAAGCGAGAAATCACCCCCCCAGTGGGGATGGTCACGTCACTATCCCCTCTCCTCCATTCTCCTCTCGGGATCTTGGGCACACACGCACACGAGCCCAGCATGAGTTTTAAGCCACCGGGTCCGGGACATGAACCGTGGTCGACTATGTGGGAGTCCAGCGACATAGCCATTACGCTAACTGCTGGTTCCCCACTTAACTAAATTCTTAATATTACTGTCAGGTGAATATAAATATGTTCATTTTAACATCAAGTTTCCACAGATGCTTGGAACATGAGAATTGTAGGAGTGCTTAAATCATTTTGTCATTAGTTTTGATAGACACAAATTTTGAATGTTGAATGCTTATGGTATCCTGGGAAGCAGCATGGCCAATAAGTACTCAGGAAATCAGAAGTTGATGCAAAACAAAACAAAACGAAAACTAAACTAAACATGATTTAAACATGATTAAATTTAAAATATTTCCACTCAAGGCCTAAAAGTAGAGGAAGTAATATAAATATTTCCACTCAAAGCCTAAAAGTAGAGGAAGTAATGGAAGTAATATATTTTATATATATATATATATACATACACATAATTAACCAATAGTAGTTTACAATAGTAAACATTTTGCCATGTTTGCTTCAGATTTCTTTATTTTAACTTGTTTTGGTGGCTGTCCATGGTGGAGCATGTGTGTGTGTGCATAAGAGAAAGCGAGAGAGCGAGATGAGCACTGAGCACTGTCCACAGGGTTTTATCACACCTATATTTTTTTTCTCCAGTTCTCTAACCTATTAAGTCGTGCCCACCGTGCTTAAGGTAGTTGGGATAGGGGATTAGAACTGCTTTCATATGAGGGATTCAGCTTCGCTTGACCAGCACATTACTGTTGTGTCATGGAGCCAGCTTATGCTGCAGATTCCATTGTTTTTTTTTTTCTTTTTTTAGTTTTTTTGCCATAAGACACAGGTACTCACTGGAGAGAGACACAGAGAGAAAGTGAGAATCACTCCCAGGAAGGATGGCCTCATAACAATCCCTTCTCGTCCATTTTTCTCAGGAATTTGGGTATGCATGCACATACCCCTGACATAATTTTCTAGCCAGCAGGTCTAGGAGTCGAACTGTGATCGGTCATGTGAGAATCCAGTATCTTAACCACCACACCACCTGCTGGCCTCAGATGTATTTGTATAGACTTTCTTTTACTAGAGTTTTATAGTTAGTGAAAAATGAAGAAGACAGAACAGAGTTCTCATATACCTTCCACTTACTTTGTCCTATCATAAACATCTTCCATTAGTATGATACATTTCTTATAATTAATGAACAAATACTGATACATTATTATGCACTAAACCTATAGTTTAATATTAGCATAGTTTTTACTTAATATAGTTTTTCTTTTCCAAGATCCCATGCAGGATACTACATTTCATTTAGTTGTTACATCTTCTTAGCTCCTTAATTTTGATGATTTTGTAAGTTTTTGAGAGGTACTAATCAGGTATGTGGTAGGATGTTCTATGGAATTTGCATGATATTTTTCTCATCTTAGGGCCCGAATTCTGCTTTTGGGGAGGAAACAAGATGCCATTCTCATCACATTATATCAAATTGCCTACTCTCAATAGATTTATAACTGTTGTTGGTATTGATCTTGGTCATTTGACTGGGATATGTTTGTCTCCACTGTAAAGTGAGCCTCGCCCCCTCCCCCCCCCACTTACATTATACTCTTTGGAAAGAGGTTGCAATGCACAGACCAAGCATCAGGGTGATAAAGTGTTGTTTCCTCTTCTTGAGCTGAGATTTTACATAATCTGGAATTCTGCATAGGATATTTGTCATTTCTTCTCTGTTTACTTACTCATTTATAACAGTATGAGTTCATGGGTATTTATTTTACACTCTGAGTAGCAATCTAACTCTGCTTTACTTATTTCATTATTTTTAGATTTTTTGTTTTCTTTTGGGTCGTTTTAGCACTTCCTTAATTTTTGGCACTGCAGGATGCTTCTGTCTGGTCTTATATGTTTCTTGCCCCTGTATTAGCATCAGCTATTTTGTCCAGGAGCCTTTAAATACTATTTCATCTGATACTAATAGTGCTAACTTTAGCTGTGCTTTCCCCAGTGGCATTGGATTTATTGATGTCATATTACTTTTGTATTTTTAAATTTTACCTTTTTGAATCAGTATGTTAAGGTGTAGCTAATGAAAATAACAGGTGGATTTGTATATATATATTTTTTTGAGAGATTTTTGCTATAGGATGCATGCACTCGCCAGAAAGATGGAGAGACAGAAAGAGAGAAATCACCCCGGGGGGGGGGGATGGCCACACCGCAATCCCTTCCTCCATCCTCTTCTCGAGATCTCAGGCACGCACGCACACATGCCCAGCATGAGTTTAAGTCACTGGGTCCGGGACTCAAATAGCAGTCGACTACGTGGGAGTCCATCGACACAGCCATTACGCCAACTGCTGGTCCCAGTATTTCTAACCAGCTATATTTTTATTCTTAAATATTATGGTTGATAGCAACAGCATAGAATGTACTGAATCATAGACTTAACCAGAGATGTTTTTTAAAAAGACTAGATATATAAATAGGACCAGATTGTACTGTATATGGTATTGTGTGTCACAGTATAGAGCTTATACCTTATCTATTGGGTTAACTGGAACCACTGAAATGCTTTAAGGAAACAGAGTTACAAGGAAATTATTTTTAGTAACTTACCTGCTGTCACTCGCGAGGGTAATATGAGAATACTATATAGTAACAAAGAGATCAGTTAAACAGTAATTGCAATGATTATGATGATCAACGTCTGAGGTAGGACCATAATATAAGAGATGATTAGAGAAGAATACAGTGTACAAATACTAAGAGATAAAATTTGCAAGTCTTGATGATGGCTTAGATAGAGTATATGTGGGGGAGGATCTAGTAGAAGATGCTTCCAAGATTTGCTTTTTAATTGTCTGGCTGGGTAATGGTGCCATAAATTGTAAAGCAAGAAAAGAGAAATAGCTGTAGTGAGAAATGAGAAACAGAATTTGGAAATGTTGACTTTGCATTGCCTGCCAGATATCCAGGTGAAAATAGAAATAGGGTGGGTGTACATTTGCATGTGAATCCATAGGTAGAAAACTGATGAAAGATGAAATTTTAGGAGATATGAAGATGTAAATTACATTTAATCAAGGATGAGATTACCCACAGAAATATGAAATATATTCTATGAATATCACTACTATGTAATTGATTGGAGCAGTGGCAACATAAAAAGTATATAGAAAGATTCAGAGTTCCTACCTAGTAGTTAACCCACATTAGATTATGGATCATGTATATCTGACAAATTATTTGGATTGAGATGGCAATAATTTTTTGTTTTGTTTTGTTTTATTTTGTTTTTAACTACACTTAAACTGGTTGAAACTGCCTTGACAATAACAACCAAAAGTCTCATTCACAACATTGCTTGATGGGACTAGCAGATGGTGTAGAGGTTATGTTGCTGGACTCCCACGTAGTAGACCATGCTTTGAATCCCAGACCTGGGGGCTTAAAACTTAAGCCGGCCACATGTGTGTGCGTGCCCAAGATCCCAACAGGAGGATGGAGAAAGGATTGCATCTTTGCAATCCCCGCCCCGCGACCCCCTGCCACCACCGAGGGTGTTTTCTCCCTTCTCTCTCTCTGTCTCTTTAGTGAACACATACACCCTATAGCAAAAATCTCTCTTAAAAATTAAAAAAAATCAATAAAATCAACATTGTTTGGGAAACTGGTGTAGGTTGGAGAGTGACGAATAAACTGAAACCATACACACACCAATATGCGCACACATAAAAGTGAATTCAATTTTTATTGAAAAGATGCAAGCACATTAAATAAACATCCACCTTACTACTGGAAAGTAAAATAAAATGTGATTCCTTTAAAAATAATAATAACCATTCTCCATTTTTACCTTTCTTTGTGCTTGTGCTTATTTTATTAAATAAATGAATAGATGTGATTCTTACTGTTTTTTGAAGGTGTTAGAGAACTAAGGTGGTTTTTTACAGAGAACTTACACTATTTTTAAAGATATAGAAGATATACAAAATGTGTACCTTTGGCAAAGGCAAATATGAAATTCCTCCCTTTTGTTAGACACAGGTGTCTGACAGTTTATTACCAACTCTTTAGAAACAATAAGAGGAATGTGAGAAAGATAAGCCTACTTATCTTAAAAAAAAAAGTCTGAGGATTACATGGAGGTTAAAAAAAAAATGTCTGAGAATTATATGGAGCTGCCAACCAGCTTTAAATTTTCAGCTTAGCAAACAATTTGATTATTGACTAAGGTTAGCAGAAACGAAAAACGTATTTGAAAACTCACATCAGGAAGATAAATATGTTGCATACATCTGCCAAGCAAACAATGCTAGGCAGATCTGTTGGAATAGGGGAGCCATCTCTTGAGAGCATGTTGGGTTTATTCAGACACATAATCCAAATGCAGAGGCTTAAAGAGAGGAAAAGAGAATTAAAATAATTATTAGGAAAATCTTCCTACAAATTTTTATACACTTCTGGCCAATGATAACATGTACATATTGAGAAGTTGGTGGTAATTTGGTTATTTAGAAATAGCTAACCCATACATCTCTTTATATTGTATTTTTCACTTGTTTATTATCCATTAAGATATGCCAAGGCAGTGTGTTGGGTGCTGGTACAGGGCTAAACCAATTTTTATAGCTTAGTGGGTCAAACATTCACTATATGCTGCAACAATTTAAAGGGAATAAAAGATCTTCCAAGAACTATTGTAGGTTTTCTTATGTAAGTAATATCAAATATAAAATTTGAAATAAAACATACATTTTCAAGATGAACAAAATGAAAAATAGAAAGTGTTTCAAAATGAGAATTCATTACTTATTTGAAGTTTTTAAAAGATGCACATTGTAGTAGCTGTTAACTCTTTTTTAAAAATAATTACTTTATTTTATTATTATTTTTTTCACTTATTTAAATTTGACCAGGGAGGGGCAGAGTGAGAGAGAGAAAAGAGGGAGAAAGTGAGAAAGCAAGCTGCCAGGTCCAGGACTTGAACGATGGTCAGCCATGTGGAAGTTCAGCATCCTTAACCACCTGGCCCCAAAGTTAGCTGTTAATTTTAAGTAGAATAATGGTGGTATCTTTAAAACAGTAGTTGTAATTTAAAACTATGGTGTTATTACATATGTGTTTTTATAAAGTATCTAATAAAATGCTTTGTTTAATAACCTGAAATAAAAATAAAACTCATGAAATTACCAAGATGATATCACAAACAGATCAGCCTAGCAATTTAGATGTGTGTGTGTGTGTGTGTGTGTGTGTGTGTGTGCACATGCATATATTTTCCTGAGGTGGGAAGTAGCAAAAGTTAAAAGTTGAAAATGGAAGTAGGGGCCCCATTATGAAAGTTAATTTTTTTTCAACTTCTCTTTTTTATTTTTTTTTATTTTTAAAGCACTGTTTAATTTTGAAATTATTATTATTTCATTTTTTATACATTCATTTACCTTTTTTAGCTTACAAAGTGAATTTTCACTATGTGAAGATTTCTCCCTAGTCCAGTTGCTTAAACTATAAAATATCGTCAATAGATGTGGTGTATTATCTGACTAAAGTTAATTTTTAAAAGTCATTTTAAAAGTTTGGACTGTGTCCTAATACACTGCTGTTTTCCTTTAAGTGTATGTTTCACATTGTATTTTGTCTTTATTTACTAAAGTTTTTGGAAAACACAGCATTTTTTTGTTTGTTTGTTAGTTTTTTCCATTCTAGTCTTGGTTTATCTTTCCAACTTTCTCACCTGAAATGAAGTAGGGACTAGCATAGCTGGCCGAAGTAAATGACAGAGGAGGCATTGCACAACTCGTCTCCAGTATCGAGGTTGTTGGATACAGCCAGGAAAGCTATTAAAATTCTTCGTTTCAAAGGATTTTAGTTATTTCTCAAAAAAAGTATGTATAGAAAGAAACCTGGAGGTCTTTTTAAAAGGCAGGTTCTGATTCGGTAAGTCTCAGAAGGACCTGGGACTCAGAATTTCTAACAAGCTCCCTAGCAAATCATATTTGAAATAGCAAAAAAGAAATAATAATATGACCAGATCCCTCTGGAGTTGCTAGGTGGAAGCCCCAATTTTAGAGTACCTAGAGCATCAGAAATTTGAGATGTGGTCATTGCAAAGTAATAAAACCCAGTAATTCTTAAAGATTCTTTGAAGTATTAGGGAGGCTTTTGAGTTCTTTGGAATAAAAGTCATTTTAGTGCACCAGATTCCAGTCTCTTAGGTTAGATACTATGATTAGAAAGGGAAGTCAATGGTTTGTGAGCACTCAGTTTTATATTTAGCATTGAATTCCTACCAGCTCTAAAAATCCTATGTAGAAATCCATGATGGGAACTTTGAATTGTGGCTTAATTAGTGAATATGTAGAAAGAAAAGATTATCCTTGGCATTGAAGTAGGAAACTGCATCCATAGCATCCCTTCCTAGATAAAAACGGCCCTGTGTCCTCCTGCCCCCACCCCCCGCCCCAGGTGACCTGGGCTCTCAGCTCTATGCCATCACTATCAGACAGTCCCACACTGCCCCTAGTCACTCTTTTATCCAGGCTCGATTTTCCATTTCATGGTTTTATTCTCTAGTAAGGTTATCCTGATAGCCAAAATGAAAATCTACCTAAGCAAATCACTGTGAAACTTCTGGTCATAGCTTGGTTTCTCCAGGACGCAGATTATGTGAAAGAGGTGTGCATGCAAGTGCAATGGGAATTGTTATCGAGATCAATAATCTCATATTCAATAAGAGAATATTAAGGAAATGAAATGGGGCCAAGGCGCAGCCTCAGCTGACACCGTGGCAAGCTGTAGGGCTGGGATGATCATGCAAGGTTGCCTCCGATTGGAGCCCTGTGTCCAAGTTGTTATAACTCCACATAAAATAGCCATTAGATGCAAACTGCCCTATAAAGGGGAACGTTGTCAGGTGAGGCAGTTCTCTTCAGCCAAGGACAAATATCCAGAGGGAATACTTGTCTGCCAGTCATCAGCTCTAAACTTCCCAGCAGCTGGGGGACTAAATCCTTTAATCTTGAAGGAGAGTCTACGTAAACTATACAATAGAGTGTTTATTTGAAATAATTCTTTCTAAACAATTTGTATTTTAAGAGCTTCAAGTTCTTTAACAAAATAAGGCAAGAAAGAAAACAATAATAAACTTTTCAAACTTCACATATCAAAATAGTTTGGGGTATGAAAGTTCCTAATGTCATTGAGGTCAGTGCTTCTAAACCTACTTTGCTGAGGGACAAGGTTTGCTTTCCTTTCTATTATTTCATACCTGTCAACCTGTCATGAACAAATATATGGTTTTATCACACATGACCAGTGTTCATAGCTTGTATTACAAGAATTGAAAAATACTGAAACATACATTACCCTATTCAATTAGGAAAGTCCATTGATTATGAACTTAAATGTTATAGAAATGTTTAGTCACTTTAAATATTATGAGTTTACTTTCAATTTCTTTCTTCTTTCTTTTTATTTATTTATTTATTTATTTATTTATTTATTTTTGTAATAGGGTGTGTGTGCTCAGCAGAGAAACAGAGAAAGAAAGAGAAAAAGTAAGAAATCAACCTTCTGGGAGGATTGCCATGCCATAATCTCTTTTCTATTCTCCTTCTGGGATTTTAGACATGCACTCTTACATCCCCAGTGTGAGAGCTTCAAGTCACTGGATCTGGAACTCGAAACTGCTGTCGACAGGGGAGTTTAGCACTTTAACCACTACATCACCTACTGGCCCACAAAATTTTTAATATTCTTTAGGATTTATTTAATTTATTGTTTATTATTATATTTGCTGTTGGATAGGTGTGCTCACCCGAGAGAGCCAGAGACACTGAAAAAGTGGGAAAGTGAGAAAACAAGCCTCTGGGTCTGGGACTCAAACCATTGTTGGCTATGCGGGGGTCCAGTCTCTTAACTACCATGCCACCTGCTGGCCCCAAGAGCTTACTCTCAATTTCTGTACATGTCTCATTGAGGATGGTTACAGTTTGCTGATGAACTTTAGCTTTGTCTGCTATTTACACTGTGGTTTATAAAACCCTGATTCAACTGGTCACTTGGTTCATGCCTTTACAGAAGTTAAACAATCTAAAACATAGTCAACAACCACCACAATAAAAAATTACAGCAATAACATCATCATTTTTTGCTCTGCTTAGGAAAATATGTACATAACTTGTTTCTTATTTCTTTTCTCTATTTTAAGGCTTGAGTAAGTTGAAGCTCTCTTTTATCTCCAAACTTTTTCTAGGTCATTTTGACCTCAATGACTATTAGGAAAAGGCCTTTGTCAGTCAATGCCCTTGTTTTATGTGGGTTATGTTCCTTTATCTACTTATAAAATTTTTATGCCCTTGTTGATAATTATGGACCATTCTCAGACCCACACTGATCTGTTTCTGAATTGAGCATGATCAGAAAAGGGCTGTTTTCAAAGCTTACTCTAGCTGAATTTGAGTCAGCCACCTGTCACAGAATGTTGCTCGAAAGTTTAAGCTGCTATGAGTTCAAAGAATGTGAAAAATAGATGGACAAGACCTTTCTGTGTGTAGTGCAGCTCCTTTCAGGTCTTCTGAAAACCAGAACTGCTTTGACTTGGACTGAGCTGGCTTACAATATTGTTCTTCATCTTTCTTGTTTTATTTACATTTCATCACTGTAGATTTCTGTAGCATACAAAATGCAATATTGCCTGGCCACTGCTCCCCTTTGCAGACAGAATGTTATAGATGCAGGTTTCCTTTTTGTCATCAGATTCCAAAAACAATGTGTCTTTTATGAAGGTTCTTTATTTATAACCTATCTACACACATGCACACACACACACACACACACACACCACATACACACACACACACACACAAAAGCTCAAGGAGAAAAACACTGGAAACAATTCTGTTCTTTCTTTGAACTCTGGTCAGCACTATCCCCCAACAGAGCCTCTGCAATAATTAAAGGTTGTTGAAAACATAAAGCCTTCTGGATTGGGAAACAAGATTCCTGTAAATTTCCCTGTGTCAAAGTTCTCCTTTAGATCATTCTACTCTAGAATAGCTTCCATTGGAAAATGAGCAATATTTCCATTCTAATACCAAATAGGGATTCCTGGAATTGAAGAGAAGTAATAGAAAGATTGGGTAACTGTATAGGATGGCTAAATATATTCATAGATTATTATGTGACATTTTGTGCATTTCAATAGAGTAGAATTTGATCCTAGGAAACAAGGCATGCTAAATATCAGCTAATTCTATCCCAAAGCATCATCACCATTGCTATAATTAGTAGTTACCTTCCATGAGATTTTGCCAGTGCCAGTTACTATAAATTTAACTTATCTAATAAATCAATGTTATCACTACATACATCGTATATATAGCTTATATATTATAAAGATACACACACATATATAATCACTAGGAAGTATAAAGAACTACTTAGACAATGAAGTTATTCAGTATTAAAAGAAGAGTCATCTTATATTAACGGAAAATGAAAGAAAGAGGAATGTCTTTTCTGCTCATGCAGAAGTGTATAATGAACTAATGGACATTTGCTTTGAGTTCAGCATCAGTCAGGACCATAGTAATGCAGGATTAATTTTGTTTAACTTTTACATATACAGTCATAAGCTTCTAAAGCAAAACATCATTAAGTTACATGCTGTGAGCTTTTCACTATAACTTTTGGGTGTGCTTGTAAATATTTTGCAAATCATTGCTTTATTAGTATGTTTTCTGAATTTGATTAAAGAAAAAGTCACTTACACTTCCAGAATATATAACTATCCTATAAATTACTGATACAGGACTGTTCATTCTAAATTTAGAGCAAGGTTAAAAAAATAAAACTAGTTTTATTACTTATGTATCTGAAGCACAGAAGAGAGATTATAATGACCCTTTTTTGACCTCTCTTTCAATAGATTCATTCTTCTCTGTTTGGTCTCCCTTTCTTCTGTCCTATATCTAAGTAATTCTCAATAAATCCATCCCTAAGAACTCAATTTCAGGTTTAAGAGAGAAGTAAAGAATTTCATTCTATAGTGATCAAAAATGGGCAAAGTACTACTTCCTTTTCAATCCACTTGACCCAATTTTTTTCAGGCTTATAAAGGTGAAAGTGTTTCTAAAAGCCATGATCCAAGGCTGGAATTCTGAAACTGATTATATATATATATATATATATATTCCAGCACCAGCTGAAGAAGCAGGGATCTTAGTGTGCTGCTTGGAGCACCAGAGCTTCTGTAATCAATATGTTGGAGTGGCTTAGAGTTTAAGAGGGAATCAGATTGGACCACCATCCACTGAATGATAATTGAGGGTTTAGCAATGCACTGAATTTTTTAATAGAGGGATACCATTATAAGGCATGAAATGAAAAATCAAATCAGTTCTATATTTACTTCAGAGGTTGCACCTGACACTCCTACTCATCTTTACAAACGTGTAATAGAAATACAATAAAGGAACAGAGATTGTCAAATTGAAACCCATTTTTAGGAATACAATTTCTAGTTATGTTATTAGATGTGCCAACAGGGCTCTAGTGGCTAATGAATCCATTGGAATAGGGCTCTAGTGCCTAATGCACACACACACACACACACACACACCACACACACACACACACACAAAAGCTCAAAGAGAAAAACACTGGAAACAATTCTGTTCTTTCTTTGAACTCTGGTCAGCACTATCCCCCAACAGAGCCTCTGCAATAATTAAAGGTTGTTGAAAACATAAAGCCTTCTGGATTGGGAAACAAGATTCCTGTAAATTTCCCTGTGTCAAAGTTCTCCTTTAGATCATTCTACTCTAGAATAGCTTCCATTGGAAAATGAGCAATATTTCCATTCTAATACCAAATAGGGATTCCTGGAATTGAAGAGAAGTAATAGAAAGATTGGGTAACTGTATAGGATGGCTAAATATATTCATAGATTATTATGTGACATTTTGTGCATTTCAATAGAGTAGAATTTGATCCTAGGAAACAAGGCATGCTAAATATCAGCTAATTCTATCCCAAAGCATCATCACCATTGCTATAATTAGTAGTTACCTTCCATGAGATTTTGCCAGTGCCAGTTACTATAAATTTAACTTATCTAATAAATCAATGTTATCACTACATACATCGTATATATAGCTTATATATTATAAAGATACACACACATATATAATCACTAGGAAGTATAAAGAACTACTTAGACAATGAAGTTATTCAGTATTAAAAGAAGAGTCATCTTATATTAACGGAAAATGAAAGAAAGAGGAATGTCTTTTCTGCTCATGCAGAAGTGTATAATGAACTAATGGACATTTGCTTTGAGTTCAGCATCAGTCAGGACCATAGTAATGCAGGATTAATTTTGTTTAACTTTTACATATACAGTCATAAGCTTCTAAAGCAAAACATCATTAAGTTACATGCTGTGAGCTTTTCACTATAACTTTTGGGTGTGCTTGTAAATATTTTGCAAATCATTGCTTTATTAGTATGTTTTCTGAATTTGATTAAAGAAAAAGTCACTTACACTTCCAGAATATATAACTATCCTATAAATTACTGATACAGGACTGTTCATTCTAAATTTAGAGCAAGGTTAAAAAAATAAAACTAGTTTTATTACTTATGTATCTGAAGCACAGAAGAGAGATTATAATGACCCTTTTTTGACCTCTCTTTCAATAGATTCATTCTTCTCTGTTTGGTCTCCCTTTCTTCTGTCCTATATCTAAGTAATTCTCAATAAATCCATCCCTAAGAACTCAATTTCAGGTTTAAGAGAGAAGTAAAGAATTTCATTCTATAGTGATCAAAAATGGGCAAAGTACTACTTCCTTTTCAATCCACTTGACCCAATTTTTTTCAGGCTTATAAAGGTGAAAGTGTTTCTAAAAGCCATGATCCAAGGCTGGAATTCTGAAACTGATTATATATATATATATATGGAGTGTCCAGCACCAGCTGAAGAAGCAGGGATCTTAGTGTGCTGCTTGGAGCACCAGAGCTTCTGTAATCAATATGTTGGAGTGGCTTAGAGTTTAAGAGGGAATCAGATTGGACCACCATCCACTGAATGATAATTGAGGGTTTAGCAATGCACTGAATTTTTTAATAGAGGGATACCATTATAAGGCATGAAATGAAAAATCAAATCAGTTCTATATTTACTTCAGAGGTTGCACCTGACACTCCTACTCATCTTTACAAACGTGTAATAGAAATACAATAAAGGAACAGAGATTGTCAAATTGAAACCCATTTTTAGGAATACAATTTCTAGTTATGTTATTAGATGTGCCAACAGGGCTCTAGTGGCTAATGAATCCATTGGAATAGGGCTCTAGTGCCTAATGAATCCAGTGAATCAACTATAATATTTCTTCTTCAATCATTAAATCAAAGGATGTTTATTCATCTCTGGACTAGACAACAATATTTAAAGTACTCTAATAAATATGAAAGCTAAGAAAATAGACCTGTATTGTTATTTATTATTAGATGTTAACTAATAGGGCAATATAAAAATTTAAATAGAACAACAAATAAGAAGACTATATACATCAGAAGACAGAGTAATCGAGGAATTAGTATTTGCACTAGTTCTTAGAAACATGATATTATTAAACAAGAATAAAGAAAACAGAGAGTTATAAAAGTATTGAACAAGTTTTATGGTGCACCCAAAGTAAGTGCTGAAACCAGACTAAATTTGTCCTGTGGTCCTAAATATCTCTGCCATATTCTATGAATTTGGGAGTTGTACTAGTTGAAAAATATGCTAGATGAATAGTATGACAAGCTGACTTAACCATGTTTGGATCTATCATGATGTCCATTTGAGACCTTTCAGAAAACTTTTATCAAATAGTTATAAATAAACATTTATATGTACACACACATAGAGAAGAGGGATCTTCAGAAAGTTCATTGAAATGCATATTATGAAAAAACTATGCATAGATTTCATAAATTTTTGCTCCAAAATTAACTCACATTTTAATTCCATTTTTCTATAAACTTTTTGAAGTCCCCTATGTGTATGTATGCGTGGGTGGGTGTTCATATTTATATCTGTATATACAAAGAAAGACAAGGAGAAAGATTTCTTTCAATGTAATCAAAATACAAATTGTTCTTAGAATATGACCTACAAAAGTAAGGTACGTGTAAGTACATATAACAAGTCTGTATGAGTCAAAAACTATTTATACAAACACAAAAACACATGCTTATATTTATATAAATAAATTTCAGTAGAGATACAGACACATAAAAAACTTGATGACAGCCATTATCTTAGGGGAGATAAAGTGAAAGTCATAGGGACAGAAAGACTGATTTTCTATTTTATACACTTCAGCGTGATTCAGTTTTGTTGACATGTTCATACATTGTTTTTCAATTAAAACTCTAGTTTAAAATCCAATACTAAAATTACACGAGAATAAAAATATACAAAAACAGAATCATAACTCACATGACACATTTTAAACTGCGGATAGAAGTCATTTTAGGTTAATGAGCAGTGCCACTTGAAAATGATCTAGGCGTGAGATTGTCGAGGTCATGTGCTTTCTTATTTTGTTTAATGCCTCCTTGTCTGCGAACATTTGCCACATGGTTATAACTGATGGTAATGTGACTCCGAGACTCCAGCAGGAAAGAACAATTTCCATTGGCTTTCTCTTATGATTATGAGCTTGTAGAGAGTTACAAAGTACAGAATGAAGAGAAAATAGTCAGTTTGATGGGAGTTAGTAGTAATAAGCTGTCATCCTTTAAAAACAATCCAGTAAATATTTCTTTAAAGCAGCTTCTCTAATAACTTACACGGTAGTGGAAAACAGTATGATGTCTCAACTTAACTGCTACCCTTCAATCTGGTCACAATCGGTCTGAGAGTTACAGATAGGTCTTCCCCACCAGCCCAGAGAAGTAAAGAAATTATTCATTGATTTATTCTATTTTGCTCTACAGAAGGCTTTAACTTCCTGAATCTTCTGCTCAAATATATCATCTACATAAATTTAATGCACAAAGTCATTTGAGTGAATTTTCAGTTTATAAATATTAGTGTGCTTTCAAGAATCCTTTTTATCTTTTCTCTCTTCCATAAAATTGGGCAAAGTGAATATTTTCTTTGAGGCTAAAGCAAGTGATAAATTTACAGAACTAATTATTGCCCTGAAGTTGAAATATATTTCATTAAAGTCAGGCTCAAGAAGAGACATTAACAAGTTAAAAATGTAGAATTTGACCTAAATGATTATTTTTATCATTTCATAACATTTAAATTTAATTTTAATTTATAATTTATTATAAATATTTATAATATTTCATTATTTATGACAAATTTCACTTGGACTGACATAGTGAACAGCAAAACTATTTGTAAGGATGACTCATTTTCCTAATCTGTATTTTAAAAAGCCCATAAGCATCTATAGACATTTACTTACTTTGTCTTAATTAGAAAGACTTAAGAGTAAAAAAAAATAGATGCGTATCTGTTATTCTAATGTAAGCAAATATAATGAAGTGATTCCCATATCTTTAATTAATTATTTGAGGAACCTGAAAACAGTGTAATGATTATGTTGCTGCTGGACTCCTGAATAGTTGTCCACAGTTCGAGTCCCAGACCTGGCAGCTTAAACTCATGCCAGGTGCATGTGCGTGTGTGTCCAAGATCCTGAGAGGAGGATGCAGGAGAAGGGATTGCAGCATGGCTATCTCCCCAAGTGGTGGTGGTGGTGGGGGGTGATTCCTTATTTTCTGTCTCTCTGGAAAGCACATACACCTTATAGCAAAAATCTCTCTTAAAAAAAAAAAAAGAAAAAGAGTTATTTGGTCGAAATAATTAACATCATGCAGAAGACCAGAGAATTCATCCCATTAAATAAATTCCACTCTTTAGCATCATTCTAACTGTCCAATTTCACTTGGCTTTGTATTTGTTAGCTATAGAACCAGGAAAGGGAGTTAAAAACATTGAAAAGTGGAAAGATTAAGTGACTTTCATACCAAAGAATGACCAATTGTCTTTAGTGAGATGTCCAAAGTTACATTTGAAAAGAAAAATGTAGCAATTTTGAAAAAGGAAAGTAATAGAAAAATGTGGCCAGGAACGTTACTCTACCAGTAATGTCACCTTATTGTCAACTATGTGTGCTTAGAATAAAAGTCACCAATTTATACTAAAGTGTGTGTTTTTTAAATCAATTTTTTTTTAGGGAGGTTTTTTGCTATAGGGTGTGTGCACTCACCAGAAAGACAGAGACAGAGAAACAGAAAGCGAGAAGTCACCCCCAGGGGGGATGGGCATGCCATAATCCATTCTCCTCCATTCTGTTCTCCTCTTGGGATCTTGGATACGCATGCACACGTGCCCAGCATGCTTACTTGGATACGCATGCACACGTGCCCAGCATGCGTAGAAGCCACTGTGTCTGGGACTTGAACCGTGGTCGACTACATGGTAGTCCAGCGACATAGCCATTATTCCAACTGCTGGTCTCCTACACAACACCATTTTTAAAACTGGTATAAGTCAGCTTTTATCTCTTGTATCAAAGATTCTTTTGAAGGACACCACTGAAAATTTTAAAAATAGTTAACTTATTCAAAACAATATTGATTACTTAAAGTTACTCATCAGATTGGTGTTTGCAAACAGAAAGGAAATTGTGGCAAGTTCTTACTTGCCAAAAGTAGCAAACTCTCTTGAAAATCTTTCCAGACCAAAAAACAGTAACAGAAAAAGCTTGAGGATAGGCCACGTCAACTCCATAAGACACATGGGATGTGCATCTATCACATACGTGTGCATGTTTGCATCCATTAGTTACTTACAGTACATGGAAAAATACACTAAAGAGTATCATTGTATATTTCTGGCTTCTTGTGACATACTCTAAAAAAACTTTTTTTAAGTCTTTTTTTCCCTCCATAGAGGAAAATCTATTTTGGGACCCTCACATAAGTCAAAAGTGGCCAAGCAATTTTTACTCAGACCTTTGGAAGCACAATAACAAAAAAGGCCCTTGTCACAGAGACCAAGCCTAGGAAGATTTGTTAAAAAAAAAAAAAAAAAATCTTTATTGTTATTTAAAAAATGCAAGGGGGAACCAATTGCTTTAGAATGGTGACTACTTCTGTGCTGTGTTGGCTCAATCAGTACCACTTCTCTATTGATTTGAGTACATGTATGTAGATAAGCTGATGATACAGACTCTAGATGTTTAGAAAAGGAGCCAGTTCAAATGATTAAATCTGTATCCCAGGCAGTTATTTGGAATGTTAACCAACAGTAGGAAACACATCTCCCTAAAAGCTCACTGGAAATTTATTTTCAGATGAAGAAAAAGAAAAACTAAAAGACACATAACTGAGAACAATGGCAACTATAGTCTCCTTTCATTTTAAAATACAGAAAAATATTGTTGACACAATTTAGTAAAACCCCCCCACCCACATACGTGGGAATGGAAAGTAATGGGCTACCTCAACTAATCTAATACCTCATTGTACAATGAGAAGTTCCAGTTGTAGGAGGTAAGGTATGCTACCTAGGGCCTCTCTGAGGTAATCAGTGGTAAACTAGGTCAAGAGTGCTCATTTTTTATTATTATAGCATTACCCTTTCCATTAAAAATTTGTTAGAGTAATGCTAGCTGAATTAAAAAGACCCACAACCGTAAAAGCACAAATACTGTGGAAGTATATTTGTGTTTCATGCAAAAATCCAGAATGGATACGCCTTGTCAGTGGAAGATCTCAGTTTAACAAAATCATTCTGGTATCAAGGCTGGCTGTAGCTCTGTGAGTTTTCAGTACATGGCTTCAAAGTTGTATTGGGGGATTTATTTCTTCAGTTTGCTGAAACGCAAAGTTTCAAGGAGGAGAGTACATGGGAGTAAGGTTTTTTGAGACATAACCAGAAGTGAAAATCATTACTTTTGATAATATTCCATTAACTAGTTCACAGTTCTGGACAAAAATATAAGCTCTGAAAAGTAGTCTGAGGACAACCCTGTAGCAACTGGTTAAGCACAGTGCATTGGGATCTGGATCGAATGCTGCCAACTGCACTTCAAAGGTGGGTGTTGGTGGCTTGAAAAACATGCAAAGCACGTGTGTTGGCCTCAAATCCTGATGAGGTGGGGAAGAAGGATTGTGGTATGAACACATCTTGTTGGGGGGTGCTTTCTGTCTCTCTCTCTCCTCCTCTTTTTGGGGAGTTCATGCACCTTCTGGCAATTAAAAACCAAATAGTTAGGTGATTTGCCCAAGAAAAAGAGAAAACAAATGTTCATGGCTATCTATTAATAGTAGTATCTACTTTATTGTGTTGGGCACTTATCTGCATGGATAGTTTACTAAAAAATTCCTTGCATCAGGCCAGCAAACGATGTAAAGTTTAAGGCACTGGATCCCACATGGCCAATTACACAGTTTGAGTACTAGACTTGGCATATCATGCCAGCTGCATGTGCATGCATTCCCAGAAAATTGAGAGGAGGCTAGAGAAGGGATTGCAGCATAGCTATTTCCCCTGGAGGGTGGTTTCTCTCCCTCCCTCCCCACCCCCCCATTTGGCGAGTATACATGTCATACAGGAAAAAAAAAAAAAAAGACACCTTGTATCTCAGCCTTGAATACTGTAACTCAAAGAGCTAGATGGATGACAGGTAGATAGATAGATAGACAGACTGAATAAATTTGCATTGATACATAGTAATTTCTGCCTCATTAATTTACTACTTTATGATAGGAGGCCCTAACATGTGAGAGGCCCAAGTAAAAGCCATCCAGCATGCCAGCTTTGGATAATTGCTCCAGGATTGTCTCGACCATAAATGACTGGTGGTATCATGAAAAGTGGTTTCCTCTCTATATCCAGACCTGATCACTCTTCCCTACTGTCCGGAACTTCATGTGCATCTGTGTATCTCTGTTTCAGATGAACACAAAAGTACTGGGTGAAATAAGGTAATGTGGCTATTTTAACAATGAATCAACCGGAGGCTAGCAGGTGGCATGGTGGTTAAAGGCATTGGACTTCCACATGGTCAACCACAGTTTGAGTCCCAGACCTGGAGGCTTGAAAATCACACATAGGGGGAGAGAGGGAGAGAAGTAGGGAAAATAACTGTGTAATTGACAAAAAAATGAAAAGTTATTTGTTTATGATAACATTATCTGATAATGTCTTTGTCTTGACTGACATGCACTATTCATGCTGGGAAAAGCCATGTTGTAAAGATGACAGTGATTATATTTAAATAATAAACATATATAAAAATAAAATGTGTAATTTAAGAAAAAAAAAAAAGAAGAAAATCCCACTAGATACATAAGTGTACGTGTGCAAAATCCTGAGAGGAGGGAACCAGCAGTTAGCATAATGGCTATGTTGCTGGACTCCAACATAGTCGACCGCGGTTCGCGTCCCGGACCTGGTGGCTTAAAACTCACGCTGGGCACGTGTGCGTGCGTGCCCAAGATCCTGAGAAGAGAATAGAGGAGAAGGGATTGCGGCGTGACAATCCCCCCTGGGGGGTGATTTCCCGCTTTCTGTCTCTATGTCTCTCTCTCTTTCTGGCAAGCGCACGTGCCCTATAGCAAAAACCTCTCAAAAAAAAAAAAAAATCCTTAGAGGAGAATGAAGGAGATGGGATTGTGGTGTGGTCAACCTCCTGGGTAGGGGGGATATGGGAAAAGAAATAAATAAACTAAAAAAAAAATAAACTTTTTATTCAGAGCAAACATCTATACACACACACACACACACACACAATGCACATATCTTAAAAATGTGAAAATACACATTAAACAATTATTTGCTTTAGGATTATAGAGGCTTTTAATTTGATGTTTAAAGATAAAATCCTACCTGCAATGAATTTTTAAACAATAATTAATGTGTGTAGATAAAAATGAATGAACTCTTGGGACCAACAGTTGGCATAATGGCTATGTCACCGGACTCCCATGCAGAGGACCGTGGTTCGAGTTCCGGACCTGGTGGCTTAAACGGGACACTGAGTGTGGACCGTTGCGTGCCCAAGATCCCAAGAGGAGAATGGAGGAGAAGGGATAGCAGCGTCGCCATCCCCCTGGGGGATGATTTCTCGCTTTCTGTCTCTCTGTCTCTCTCTGTTTTTCTGGTGAGCGCACACGCCCTATAGCAAAAACCTCTCAAAAAAAAAAAAAAAGAATGAACTCTTCAATAGTTATTTATTGGAATACTTACTTTTAAAACCATCCATATTTTCTTTTCCTGAGTATTCCTTCACCTTGTTCAGAAAACCAAGCTATTTTTCTTGGCTAGGAAAGGAATACGACAACAAAAAATAAAGAAAATAAAGTCCTTTGATTTTACTTTTTTTTTTTAATCTAGAAGTTAAAATGATTAAACACACTTAAAGCATAGGCAATAGATTTGAAAGAACAACACACAAGTAAAAAAAGGATTATCACTTACAAAGTGATAATTCAATCTCTGTCCAAAAGATAAAAACGAAAAACAGAAGCTGTGAGTGTGTGGTCATAAAGAACTCCTGATTGAGGAGCCCTGGGCCCTATTTTCTGGATCAAGCACAGCAGTGAGGCAGAAAGAGTCAGTAATGGCTACAAATTGCTTTTAGGTATGGTGGGTCTTAGGTAACCTTTCAAAGACTTCCAAAGCTTTGAACAGGAATGATTCACAAGTAAAGCAGTAAAAATGGGAAGAGTTTCAAGATTTTAAAAAGAAACTTTATGATTACGCAGGAAACCACATTCTGACTTCTATTACCATGGATGAGCTATTCGTATTTTTGAATTTTACATAAATGGAATCAGACAATATGGTTTGCTAAAAGCGTTTGGCTTTTTTTCTTAGTGTCTGAGAGATTCTTCTTTGTTAGTTTCTGTAGTAGCTGGTCACTGCTATGAAACATTGGTCTCTGCTCCAAAGAGTTTTTTGTTTTGGGCCAGCTGTTAGCCTAATGGCTATGTCGCTGAACTCCACGTAGTCAACTGCCGTTGGAGTCCTGGACCGGTGGCTTAAACTCATGCTGGGTGTGTGTGCATGCGTGCTAAAGATCCCAAGAGGACAATGGAGGAGATGGGATTGCAGCATGGGCATCTCCCCTTGGGGGGCGGGGGGGGGGTTGATTTCTGGCTTTCTGTCTCTCTGTCTCTGTCTTCCTGGCAAGTGCACACACCCTATAGCAAAAACCTCTGCAAAAAAAAAAAAAGTTTTTGTTTTGATTATTGCATATTGTACCCTTGTGTGAGTATACTTTAATTTATTTTAATATTTTAAAATTTATCATTATTATTTTCCTTTTAGAGAGAGAGATTTTTGCTATAGGGCACATGTGCTCATTACAAAGACAGAAAGTGAGATATCACTTTCCGGGGGAATGGCCACACTGCAATCCCTTCTCCTCCATTCTTCTCTTGGGATCTTGGGCATGCACACACATGCACTCAGCATGAGTTTTAAGCCGCTTGGTCCATGACTTGAACCACAGCCAACTACATGGGAATCCAGGTACATAACCATTACGCTATCTGCTGGTTCCATATTTTCACATCTTCCTGTACTGATGATAGGTGGAGTTATTCTCCCTTTGGGGCTATTTTGTATAAAAACTACTAGAACATTACATAGGTATCTGCTGGTGGATAGACTCATTCTTTTTTGTCATTGTTTAGTGGTACACAGAGATAAAAGTTCTAAGTATATATATATATATATATATATACTCTTTTTTATTAAAAAATTATTCATTTATTTTAATTCTGTCAAGCTGTTTTTCTAAGTGCATAGAAGTTTACATTTCTCTAGGAATATATGTTTCCTGTTTTGCACATCCCTTGTTAACACTCGATAGTCTGTGGTTTTTCCTTTAGTAATTCAGTTTGAGGTGTAATAGTATCTCATTGCCATTTTAATGTGCATTTCTTTGACAAATAATGCTGTTGATCAATTTTAAATACTTAGTTGTAATATAGATAGCCTCTTTGAAGTGTATGTTAGTCTATTGGTTGTCTTTGTTGCTGATTTCTAAGAGTTTTTATGAATTCTTGATGACAGTCTTTTGTCAGCTTATGTATTGTGATTCTGTTTATTTATTCATACCTGCAGCTTCCCTTTTTATTCAAAATTTGGCCATTTGATCAACAAGTATTTGTAACTTAAAAAAAAAATTGCCAGAAAGAGAGAGAGAAAGTGAGAAAGCCATTCCCATGGGCGTGGTCATGTTGCAATCCCTTCTCCATTTCTCCCTCCTTTAGGATATTGAGCACTCATGCACATGCACTTGCCGTGTTTTCATAAGCCTACTAGGTCTGGGACTTGAACCACACTGTCGGGCACACAGAATACAGCTGCCTCAATCACCATGTCACTGGCTGGCCCAAAGTTTGCCATTTAAATAAGACTAATTTATCTGTATTTTATTTTATGATCCAGTGTGCTTCCTATCCTGTTTGGGAAATTTCTTTATTCAAGTTAATAACAATATTCTCTTAAGTTTCTTATAGAATATTTATTATTTTACCTTCTTTTGCAAATATTAAGTATTTTAGTATATTTATTATTTTAATTTTTGTCACTATATATCTTTATAGTGTACAACATGGTTTTTCCCAGCATGATACAATGTGTATCAGTTAAGACAATGTCATTACCATATATATTATGATAAGCAGAGTTATTCATTTATTTAATTTAAGTTATTGATATTATTATCTTTCAATTTGCTATAGAGCACATGTACTTACCAGAGAGACTCCTCGGAGAGAGAGAGAGAGAGAGAGTGAGAAAGCAAGCTTCCAGGGACCAGCAGGTGGTGTGGTGGTTAAGGCACTGGACACTCCCACATGGCTGACCTGTGTTTGAGTCCTGAATCTGGTGGCTTGCTGTCTGGCTTCCTCTCTCTCTCACTCTCAACATCTGTCTCTCTGGTCAAACTAAAAAATAAATGAATGAATAAATAAAATAAAATAAAAATAATTACTTAAAAAAAAAAAAAGAGAAAGCAAGCTTCCAGGTTAAGGACTCAATGCAGTCAGCCACATGGGAGTCCAGCACCTTAACTACCATGCCACCCACTGGCCTTTTATTTTACCTTGAAATATAAGTATTTAATCTACATTAGATAATTTTTATATAGTTTGAGAGAAAAGATTTTCTACCATGCCACCCACTGGCCTTTTATTTTACCTTGAAATATAAGTATTTAATCTACATTAGATAATTTTTATATAGTTTGAGAGAAAAGATTTTTAAGATTTTAAAAAATATATAAATATAGAAAATTGATTTTCCATAAATGATTGAAAGGATCATTTCTTCCATGCTGAATTGAAGCAATGAACTTTTTTGTGACTCTGTATGTGGGAATAATTTTAGACTCTTTGTTTTATTATTCTTGCATGAATACTACACTTTTTAAAATTACTGCAGTTTTGTAATAAGTCCTGCTAATTAGCAGACATAAGTCCTCAAGTCTCGCCTCCTTTTCTTTTTCCTCCCTCTTCTTCAAGACTGCTTTAGGCTACTCCATAAAAAATTTCAAATATTGTATCTCATAGTATTATGGCGTAACATCCTATAATAAAATTGCCTTTATATTCCATATAAAATTTCATATAAACTTTGTAATAAACTTGCTCATTATAACAACAACCATGTGATTTTTATTACAAATACAGCACCCACTAAATCCTTAAATCCTTAAAATCTGGTTGACATATTCCTTAGTCTCCAAGAGAATATCATCTGATTATTTGAGGTAGGAATCTTGTTTTATGGAACTTTGTCTCTTTCTCTCTCTCTCTCTCTTTTTTAAATAACATCTTGCATTCTCTCTCTCTCTTTTTTAAAGAAAATCTTGCCTTAGGGTGCATGTGCTGAGTGGAGAGAAAGAGACAGAGTGAGAAGGAAAGTGAGAAATCTACCCCAGACAGATGGCCTTCTGCAATCCCTTCTCTTCGTGGGATCTTGAACATTCACAAACACACATCCAATATGATTTTTCAAGTCAATGGGTCTGGGACTCGAACTGCAGTCTGCCATGTGGGAGTCCAGAGACCTAACATCTTGCCATTTGCTGGCCATGGAACTTTGTCTCTTAAACGCCATGAAATTATGAGAGATATAGGTCTGCACTTTAGAAGGCCTCAGTGTAGACTCCTGCTGTTACTTCTGCAGCCCCAGAACTCCAGCCAATGTCTCATGGAGGAGGCTCTGACTCTAGCCTCTGTTTAACATATGTCATGACAGCCATGTTCTACACCAGAACCTCCATTGCTTCCACAGTTCTTGTATCTTTAAAATATTATTTTTCTAATATTTGGCCTTTTCTACTTTTGTAACAGGAGCACTGACTTGATGAAACCTACCTCATTTTACTCAAGAACGGAAGGTCATTTCTACATGGATTCTTATAGAAAAGAAGCAATCTTGGAAAAGATCCCCATTCTATACACATTTTACACCCTATAGATATATTATATAAGCAATAAACTGGAGAGAAGAAAGTATTGCAGGTTGGGACCAACAGTTAGTGTAATGGTATGTCTCTGGACTATCATGTAGTTGATCATGGTTCGAGTCCCTGACCCTCATGCCAGGCGTGTGTGCATGCATGCCCAAGATCCCGAGAAGAGAATGGAGGAGAAGGGATTGCCATGTGTGCATCCCTCCTGGAGGATGATTTCTCGCTTTCTATCTCTCTGTCTCTCTCTGTCTTTCTGGGGAGCTCACACGCCCTATAGCAAAAACCTCTCCAAAACAAAGAGGAAAAAAAGGGAAAGTATTGCAGATTGATTTATAATAACTTTCTGTTACTCAAGGAAAATAGATATTTGAGCTTTAAATTAAGGAGAGTTATAGATAAGAATAAATCTACATCTCTTGTAAACCTAAAATTTTTGAACCAATATAGGTATTCAATACTTATAAATTGGAGATCAATTTGAGTCATATTTTTAAATAAAAACTTTGAAAATTTTTCAAAAATACATTTATTTCTTATAAAAGAAACTAGATCACCACATGGTGTGAAGGATAAGGCAGCTGGATCCCACATAACTGACTGTGTGGTTTGAGTCCCAGACCAGAGAGTTTAAAAACAGGCCAAACGTGTGTTCCTGTGGGCCCCAAATCCCAAGAGGAGAGTGGAGGAGGAGGAATTGTGTCATGGCCATTCCCATTGGAGGATGCTTTCTCCCTTTTGCTCTCTCTTTCTGTTTCCATTGAGTACATTCACTATATATATATACACACACACACACACACACACACACACACACACAAACAAGAGAGAAACTGGAAACTGACCTCAATAGCTTATTAAGACAGACATGGATTGGTAATATGGCATCAGTTATCAGATTTGTATATATTTATATGCTTTTAAGTTTTATGAAATTTTATCATTTGAGAGACACTTGTAGCAAAACCCAGAGAGCTAATAAATATGCACTAATCACAAGAAAAATAAATAATAGAGGTGAAAAGTATGTGAGGAGAAGTGGATCTAAGACCAATCTTTAGACAAGAAATAGACTATTCTGTTTTGAACTCATACACTTAACTCTCCTTAAGTGTGTCTTCAATGTTCTCAGGTAAATTTACCTGTATTTCAGAAGTTGTAGGAAGGGTCCAGCTTGGAATGTGGCATATAAAAAGGGATTTTATAGGCTTAACTTACAGAATGATGCTTGCTAAATACTTGAGGGCAAACAAGATTTAAGTTATTGTCCTAGGGATTTTGAAAAATGAGAAGAGATAAAGTCAGCTTATAGTTTAGATGAGGAGACAAGAACTTACCCAAGCAACAGAATTGCAGTACATCAGTAACAGAAAGGAGGACATGATGTTGATCATAGTACTAAGTTTTGTATGTCTGTGTCATCAGATTATTATCAGACAAATAGCTTCACACGGCTCTCATCTCAAAGGCATCATAGGTATTGAACATCAAAACAAAATCAAACAAGGACATAAACAAAGAAAACAAATAGACAAGCACTTAGATAAAACTATAAGGTTTTATACTGAATTCAGGATAAAGCTTCAGAAGCTTTCTTATCAATGTCCTTTCTATTCATTTTGTGCAATAAAAGCAGAACTACTATGATACACGGTCTAGTGAACAGATGCGGAGATGGCCCCAGTGATCCCAATTTCCAGGTATTCATGCCCTTGTCTTTTTATTTTCAAATCAAATATGTAATTTGAAGCTATCTGAACTGGAGCTATTTTACTGCAAGGAGCTTTGTTTTTGTTTAAATATGTTTTCTGGTTTATATATAATTGATGTATATTATCATATGCTACAGTACTTTTTAAAAGCATGCATACACTGTGTAATAATGAAATCAAGGATAGATTTTATTAAGAATTATTTTATTTAACTTTATTTATTTATCTATTTATTTTAATTTGAACAGAGAGGGACTGAGTGGGGCGGGCGAGGGGAAGAGAAAGCAAGCCGCCAGGTCCGGACCCAAACTGTGGTCGGCCGTGTGGGAGTCCAGCGCCCTCAACCACCACATTATCTGCCCGCCCCAGATGTAGGAAGATTTTTAATTGCTAATTCAATCTCTTTACTCATTAAGACAAAACTGTTCAGATTATCTATTTCTTATAGAAGCAGTGCTTTTTGTATGTCTAGAAATCTGTTTGAGTCTTCCAATTTATCTAAGTGTTTTGCCATATAAATGATAAGAGTATTTCCTTATGATCCTTTATTTTTAAGGTCAGTATCAATGCCCCCACTTTAAGTTCTGAATCTAGGAATATGGCTCTTTTCTCTTTTTTTTATAGATTACTCTGACTAAAGATTTGTCAAATTTTGTTCATCGTTTTTAAGAATCTGATTTGGATTTAATTATTTTCTTTATGTTTTCCATTATTTATTGTATTAGTTTCCTTTCTGATCTTTATTATTTTCATTTTTAATGCTTGTTTTACAGTTATTCTGTTTTTTTTAAATCTTTCTCTAGATGGAAGTTTAAGTTAATGATTAGAAATCTTTTTTTAGTTTGTCATGCAAGTGCACTCTCCATTTGTGTGCATGTGTGCCCATATGTGTATGTACTTTTATTCAATTGCTTTTTAAAATAATTAAATGTAGAAAATTATGCAGTTTTACCAGAACTTCCTTTAGTTCAAAGAAACTTTTTAGTTTGATATAATCCTGCTTGTCTGTTTTTGCTTTTGTTGACTGTGCTTGTCCAAAAAGTCTTTGCATGTGTATATTTACCTGGCAGGGGAGATACCATGATCATGAAGGTGGTTTTCCCAGAGCAGGGTTTATCCACTGCACTGCAGATGTGCTGACCCCTGTGATTTCTCCAAATGTGGGAAACTCGACTGTGTAATTTGTGGTAGTGGGGGACTACAATCATACTTTCCCCTGTGAAAAAGACAAAGAAAAAAAGTCTTTGCATAGAACAATGCTTAATTCGGGCAAAATACATAGAAGGTCATTTCTTTATTTATCAAAGCAAAAGAGTTAAAGATTTATTATTCACAATAGAATGGAGGTTTTCTTTCTTTTTTCTTTTATTTTTTCACTTTATGGTACCAGCAGTCCTTTTTCACACACACACACACAGACACATACACACATACTTTGCATTTCCTTTCTTGGTTCTAACTCAGGACATAGCTAATAAAGCAACGGTGATGAGGAAGCTAGTGAGAATCAGTAGTCTGTACTTCCTCCTTTTTCATAATTTTTAAGTAATAAAACAAGAATCACCTAGCATATTTATATTTTATATATCAGGCACATCATATTATAATTTCACATTTTTAAATTAATCTTCTAATTGCTTTTCATTGTAAATCCTACTATAAACCTCCTCTATACCACCTGCTTGTTCACATTAGAATAGAAGGAGAATGAGAGAGAAAGAGAAATTATTATTTAAATATTTTGTTTAATCTTAGGCAATTAGAATAAACTATAAATAAGAATAATGCCTTTACTACTTGAGGTCATGAAGTAAGAGAATCAAAAGAATGTAAATTCTGTAATCTAAACTATCACCAGTTAGTGATAGTTTAGATTAGTGAAATTCTACACACATGATTATAAAACAACCAATGTAAGTATCCCTTGGTTCTTGTCTGAACTGTTCTATAAACTTAAAGATTCAGGGACACTTCTCTAAATGAGAAGTTCATATAGTGTAATTTTCTCTCCATTTGTCTTAGTGTACTCAGCAATGTTTATTTAAAGTGACAATTCTCACATGCTTCCTGGAAAAAGTCACTGAGAGAGAAAGGGAGAGAGAGAGAAAATGAGAAAACATCCCCAGGGGATGACCATGCCGTAATCCCTTCTCCTCCAGTCTCCCCCTAGGATTTTAGGCATGACTTCACATGTGCCTGGAGGATTTTCAAGTCACCAAGTCCGGGATTCCAACCATACAATCTGCCATGTGTGACCCTGCTGCCCTAACCTCTACACCCTCTGCAGGTCTCATTTTTGCCTGGTTAGTGACTGTTATTCCTCCAGTACCTAAAATGAGGCCTATGAGGTATTGCGTTCTTAATTAATAAGTATGAAACAAATGAAAATGCATAGTAATGAGTGCATTGAAAGGAAAGGAGTAGGAAGCAGAGATCCATGGCAAACTGGAAAGAGCATGCCACTTAGAGGGCAGCCACTACCTATTTCTTATGAATTTTGGCCATGTAAAAATATAGGTCAAATGACGCCAGACTTTTTGATTTTCAATAATATTTAGATATCTAAATTCATTTGCACATTGTCCCAATATCTAATTTTTTACTCTACTGAAATATGCATTATCTAGAACAAAGTGCATATGCTTTAGTTCCTAGTGCAGTAAGTTTTGATACCTATATACCCACACGAAACAATTAACACAACTGTGATACAAAACATTTCTCTTACCCCAAAAGGTTTTTTTTAATTTTTATTTTATTATTATTTTTAATACATTGAATCTCTATAAATCATTTGACTTGCAAAGAAATTTACAAAATATGAAATACACCTCAGAGCAGTCTAATTGAGAATACTATACATTCTGTCATCAACAGGTAATGTACAATTACTATGTCCCACAAATGTCTTATGTCTATTTTTCTCCCTGATTTCCTTCCCTATACTCATCCCCTCTCCCGTCTTCCTTCCACACTGTCTCCAGTGCCCATAACTATTTTCAATGCTTTTCTGTCCTCCAATCTTTCAGTTTCTACTATAGGCTGTAAACAGTAAGTATGTATTAAGTGGAGAAATAAAATGTCTTTCTTTCATAGCCTAACTTTCTTCAGTGAGCAATAAATCTTCCATATTCAACTACTTTCTATCGAATGCCAGGGTCTTGTATTTTTATGGTTGAATAGTATTCCATAAAGTATATATGCCACACTTTTTCAATCCATTCATCTGTTCATGGATATTTGGGTTGGTTCCATGTCTTGTACATTTGGGTTGGTTCCATGTCTTAGCAATCTTGAATAATGCCAGAATAAACATTGATGTGCAAGCACTTTTCTGACTGAGCATTCTCCTGTCCTTTGGGTAGATCCCCAGGAGTGGGGTTTCTGGATCATATGGTAATTCTATTTGTAGGTCTTTGAGGAACCTCCATATTGTTCTCCACCGTGGTTACATTGATTTACATTCCCACCAATAATGTAGGAAAGTTCCCTTTTCACCACAATCCTGCCATCATTTATTATTTTTTTCTATTTTTAATCTTTGCCATTCTGACAGAGGTTAGGTGATATCTCATTCTGGTTTGAATCTGCATCTCCTTTACTTATTTATTTATTTATTTATTTTTGGAGAAGTTTTTGCTATAGGGTGCGTGCGCTTGCCAGAAAGACAGAGAGAGACAGAAAGCGAGAAATCACTCCCCAGGGGTAATGGCCGTGCTATAGTCCCTTCTCCTCTATTCTCCTCTTGGGATCTTGGGCATGCATCCACACGCACTTGGCGTAAGTTTAAGCCACCAGGTCTAGGACCCAAACCATGGTCGACTACTCGGGAGTTCAGCAACATAGTCATTATGCTAACTGCTGGTCCCACATCTTCCTTATAATGAGGGGTGTTGAGCATTTCTTCATATGCTTTTTGGCTGTTCATATGTCTTCCTATGAATGGTTTTTGTTCAGGTCAATTTCCTATCTTTTAATTGGGTTATTTTATTATTATTATTTTGTGTGTGTGTGTGTGTGAGCTGATTGAGTTCCCTGTGTATTCTAGTTATCAGTCCCTTATGCGAGACATAGCTTACAAAATATTTTCTACCACTTCAAGGGTTGTCAGTTCACACTAATTACTGTGTCCTTGACTGGGCAGAAACTGCTTAATCTGATGTAATCACATTTGTTGATTTTGGGAATTATTGCCTGTGCTTGGGGGATCATATTTAAGAAGTGTTTGCCTAACCCAGTGTCTTCCTGAGTGTCCCCAGTTTTTTACCCCAGTAGTTTTATAATTTGGGATCTTAGACTTAGATCTTTAATCCCTTTTAAGTTGATTTTTGTTAATGTTGAAAGATTGAAATCCAATTTCATCCTTCTGCAGGTCGATACCAAGATTTTCCAACATTTGCTAAAGAGGTTTTCCTTTTCCCACTGAATTGATTGGTATCCTTTGTCAAAAATCAGTTGACTATATTTTTGGGGGTTTATTTCTACCCCAAAAGTTTTCTTATGCCCTTTTGTAATTCCTCCCTCTCTTCATCTCATTCCTAATCTACTAATCTGTTTTTGGTCATATAGACTGGTTTGTGTTTTCTAGTATACAAATGAAATCATACAGTGTATGCTTTTATTTCCTGACCTATTTAATTTAGTATAATGATCTTGAGATTCAGTATATTGTTTGTATAATATAATTCTATTATTTATTTCTGTTGCCGAATATTACTTTATTCATGAATGCACCACAGTTTGCTTTTCTACTCACCTTTAATGGACATTTGGGTTGTTTCTCAGTAGGGGCAATTTAAATAAAGCTTCTGTGAATATATTTTTCAAAAAATAGCAGTTCTAATAACTATTCAAAATGTTTACATCATTATTTTAGGGCCTGAGAACATAATGATGTATTTTAAACATCCAGGCTAGGCCAACACACACTAACATTTGAAGACTTCTTTCTCTGTACTAGGTTTCATGTGAGGTGTTGGTTGACATGATTTGCTGGTGGAGGTGATGTTGTGCGACAGAAAGAATATTGGGATGGGCATTAAAGCTCTCTCATCATGAGCTGATGATTGTGGAATGACTTGTCCTTTCTGATCATTGGTATATTCATTATAAAATGGGAATAATATTTAAGTTCACCTCTAAGGGTGATGTGAATATAAAATGAGACAGATCACTTCAACAAAATCACTTTGCAAAATGGGACACCTTTTACAAACATAGAGAACTTTAGGTAAAGGTTTTATTTTATCTTCACAATGACTACAATATATTTCCCAACTTTACTGGTACATAAGTGAAAAAAACAAATCTTGGGACCAGCAGTTAACATAATGGGTATGTTGCTGAACTCCCATGTAGCCGACTGTGGTTCGAGTCCCGGACCCAGGCTTAAACTCACACTGAGCACGTGTGCATATGTGCCCAAGATCCCAAGAAGACAAAGGAGGAGAAGGGATGGTGGCATGGCCATACCCCCTGGGGGGAATGATTTCTCGCTTTCTATCTCTCTCTCTCTGTCTTTCTGTTGAGTGCACGTGCCCTATAGCAAAAAACTCTCTTCCCCAAAAGATAAAAAGAAAAAAAACAAAAACAAGTCTTAAAAAATTATAGTTACAGAATAAAGCAACCTGGTATGATAAATCCTACTTTTCATTTATTTCAACAAGTGACTCAGGAGCTAGAAAATATTGTACATAAATCAAAATATGTCCTAGGCTCATATTCTGATAGACATCTTATATAAATTTAGTGGGTCAGAATAAATTATAAATGACTTGCAATGATGGATAATAAGGATGTTAATTATATTCCTAAATTGCAGCACCTGCATTTAGTCCCCAAAGAATAGAAGTTTGTAATAGCCAGCAATATTAATCAAAGTGACACCAAAGTCACAATATATGGATTTACTCTTTACTTACTGAAATTTACCGTCTTTGATTAAGTCATGTGATAATACATGCAGGACATCCTGGAACTACTGTATATCAAAAGGATAACTCTGCTGACAGCTTCCCTTTGAAACATTTGCAAGTCACCAAATTTGAGAGAGCATATGTCTAGAAATGGTGTCAAGGACACACTGTTAATGGACCAGTCACTTCCCTGCCAAAGTCCTCCACCTGTGTACTAACATTCTGCTGCATTTAGAGGTTACTGATTATTTTTATTCAAAGAAAAAAGGGACATTACATTAGCTAGCATCCTTTCTGCACAATGCTTAACCGGAGCCTATATTAAAAGCTACCATTCTAGGAATTTTCAGAGAGCTACTATGATGGCCACAATGGGTGGAGAGTGGAGAGGCTGAACTATATCTGCAGTAATATAGATAGTACAAGTGTCAGGTTTCAGGCCAGAATCTCACTTGTTTTACAATTTAAAAATTATAAAATTCAAGTGTTCAAATAATTTGTCTAAAAGAGGCAAACTCAAATATCTTCAGGATAATGATCTAGGGTAACTAAATTGAGAATGAGTTTCTGAATAGAGAGATATTTGAATTCACGTACCAGAAAAACATAAGTGTCCTATGATCTCTGATTCATCTAATCCTCTCATTTTCTGAATGAGAAAAGATACCAAGATTCATAAAAATCATGCAGCTCTTTGGGCCAGCAGGTGGTACAGTGGTAAAGGTGCTGGACTCTTACATGGTTGACCACGGTTTGAGGTCCAGACTCAGTGGCTTGAAACACTCTGGGCACTTGTACATGCATGTCCACTATCCTGAGAGGAGAATGGAGGACAAGGGACGTGTCATAGCCATCTGCCCTGAGGGGTGATTTATCACTTTCTGTCTCTCCATCTCTCTGGTGAGTGCATGTGCCTTATAGCAAAAAATCGCTCTCAAAAAGAAAAAATGCAGGTTTTTATATTGGAACCCAAATTACAGCCTAAATCTACTAATTTGGTTTGATTTATTAAAGCTAATTAGATTTTAACATATCTGAAATACCTTTATTGACCCAAATTTGTAAGAGAGATTTATATTTTTTATTTCAAAGCATCCAACTTATGATTCATGTTTATTTAGATATCTTGGCAGAATAATTACTTAACATCCAAAAGTTCTTCGAATACATGATTTATATTACTAGTTTACACAGTACTTTATTTTTCAACTGTGCTTATCATGATGTGCTATATTTTATAAGTCAACTCCCTTTCAATGAGAACTATATATCTATATATCTACCTACCTCTACAGACACTTAAATTATTTCTTGATACATCTTGGGTCTAGGTGGCCAATAGATAAATCTTTCTAAAAGATTTAGAGCCTTTTTTTGAAATTTATTTACCATAGTATACAAAGAGGATCATTCACAAGGTCTGTTCATGGCAGTCTCCTTCCAGTCTAGCCCATTGGACATTGGATACTTGAATCCATGTCCAGCATATTGCAAGCTGACCAAACTGGTGAATCAAACCAAAGTTCCCAGGTGGGAGCCAGCTTCTCTTGAGCAGCAGTGCCACAGAGCTGACCCAAGTAAATGCATTTTATGTATGGTCTATTGGCCTATTTCTCTGAAAAGTTAACCAGTCAAAAATTTTTTTGGTAGTATGGTGCTTAATGGATTATTAACCAACTAAATTGTGGGGCTTTATTTAAGAGTATTCTTGAACAGAAACTAGACTTCCAGATGGCTCGTATATTTAATAGGCAATATGGGAAAATGTAGTAGGTAAGGATAGCTGCTTTGAAAATTATTAAACAACTTTTAAAGCTTTTTGACATATTGCAATACTGCACAAATATTGTACAATGCTTTTATATATTAAATTCTACTGGCTAACAGATGAAACTCATAAGCATATGTTCTCAGCTTAAACAGAAAACACAAAACATAAATGAAAGGCCCTAAATGAGTTACAATTTTTTAACCAGATGTTATAAGGGTAGATTAAAAAAAAAAAAAGCTCTAAAAACCTAATAGTCAGCTCATTAAGGACACAATCACCTTCTCCTCTTCTCATAAACAGATACCATAAAGAAAGCAGTCACAGATTTAAATAGAAAAATTATAGAGAAAAGTAAAGAATACAGTTTGAGAACTTAATTCCTAATGACTTCAATTTACCCATTAGATGCCAATAATTAAAATTATGTATTTATTACATGGTGGCTAAACTAATTTTTAAAAGTATCTTCTGTTTATAAGCACTAATTTTCATTAATACTAAGCCTTTATGAAAGATAAAGATGTAAACTTAGAGTACACTTGCCTTTTAAAAATGAGTATTTTGACTGTTAAGATCTCAACATTCCCCTACAGTGCAGGAACCAGCAGCAGGAAGAGAGATGAACTGAGTTTCAAGGGACCACATCTCAGATCTCTCACTGCATTCTGCCCACACAGGTCAATCTCTCCAGCTCAGCCTCATGTGCACCTAGTTCTGAGAGACAAAGAAAAGAATCAACACTGGCTACATACACCCTTCTCTGATTGGAAGACAGGCAATTTTGTAAGAACAGACCTGAGAAGTAGAGCCTTTCTTCCCTCCTGACACTACAGAGTCACTCCAAAAAAGTAGGAAGAAGTGTGTTATTAATCAGATGACCAGAAAAAAGTGCAGAGGTACAAAAAGTACGAGAAAACAAGGAAATATCTCTCCTTAAAGGGAACAGAATAATTCTTTGACCATAGATAGCACAAAAAATTCACAGAAATATAAGAAAAAAATTCAGAAGATTCATAGCAACAAAACTGAACAAGACGCAAGAGAAAAGAGACAACTACCTTTAGCAGATGAAGAAATCCTTTAATGACATGAAGGAGGAGATATACACAATAAAAAAGACACAAACAGAACTTCTAGTGATTAAGACTGTAATACAGGAAATAAAAACCTCCCTTGAAAGTATTAATAGCAAATTAAACCATGCAGAAAATAGAATCTTTGATCTGAAAGACAAAATCTCTGATTTAGATAAAACCACCAAAAAGAATAAAAAATAAACAAAAGCAAAAAAACAGTGAGAACAACATATGGGAAATACTAGGCACCATTAAATATCCACATATTTGAATAAAAGGTATTCCAGAAGGTAAAGAATCTCACAATGACATTGAAGATATATTCCATAAATTATTTTCAGGAAACTTTCCAAACCTAGAGAAACATTCAGACATCCAAATAAAAAAAAAAAATACAAAGGATCCCGAATAGAATCAACATAAGATCTTCTGCATGGTACATCATAACCAGATTGGTCAAAATCAAAGACAAAGACAAGATTCTAAAAATGGCAAGAAAGAAGCTCAAGTTACTTTTAAAGATTATCCTAGTAGATTACATCAGACTTTTCAAACAAATGATGCAGGCCAGTAAAAAATGGGAAGACATATTCAGAACATTAGAAGAAAAACAATTCCAACCAGTCATGTTATATCTAGCTAGATTATTCTACTGGAAAAAAGAAAAAAAAACAAACCAAAACAAAACAAAACAAAAACAAAAAAACAAAAACAAAAAACAAAAAACAAATAAATCGTTCTCAGACAAACAAAAACTGAAAGAATTCACCAACACAAGACCAGCTCTTCCAGAAGTACCAAAAAGGGAAGATAAGCAAAAGTGACATTTTGTTAGCTAGAATAATTAATAAGAACAGAGAAAGGAACCAGATAAATCTAATCAGCAATGAAGCAGGCAATATTACAACGAAAGATCATCAGAGAAAATAATGAACAACTATATGCTAACAAACAAGAAATCCAGGATAACATGAATGTATTTCTGGACATTTATGATCTACCAATATTAAATTAGGGTTACCTAGAGAGACCAAACACCCCGAGAACAAGCGATGAGATTGAGTCAGTGAAAAATAGATTTGCAACAAAGAAAAGTTCAGGTCCCAGTGGTTTCACTTCTGAATTCTATAAATCTTTTAAGAAGAGCTAGCCCACATTCTACTCAAATTATTTCAAAATATCCAAAAGAAAATAACTCTCCAAAATTCACTTTATAAAGTATTCACCACCCTCAGCCCCATAACAGAAAAGGACATAACAAAAAAAGAAAACTACAAACCCATATCTCTTATGAATATGGATGAAAACTTTCTCAACAAGATACCAGCAAATCATATCCAATGACACATTAAAAAGATTTCATACCATGACCAGATAATTTTTTTCCCAGGGTTGCAAGGATGGTTCAACATGTACAAAACCATGAATGTAGTACATCATATCAACAGAAAGAAAGATAAAGGATCATATCAGTTAATGCAGAAAATTAGTTGCTAAACTACGATATCTCTTCATGATTAAGACGCTTAGCAAAATCAACATAGAAGGGACATTTCTCAATCCAATAAAACCCATATATGAAAAAGCCATACCTAACATTATACTGAATGGGGAATTTCCACTAAAAAGTGGAACTAGACAAGGCTACCCATTTTCTCCACTCCTTTTCAACATAGTTCTGAAAATTTTAGCAAATGCAATCAGACAAGAGAATAAAATAAAAGACATTCTGCTGGGACCATGAAGTTAACACAAGCTGAGTATGAAAGAACTGGCCTTTATGCCTAAGAGCAAGGACTCCGCTGAGGAGAACTGTTTGCAAGGTCAACAGTTTTACAAGTTCTGATCCTCCATTGTGTTGCTGTACTGGCCTGCACTCAATTTCTCTTCCATGGGCCTTATTACCATACCCCGGTACTCCATAAAGGCACCCCCTGCCTTACTATAACTTTTATAATAATTCTGAAGGAATGCGGATGCACTAAGGCGGCGGCTGCGAACGGGAATTACTCCCATTAGATTCACCCCACTCTCCTGGAAAATGTCAATAAAGAATGCTACATTCACTTCCCCTACTGGGGATTACATAGGTAAGCATTAGGTAGGTTAGGTTAAAGCTACTAAATTGGTGAAACAATCTCAGTAGTTGGGAGGGGCTCAGGGACTCATCCATGAGGTGCTGTTACCCCAAAGACCATGAGCCACCTTTAATCTCAGGACAAGGGGAGATTGCCGTTCCCCAAGCCACAGCCATTGTATAGTGCAGCATGTAGAGGGTCCCAAGTAAGCTGCTCACAAGACCACATTCCTTTCCCATGTAGACATTAGACTCACCCTTTTAGCTGTGGACTACCCCAGAGATAATATAAGTATTCCACTTTAGTATATATTAACCTTATCTTTACTAAACCAGACAGGATTTATTTTTAGGCCTTTGTAACCAGCAATTTGCTTCCACCCTAACCCAAGGCTGAAGTTCTCAAGCTGACCTGGAGCTCAAGTTCTCAAGCCGATCTGGGACTGAAGTTATCAAGCTGGCCTGGGACTGAGGTTATTAAGATTTCTGGGAGCCCTTTCATCCAAAAGACCCTTCCTGGTAATCAAGAACTAAGAAGAGAACGCACCCGAAAAATGGACTTCCTTGTTCTAAGAATTATGACTGTTTATACCTAAACAAAACAGATGTCATGTTTTATGATTATTGTTCCTATACTTTGAATGCCTTACCTTTTGGAGTAAAATCTTTCACTTACTTCCCCTCACCCATCCTACTGCTGTAAAACTCCTTCTGTAATAAATATGCATGACTCCTGGCCATCAGGGCTGCAGTCCTGAGTTTACTCTGGCTGTAGCCGGCTGAGAACTTGCTAAGGGGCATTGAGGTCTTGTCCTGGTTTTGTTCACCCGTGTCACCTTCCTGTGTACCTACCCTAGCTGGAGCATAGCTTCCGGCAACATTCAAATAAGGAAAGAGGAAGTAAAATTATCTCTGTTTGCATATGATGTGATTATACACATTGAAAACACAAAAGAATCCACAATAAAACTCCTGAAAGTGATAGGTAAATTAAGTGTCAGAATACAAAATCAACATACAAAAAACTAGCATTTCTATACACCAGCAATGAGTGGAGTGACATAGAATTGAAGAAAAAGCAATCTCATTTACGATGGTCACAAAATTCATAAGATTCCTAGGAATAAACCTAACCAAAGAAATCAAAGACGTCTACAAGGAAAATTATGAAAAACTAAAAATGGAAATTGAGAATAACAGAAAAAAGTAGGAAGACATCCTGTATTCCTAGATTGGAAGTATTAATATAATTAAAATATCAAACTGACCCACGTTAATTTACAAATCTAATGCAACACTCACCAAATTCCCAAATACATTCTTCACATAATTAGAAAAAAAAAATTTGTTTGAAATTGTAAAAGATCCCATATTGGGACCAGCAGTTAGCGTAATGGCTATGACGCTGGACTCCCACGTAGTCGACTAAGGTTCAAGTACCGGACCTGGTGGCGTAAACTCACGCCGGGCATGTGTGCATGTGTGCCCAAGATGCCGAGAGGAGAACGGAGGAGAAGGGATTGTGGCGTGGCCCTCCCCCCGGGGGGTGATTTCTTGCTTTCTATCTCTCTGTCTCTCTGGTGAGTGCACATGCCCTATAGCAAAAAACCCTCAAAAAAAAAAAAAAACTCAAAATAGATCAAAGATCTAAACATAAAACCTCACACTGTAAAACTACTTGTGATTGGGACCAGCAGGTAGCATGGTGGTTGAAGTGTTGGCCTCCCACATGGCAGAGTGTGGATCATGTCCTTGACCTGGTGAATTGCTTTTTTACTTTCTGTCTCTTGCTCTTTATCTCTCTCTGATAAATTAAAAAATGATGATAATAAATAAAATTAAAAGCTCTCTTAGCATTTCTTTGATTTATTACAGTAAAAAGTGCTTTTCTTGAAATTAAATATATATATGTATACATATACATATATATATGTATATGTATATTTAATGACTGTAGTAAGCTATATACATCTGCTAGTTGCTACTTTATAGAATATTCATTCTACTCAGAGTTTCATGCCTAAAGTCAGACATGTATTTACAGATATGCATATATCAGCTGAACTTCCTAGTAAAAGTAATTAGCTTATTTAAGAAATTTTGTGAATCAAAAAATGTGGGGGTAAAAAGGAATGGAAAACACCTGTATACAACTGAGATAGTGTGGGAAGAGGTTGGGAAATGGCACAGGATGAGAAAGAGGGGAAAAATATATATACACACATATATATATATATACTAAATTAGAAATGGAAAATTATTGACAATAGCATATATGATTAAGCCACTGTGCAGTATATTCTGGATGGGAAATCACATTTTGTATATTGTGATGATGCTCAATTAATAAATGTAAATTAATTATTTAGAACAAATTTTAATTAAAAAAATCTTAAAAAAGAAGTAATTCTTTAAAAAAATCTACTGATGGAATATACAAGGAAAACCCTTGGAGAAATCAGATTAGGCAAAGACTATATTAAATAAAAACCCCAATGCAGAGGCAATAATCCCCAAAATAGACAAGGAAAAAAAACAATAATTAGAGTGAAGAGACAGCTCTCAGAATGGAAGAATATATTAATATTTTCAAACTCTTCCTCAGATAAGGGGCTGATTACTAGAATATGTAGAGAACTCAAACAGCTTACCTTAAAAAAATATCAATCCAATTAAAAGACAGTAAATGAGTAAAGCAGACCACTCTCCAAGTAAGGCATATGAACAGGCAAAAGTCATATTAAAAAAATGTTCAGCATTACTTATCATAAGAGAGAAGCAAATCAAAACCACAGAACCTAACCCCAGTCAGAATGGCTAAGATTGAAAAAAATTGTAAGTGTTGGCGAGTTTGCAGTGATAAAGGAACTCTCTTACACTGTTGTTGGGAATGCAAATACACCCACTTTGGAGAACAGTATGGAGGTTCCTCAAAGTCTTACAACTAGAGTTACCATATGATCCAGCGATTCCACTCCTGGGTATCTACTCAAGACAGGAGTACACTCAGTCAAAAAACTACTTACACATCAATGTTTATTGCAGTACTAGACACAATTGTTAGGACACAGAATCAAGCTAATATACAAGAACAGATGAATGAATTGAAAAAGTATGGCACATACACACTATGGAATACTACTCAGTCATAAAAAAGTAATGAAATCTTGGCATGTAATAGAAAGTGGACAAATATGGAAGATTTAATTAATTAATTATTAATTATATTCATGCTAAGTGAATCAAGCCAGGCTATGAAAGAGATTCATCTTATGTCTCCCTTGATATATACCAAGTGTCTGTACTCTACGGCAAAAAACTGAAAAAGTGGAAGGTATAAAAGCATGGAGACAATCATGTCATCTGCAAATAGAGATAATTACACCTCTTCTTTTCCTATTTGAAGGCCTTTTATCTTATTCTCTTTTCTGATTGGTTTGAGGAGGACTTCTAGTACTATATAGAAAAGGAGTGGAGAAAGTGGGCATCCTTGTCTTGTATCAGTTTTTAGCAGAAAAGCTTTCAGCTTTTCCCCATTCAGGATGATCTTAGTTATAGTTTTTCATACAGAGCTTTTCTTGTGTTGAAGAATGAACCTTCTACACCGATTTTGCTGAGTCTTGATCATGAAGGGATGTTGTATCTTACTGAATGCTTTTTCTGCATCAATTGATATGATCATATGGTTTTTATCTTTCTTTCTGTTAGTATGGTGTATTATATTTATGTTTTTACATATATTGAACCTACTTTGCATCCCTGGAATAAAGCCTACCTGGTCATGATGCATTGTCTTTTCTTATATGCTATATACAATATGCTAGTATCTTGTTAAGAATTTTTATGTCTATATTCATCAGAAATATTGGTCCATAGTTTTCTTTCCTTGTCTGTCCTTGTCTGTTTTAAGAATAAGGGCTATGGAGACTTCATAGAATGAATTTGGCTAAGACATGGAATCAGTCATGAACAGAGGAATGGATTGAAAAGTGTGGCACATATACTCTATGGAATACTACTCAATAATAAAACAAAACAAAAACAAACAAAAACAACAACAACAAAACAAGACCCTGGCTTTTGACAGAAAGTGGATGAATATGGAAGATTAATTGCTGAGTGAAGCAAGCCAGACTACAAAGGAGAGACATTGTATGCCTCAACTTAATATATACCAAGTGTCCACTTAATATATACTGCCTGCATTCTTTAGCCAAAACTGAAAGACTAGAGGATATAGAAACATAGAAATGGTTATAAATACCAGACACAGTATGGAAAGTGGTGGATGAAGGAGGAGAGTCTGAAGAAGGACATTAAAGAGAAAAACAGAAAGACAAAGCATTTATGAGACAAAGAGATGGGTTATTATCTGTTGAAGATAGCATGTATTCTCAACTGGACTGGTGAAAAATGTGTACATGTTGGAATATTCAGTTTGCAAGCTAAAGTGATTGAATGCGTAAAAGAAATTGAAATAAAAAAATAAAAGTTTTTTAAAAACTACAAAAAAATCTAACTAAATAAAGCATGGAGAGCAACTATGATACTAGAGACAGTATAGGAGAAAAATGGAAAACTGAAGAAGGGGAGAAGGGAGGAAATCAAGTGGAAAAAAAGAGGCAAAACATTTAACAAACACAAAATTAGAAAATCATATAATGACAATGTGTATGGTAATACCTGTAACTGAACTATATACATACACATATACAGTATACTCATGCTGGAAAAACTCATTTTGTATGTTGTAAAGCTATACAGTGGTTGAATATTTTAGAAATAAAAAAAAAGAAAGAAAAAATAAAAAGAGAAAAAAATGTGTGTATTTCATTATTGCATGGCACTCTCTTCAGCTCAGGCAGAGCAAACTCAAAAGAAACCATACCCTCATGGTGAGCACCCTTATGACTGCCAAGTTATCAAATGGAATATAAATTTTTCATTTATTACCAATAGGATTTTTTTCATTAACTGTAATAGTACATATGAAACATGTAATTGTGTGTTATGTAGCCTTTGTTGTTGTTTTTATTTTTATTTTTTGAGAGATTTTGCTATAAGGTGCATGTGTTCACCAGAGAGATAATAATGGAAAGTGAGAAATTACCCCCTATGGGTGATGGCCACGTCACAATTCCTCCTTCTCTATTCTTCTCTTGAAACTTTGGGCATGCATACACATGTGCCTGGCATGAGTTTTGAATTGCAGCGTCTGGGACTTGAACCACAGTCAACCAAGTGGGAGTCCAATGCCTTAACCACTATGCTACCTGCAGGCCCCTCGGTGGCCTTTTTAGAGAACTGTATTTTGATTTTCACTTTCTAACTAATTGGCCTAAAATAGTACAGAACTGATGATTAAACATGTAGTTGTTGAGGAAAAAAAAAAAGCTTTAATGTTAATGACAAGGACTCAAATCATGATCTACTGTATTTGAAATAAAATTAAAATATTAATTTTGCTGACTAAGAGCATACATGATATGATAAAATACATATTTCAGCAAAAAGTCTACATTTCAAAGGAAAATTTAATAGGTCTTACTAAGTAATAAAATGGAGAAAGAAAAGGGAAAGGAAGTGTTTAATGTTGAGTGTCAAATACCAATGGAAATGTTGGCCACAGGTTGGCATTCAAGAATAAATAACTTGAAAGGAAGTTATGACTGAAGATTGATTTTGTAAATCAGCTGCTCAGAATGACAGCTAAAGCATGAGGGTGAACAGACAATAAAGGAATAACATGTACAAGGGAGAGAGGCCCAAAGCTCTTACTCTGTCTAAGCTTAGGCAATTAAACTAAGAAAAAAATATTAGAAAAGAAAAAAAGAACAGCTTACTAATAATAAGAAAATTTTTAGGAGAATGCTGTTTTATTTAAGTGACAAATTTGCTTAATTTTAAGGAGCACTCAGGAAGCAAACAAGTCCTCTATAGGCATTCCACGGTGATGGCATAGAATTCTCAAAGACTGTGCCTAGCTCAAGCTACATTCTATCTGTCGGAAATTAGATGGCTGACCTCATTAGAGCAAAATTAGTAAAATAAGAGATGCAAAAATCAGGTTTTGAGGGCTTATAGAGCAAGTGGGTGAACAATTTTTCACTTCTGAAAGCATCATCTTGACAATGGCCTTAAAAATATTCCTGACCAGGGACCCAGCAAGTGGCATGGTAGTTGAGATGCTGGACACCCACATGGTCAACTGTGGTTCAAGTCCAGGACCTGGCAGCTTGCTTTCTCACTCTTTCTGTCTCTCTCTGGTCAAGCTGAATAATAATGATATAAGTAGAATTAAATACGTAATTGTTTTAAAATATATTCTTGATATCTAGAAAGTCACAGTATTTGCATACACCTATTTAATACGTTGAATTGGCTAATCCTAGTAGAATCACAACTATATTTATATTTTATGAAGTTATATACCAAACTTCAAGGAAAAGTGCTACTATCTAATCACTAAAATATTTGAGAAACCAGCTTTGATCTATCTTAATATTAACTTGGAATGGTCAGTAAAGTGTGACCATAGCAGCAAAGTCAACCATGATAACTCGGAGAATACAGGGTGATATACTTCTAGGCAGAATGGTCCTGCCTCAGCTCTATGTATTTTAAACAAATAATTTAAAGGAGAGATAATTAAATACTACTTAAAGTAAGTCTGGTAGGTCGTACATATAAGAGAATGGGGCCAGCAGGTGACATGGTGGTTTAGGCACTGGACTCCAATATAACTGACTGTGGTTTGAGTCCCAAAACTGGTTCTTGAAAAATCACTATGGGAACTTGTGCCCAAAATCCTAGGAAGAGAATGGAGGAGAAGGGATTAGAGTGTGGTCATGCCCCTTGGAGAGTGATTTCTCACTTTCCCTCTCTCTGTCTCTTTCAGTCTTTTTCCAGTAAGAATACACATTCTATTCCAAAAGCTTTTTAAAAAATAAATAAATAAGAGAACAGTATAATTTAGGCCAGAAAATCAATAAAGCTAAAAATGAAATTAACCATCTGAGAAGAAATAATGTTTATGAAGTTTCACGCACTAATAGATTTTTTTAGAAAGTTGGAGACCAGCAGGTGGTGTGGTGATTAAGGCACTGGACACTCCCAGATGGTTGACCATGGTTCAAGTCCCAGACCTGGCAGCTTGCTTTCTCACTTTCCCACTCTCTCTCTGTGTCTCTCTCTGGTCAAATTAAAATAAGTGAGTGAATAAACATAATTAAATAAAAAGATTCTTAGAAAAAGAAATTTAAAGGTGATATATTAATAAAATAAGAAGAGAAAACACAACTACCCAGATAGTTGATTAATGTAATATACTTCTATCAAAAACTAATAAGCAATCACAAACACAAATAAGAATGCAAACAAAATAGTTAATAATATATATGATGTGCAGCCATACATCTGTATTTAAAGGATATTATATAATAAAAAGTGAGAGTGCATATATACTTTTAGAAGATATGGTACTAAGTCTCAGAAGAAATCTTAATAAAATAAGAATTTTGTTAAATTGGGCCTTATTCTGTGAGTAGAATGAAAATTTCCTTGCAGTTCTTTGTATTTATGTGAGTGAGTACGACTTCTGTATTCCTTCTTATAGTTATGTCAGTTGTTCGCCTTGGACTTGCTTTTTGTCTTTTTCTTTATATGCCATATTCAGATATACAGCAGCCAGTTTTCAATTGCAGAAAAAAAGAGTAGAGCAACTAAGATGCAAAGAGCATGGTTATCTGAACAACCTTCTGGAGCAGAGCTACCCCACTGGTCTAGGCCAACCAGATTGCTATGTGAGAGACGAGACAAATGCACTTCTACCTTATTGAACTCATTCTACTTTGTTCAGAAATTTAGAATTTAAGCTACAAATATTTTTCAAAGGGTTTAAAACCTCTTGGAAGAAGATCTTTTCCAGTGAATGCAGATATGTCTACATTTGATTTCAATCAATTTGGTGTTATAAAGTAACCCACGCTCGCTAACACATGTACCATGTTGCTAGCAAGTCAATGTCAGAACTATCTAATCCTTTTATCTTTACTACATTGTTCTCTATTTCCAGCTCTCCTAGAATTCCAGATTGCACTCAAATGTTTAATGAGAAAACTGCTGTCTCAAACAAAGGCTAACATTTTGCATATCATAAAATTATATGTATATATAATAAAACTGCTGAAGAAAAAAAGATTTTAAAAAGCATTCAGTTTAATAGGCATTTTATGAATTTTTACCTGAAATAGATTTAAGTTTGCGAATTTTATTTTAAGTAGAAAGATAATAAACTGCAAGGTAGGCTTATAAATCTATTTGAGGTTGAACACATATGAGCTGAAATATGTTCATTTCTGAATGTCGAGTATTTGTTTTGTAGTGTGTTCTAGGAAGGCTCTTTGCATGAAGTGCCTGCATATGGCAAATACTCTTCAAGCATTGTTATTTTTTAATTTTATTATTATTATTATTGAGAGGTTTTTGCTATAGGGTTCGTGCGCTCACCAGAAAGACAGAGAGAGACAGAGAGATAGAAAGTGAGAAATCACCCCCCCCAAGGTGGATGGCCATGCCACAATCCCTTCTCCTCCATTCTCCTCACAGGATCTTGGGCATGCAGGCACACGCACCTGGCATGAGTTTAACCCACCACGTCCAGGACTCAAACTGCTGTCGACTACGTGGGAGTCCAGCGACATAGCCATTACACCAACTGCTGGTCCCCATTATTTTTTAATTTGCCACAGAGTATATGAGTTTGCAAGAAAGAGAGAGAGAAGGAAAGGGAGAGATCCCTCCTTCGCAGATGGGACTTGGCCATGCCCCAATCCATTCGTTCTCTCCTTTTCTCCACCCTGTCAGCATTTGCAGGATGCTTCTGCACATACCTAATGTGTCCCCCCAAGCTGCTGGGGCAGGAATTTAAATCCACAATTATCCATGTGGGATTCAACTCCTCAACCACCTAGCCACACAACCAGCTCTCAAGGGTTTTTCAGTTAAATTTGTATTATTTTATTTAATCTTCATAACAAATACTGCAAAGAAATTATGGTAAATTGTATTTTTCAGATAAAGAAACTGACGGAGAGGAGTTTAGTAACTGACTAGAGATAACAGATTTTTTAAGTATTTAGTGTGCAATCTGAACAAGGATCTCTCTAATCACTGGACTCCATTAGCAAGAAGTTGAGCACTCTCTGAAAACTGAGTAGAGTTTTTAAATCCACGAACTTTTTGTCCATGTAAAGATAATGACATAACCTTTACATTTGTTCAGATCTTGAGGTTTAGGTATTTCATTCATTAACATTTTCAATAAAATTTTATTTCCCAGATTTTCTGTTCACTAGATATGCAACCAGAGGCAACCTCTCTAAACTTTAGTTTTCCTAGATGAAAATAATAATACCAAATGTTAGTAAGTTTAAATAAAATACAGAACTTAACAAGACCAAATTACTAAGAAATACAAATTCTTAAAAGACCAATAATGTTTAAAGAGACAGGAGCAGAAATAAAATGTCTCCTGTTAAAGAAAAGTCCAGGACCAGATGACTTTACTACTGAATTCTGTGCTAACAAATTAACACCAATCTGTCTTAAAGTCTTAACAAAAAACTAAAGTGATGCTACTTCCAAATTCATTTTATGAAGCAAATATTATCCTGATGCCAAATCCTGACAGAGTGGAGAAACAGGGGAGAAGGGATTAGGACAAGACCATGTCCTATTTGAGGGGGAGGAATTTTTCTCTTTCCTTCTCTCTCTGTCTCTCTCTTGAAAGCTCATACTCCCTACGGAAAATTTAAAAAAAAAAATTTGAAGAGTTGAAGAGTATTTGCCATATGCAGGCACTTCATGCAAAGGGCCTTCTTAGCACACACTACAAAACGTGTACTTTACACTGAAAAATGAACATATTTTAGATCAAGCATGTGTTAACCTTTCCCTGCCTCCCTACTTCTGCTCTTGCTCTAGCATCTCAGCTGGTAGAACCAAGTGGGAAGCTAGTGGCAAAGAAGAAACATGGTTAGCAGTGTCCCAGCCCCAGCATCAAAGAGTATGATGCATAAATGTACAACTTAGAAATAATAGTTTGATAACTAGCACATTTATGTTCTAAGATGTGGAATAAAAAGTAAACATTTCATAATAACTTGACCATTTTACTATGACATGGGAATCCTTCCTACATAATTTTCTTGTACTGAATTTAGCTTTCTTATTCTTAAATATGCATCTCTCTGTGGGAATAAAAATGAAAAATCCTGAAAGGTGAGTGAACATAATACAATAACCACTAACTATTTAAAGACTATCACTAAAAGAAGAAAATATTTTACTTTCATGACAACAGTGTTGAGTACAAGCAAAATTTTAATAGGCAAATTAATGTAGATGAGAAATCATTAGAGACTAGAGGATATCCATATGTGTGCTAATGAATAACCACTACATACCAAATGAGAAAGAAAGAAAGTAAAGAAGACTAAGTAGTGAGTGATGACACTAATGAGTAGCAGCTGTTTTACATTTTTCATGATTTTCCTATATTGTACATGCGGCATAAAATCCTGACTTGCAATCAAGGTGTTGGATGGATTATAATTACCTTACATCCAGCCCATCCTTGTCGGCATTGGAAGGCCTCAGGCCCTTGCTAGTCATTGGACAAAAACATAAATTCCTGGTGAAAAGCCCATCCAATAGGGCCACAGAAAAAGCACAGGGAGGGAGCAAGAGAATTCACTAAGATGGAAGTCACAACTTCTTAGTAAACTAACCTCAAAAACGACAACCCATCACCTCTGCTACATTTTATTCCAGAGATGTAAATCACTGAATCGAGCCCACAGTTAAGGGGAGGGAATTACTTAATAGTATAAATACCAGGAGAAAGGGATCATTGAGGGCCATGATAAAGAAAGGCTGCCTACCACCAGTTCCTACATATAAAACTTAAAATGACAGGTGATGTAGGTCCCAGGCTCTGACATAGTCAACAAAAACAGTTGGCATCAAATTTTGGAAGAATGTGAAATCTCCTATATGAGATTTTTTAATAAAAGGTTTATCAGGTGGCTCTGTCGTGCAATGGATAGCACATTGGACTTCTAATAAAAGATTTATCAGCCTTATATTCTTTAAAAGGTGATACATCAAATTAGAAAGATGCATATCATTTGGAATCATTGCCTGCCCATAATGATTCTTCCCTGAAAACTATAATTTATGGCATTTAGCAACTGATTCAATAGACCAATAATATTATCTCTGTGTCAGTGACCATTTTATGATTTTGAGGGTTTTTCCCTCATTGAGCAAGTCAGCTATCACAACTACAAGCATAAAGTCATTGTTCAAGGCAGTAAGAAGTGAGAAGGGGGGCACTAGCAAGCATTCGTCTCTTACTAGGAAAGGAAATCTTGTACACTTTCTAGCCAACTCCATATATATCACAATGCTAACTCTAGACCACACAAAGAGACTGATAATATTGACAGGTAGTGCTGGGAGCCGTACCCCAGCCAGGGTGGGTGCATAGGAAGGCAATGCGGGTGAACAGGAATCAGAGTAAGACCTCATGCCCTTTAGCATGTTTTTAGCCGGCTACAGCAAGAGTAAACTCCGGACTGCAGCCCTGATGGCCAGAAGTCATGCGTATTTATTGTAGAAGGAGTTTTATAGCAGTGGGATGGGTGAGGGGAAGTAAGGGAAACATTTTGCTCTAAAAGGTAAGGCATTCAAAGTATAGGAACAATAATTATAAAACATGAGGTCTGTCTTGTTTAGGTATAAACAGTCATAATTTTTAGAACGAGGAAGTCCATTTTTTGGGTGCATCTTCTTGTTAGATCTTCATTACCAGGGAGGGTCTTTGGATGAGAGGGTTTCCAGAAATTTTCAGTCCCAGACTAGCTTGATTACTTTAGTCCCAGATTGGCTTGAGAATTTTGAGCCTTGGGTCAGCTTTTGAGAACTTCAGCTTCAGGCTAGGGTGGCAGTAATTACAAGAGCCTAGAAATAAATTCTGTCTGGTTTAGTAAAGACAAGGTTAGTATATACTAAAGTGAAATACTTATGTTATCTCTGGGGTAGTCTACAGCTAAGAGGGTGAGTCTACATAGGAAAGGAATGTGGTCTTGTGAGTAGCTAAAGGTTACTGTGTACTTGGAACCCTCTATATGCTGCTAGTGACTGTGACTTGGGAAACGGCAATCTTCCCCTGTCCTGAGAATAAGAGTGGCTTATGGTCTTTGGGGTAACAGCACCTCGTGGATGAGTCCCTGAGCTACTGAGATCCTTCGCCCATTAGTAATCCCCAGTAGGAGAAGTGAATGTAGCATTCTTTATTGACATTTTCCAGGAGGGTGGGATGAGTCTAATGGGAGTAACTCCTGTTTGCAGCCGCCGCCCTATGCAGCTGCTGCCTTAGTGGATCCGCATTCTTTTAGGATTATTGTAAAAGTTATAGTAAGGCTGGGGGTGCCTTTATGGCGTACTGGGATATGGCAATAAGGCCCATGGCAGAGAAACTGAGTGCAGGCCAGTACAGTAACACAATAGAGGTGAGGTCCAAAATGCGTAAAACTGTTGACCTTGCAAACAGCTCTCCTCAGCCGAATCCTTGATCTAGGGCATGAGGGACAGTTCTTTCATACTCAGCTTGTGTTAACTGCATGGTCCCAGCAAGGTAGTCTGATCATAATTTGGCCCCTGGAACTGGAAAAGAGGGACATTTCCTGAGATCAAGTAATCTCAGCCTGTTCAAAAATCAGGTCTTAGCAGACAAGGTGAAAATAAAAGGTTTTAGATATGAGGAATAATGCTCACAACCAAAGTTTCTGAATGAGCTCAAGTGTCTTCCCTGCCTTGCATACTTAGAATTCAGTGAAACTGTTAGTATTTTAATTTATTCCTACCTTCTATCTTATCATAATAAATTAATAGCTGGAGAAAGTAAATCAAGTCAAATGAAGTTATATGAATCAGGAGACCTAAGGCAATACAGTATAGCTTTAATTTTTGAGTTGTTAACTTGCATTGCTTTTAAACAAAAATATATCAGAACAAAAAATACATTATGCAATGTGAAAAAACTAGAGTGGCTTTATATGTAAGATCTTAATGATAAAACTTCTACGTATAAAGAAATCTTTACCTTTTAGAAAGTCTGTTATTGGGACTATTGGTCCAGTCTTTTTTTTTTTTTTTTTTTTGGAGGGTTTTTTTC